>NC_133409.1:83907500-84220000 GCF_049350105.2 Macaca mulatta
TTATATGAGAATGTTTTCTTTAAAAAATATTACCATTTTAAATTAACTATCTAAAACATTGATTGCTCATGAGAGGCAATGTGATTTAGTGGTTAGATCATGAGTGGGCTCTGCTGCTAGAGCACCCGTCTCCATCCCTCACAGCCATATGCCATTAGTTCCCCTACCTAAAGCATGAGAAAAATAGGAAGACCTAACCCACAAGCATGTTATAAAGAAGGATTGTATGGGTTAATGCAGTGCCAGTAGACAGCAATTATTCAATACTTTGACACAATAATAGCAAGTAAATATTACTAGATGCTATGACTTCATCTATAGTTATTCAACCTCCAATTTTAATTTCTTGATAATTAAAATATATTTTTCCTACTCTTAAAAGTATATTATCTATTAACATGAAGCTGGTCTGTAAAAGCTAGATTTAGTTTTCCCATATGACAACTCCTAGAAACATAGCTAAAGACAGTGAGACTGTGTAATTTGTTTGACTGAGATCACTAATTTTTTCATAGAGTTCCTTAAGTCCTGAAGTATTATATAGATGTTTCAAGGGATTCCATGGGAAATGAGAGGAATGAGACATGGTTGTAGGGTTGGGGAGACATCCAACTTTATATATATACATTTGAAAAATTTATTTTCTCTTTTCTCAGACTATATAATCTGAGGAGGAAGGAAAGAATAGAAGGCAGGAGGGAGGGAGGGAGGGAGGGAGTGGGGGAGGGAGGGAGGGAGTGGGGGAGGGAGGGACGGGAAGGAAGGAAGGAAGGAAGGAAGGAAAGGAAAGAAATGGAGAAAGGTAGGAAGGAAGAATCTGGGAACACTGGCACTGGTTTCAAGGAGGTCTCTTGTAATAATTTATTCAAAAGAGAGAAAAATAAATGTTTGGTAAATTGATATTTAAATTAAAATATATATTTTACCTCACACTTTCTCTGCTTTCTTTCTTAATCTGAAGATATCCAAAAGATAAAGCTTGCAAAAGATACAAATATAGGCCAGAAAAATGGTCTCCAACTTGAATTTTCAATTTGCTCTTTATGGCAATACTTGGGAAGCTTTTCCTCTTTCTCAATTTGATTCATTACCATTCCTCTAATAGTGAGGTAAGGTAAGACAATTCTTTTTATCTCCGATCTTCACTTTCAAGCAGTATCTCCCAGCACACACACACTCTTACTCATTGGCCTTGTATTGCTATGTCTGATCTGTCTTATCTCTCTCACATTAATGTGAACACAGCTCTTACTGTAGCTCCATTATTTATTTTTTTAAGGTAAATCATCTCACCTCTCTATGATTGACTGTTCCACTTAATTCTCTCTTTCCTGTTTCCAGATCTTGCTTCAGTATCTGTCCTCACCTTCCAACTCTTTCGGATTCACTTTTTAAAATTCAATTGGCTTCCAAATTAATATTTTTCTGCTCATAAAATTATTTGTTTCCCCAAATCTATATATTAAATCTAATCACTCCCATGACCTAAAGTGAATTTCCACTGTCCTGACAGTAGACTCTCCAATACCTCAATGTCCTATATTAATTTATAATTTTTCCTCCTAATTCTTCTTCTTTTATTACATTTCTTATCTCTGTTAATAGCATCACCTGCCATCATCCTTCAATGAACAATTGCAGTGGCCCTGCCACTAGCCCTTAAATCACTTAGACTTAACATCCTTTGAATCAACTTCCATTCTTTATATTTCTTTGCCTCACAACCCAAAACTCCAGCAGCTGTCAAATTATGTCAGTATACTTCTAGAATGTCTTTTTCATTTCTTGCTCTTCCCCTTTTCTGTTTATTCCCATTGGCACTATGCTAGTTCAGGCTGTCATATCTGTAGCAGTAGTTTCCTAACTGGACTTTCCATTTTTTATTCAAATTTATAATCTCTATATACTACTTCCCAGTTGATTTTAATGTGGAATAATTCCCATAATATCACATCTATATTTTAAAAATCTTTAATAATGTCCATTGTCCATATATAAAATATCCAGACTTTAAATATGGAATTCAAGATTCTTCAAACTTTCCTTCAAAAACATTTCAAGATTATGATCCACTTTTCTTAGCAAATGTGATCTCTGACCAGATGGATAATTAGCCACTTTCCAAAAAAATAAATAAATAAATAAATAAAAGCCCTGTATTTATTCTTATTCATTTCTTTGCTCATACTGTCATTTACCCTGTAATTTCCTATCCTTCACTCCATAGATATTCAAATCCTACACCCATCCTTCAATACTACCCCGTACTACCATTCAGTAACTTTCCTCATTCTGTCTTCATGGAGGATATCTATAATAGAGACTGATGACTATCTCTCAGTATTTGTTTTCCTCCCTGGGTTTTACTAGTAACATTGATGCCCTGCTAAAACTATACTTTTCACCCACTCTTCTTATTCAACCCAATTTGAACCACTGACATATGATCGGAAGCACAACTTTCTGAAAATTCTCATTAAAGACATTTGCCCTGGAATCTTCCTCGTTTTAGGAAATGGTGCTAAATGGAGAAGAATTAGAGGCCCCTCATTGAGGAAAACAGAGCTGTCCCACCAGAGTTGGACTGTTCTCTGGATTGGGGATGAGAGAGAAATAAATGTCCACTAATTCAAGCTATTTTATTTTGGGCTATCTTTATTAGAGATGCTTAACCACTACTTGTGTAACCCAAGTATATCTTTCTTTTATTCATATATATAAAATGAAGAGCGTCAAGTCATACTTATCATAGCTTGATTTCTTTGCTGTAAATTAATGTACATCTTTTCCCCTTCCCATTATATTGTAATTGAATACATTCCAATACATTTCCTTATTTATCTTTTCATCTCCTCAAATTTTTAGCACAAGGTTTAAAACAAATGAGCGTTTGAAACATATTTGAATTATTTGTATGTTCCTTTTACTTCTCTCTTTCTTTTTCAATTTTTGGTCAAACATCTAAAATGATTATTCTCCTATAACTTTACACCTAATTTCTCCTGAATCCTAAACTTCCACTGCTTTAAAATCTTGCTTTTAAATCCATTATCTTGTTCCTCAAGTCTACTTTTTAACCATTTTTGAACTTCTGATAACATTATTATTGAATGATGTCTTCTCTTTGAACTTCTGACATGCACCCTTGTTTCTCACTCTCTACCCCACTAACGGATAATCTGTCATGGCTCAGTTTCAGCTCTCAAAACTTTCCTTCCTCCTTAATCACTTAACACACTCATGACTTTAACTTCTATGCTGATGATTACAAAACTCCCTTAATTTACAGCCATAGATTCTCCCTCAATGGATTTCCACCCATCTCTGTAACTTCCTACCTAGGCCGCTCACCATTACCTCATGCTTAAAATGTTTAAAATTAAATCAAATAACTTCTCCCATATTATCTCTGTTTCCCAATTTCTCCTTTTCAAAATTGATGTGTTACTTCTCTGAGCTCTTTAGACTTAAAGTTTGTCTTCTTTTACTATTTTTACTTAAATACAAACTATGCTTAACACACATCAATTTTTTAAAAATGCCCTTTTGATTCATCTTACAAACTTCATTGCACTTTTCTTTCCATTCTTAATCACGGACTTTCTAAAACAGTTTCTACTTGATTCTCCTTTTCTCCATTTTGTCTTGCAAAACTATCCTCATATTAAGCTATGCATCATGAAACTCCCCTTGTGTAGAATCAATATCTATTAACTACTGAATTAGGTTTAACTTTCTCTGCCTCTGAATTTCGAGGCTCAATATAATATGACTCAATACTTTTAATTTTATTCAAACTATTATGTAGACTGGCCCATTGTCTCATTATGCCTTTGTTTATGCTGTTTCTACTAAGTGAAAAGTCCTCTTCCTCTTCAGTTAATACACCCAACTAGCTTCTATCCTACTCGTTTCTGAAATTCCATAGTGTTTGTTTTTGCCCATAAGTTGATCTATTTCAAATAACTATTTATTACTCACTGTCTTTTGCTATACTAATGGGATTTCATGTATCAATTTTGTATGTCCAGAGTTTTATGAGGCCTTTGAGAGATAGACTTTTAAAAATTATTCTCCTCCTCCTCATTATTATTAGTACTTGCATTATTTCAGTGCCTAAAAGAGGCATAATAAAATGACAAGTTTTTGAGACCATTAGGTTTGAATTCCAGCCAAATACATACTTTGTATGTGGTGACAGATCACTAAATCTCTCTGAGTTGAATATTTATTTCTAAAGAGGAGGGGGAAAAACTCAGCATGAGAGATAATATATGCAAAGCCATTTTCAAACTGTATATTGCTACATAAATGTTAGCTGAAAGTATATAATCCTTGTTTAAAGATTTCTTACGCTAGACCTTTAGAACAAATAAATAATTTAGGAAACATATAAAATAATCTACTACTCATTGAGGGAATACATTACCATTTTTTGAAAAAAAGCTAATTCAACATTAATTTGAACACTTTGTCATATCATGGGCAAACTACATTACAACTAATGAAGAATGCAAAAATGATTTTTATAACATACATAATTTTAACTCAATTAGTGATATATTTTACTCATGTGAACACATTTTTTCCTGAAGCTGGAATGGCCTTTCTAGAATGTGTCCTATTTATATGTAAGAATTTAAATTCAATATGATTTTATTTTTTCATCATCATTATTATTACATAACAATCCTCAACTTTCATGTGCATTATGAAAAATTCAAAGCAAATCTTGTTTAAAAATGTAACAGCAGTAACTGTAATACTCTGTTTTATTTGCTCTACTTAATTACTTAGTTGATATATTAATTCCCCACCTCATTTTATAGGTGGCAGTAAATTGATTGGAATAGGAAAAATAAGTAGCTTTTCAAATTAATTTGTCTAAACAAATTAGACACTATCATTTCCAAAACCAAGTATAAACAAACATTCTAGTATGAGAAATACAAAGTTTTTTTTTTTTTTTATTTTCATATTTACTGTGACTTTGTTTTTCTTTCCATGGGCATATGATTAAACTAATAATGTGAAGATGTGATCTCTTACTATTTTTTAATTTAATTTCCAAAGTAATTTAAAAATTCAAAATTTGATTTTCAAATTTTCAATTGTTACTTCTGTATTAGTGGAAAAAAAGAATATTTTGAAGGATGATAACTATTTGCTAAGGAGTGGTACATTTTGTTGAATAAAAATATAAAATTCTCAAAAGAAAACACAGTTGTCATTCTTAACAAGAGAAGTTATATCATCCAAACTTAAAAAAAAAAGGCAAGTGACAAGGTAATGCTAACTTGGTTATTTAGGAGAGAAATGGAAAACAGGCAATTGCTACACTAAAAACCTATATACATGAAAAACTTTTGCAGAATGACTATAAGACATGTTTTCCAGCTCAATTCTGGATTTTTTAAAATCATCCTACACTTCATCTTTGCTCAACTTTTCAACATTATTTAAATGAGCTGCGTGCTTTTTCAACATAGGTGATCAGGCCAGTTTGGTGCCAACACAAGTGAGCATGGATCCACTGGTGTGTTTGTTATTTTCTTGAGAAGCAGAACATGGAAATGGTCTTCAGAGTTGTGTCTCCAGAATGAAAGAAAATACCCAGAAATGAGAGAGTATTTTTAGAAATTGGATCTAGATGGACTGAGAGTTGCTAGGGTAACTCTACTTATAGGGTATGAAATTACTATTAGCTTAACCCAGAAATAGCCTGAAGAGGGCCAGTTATAACAACTATCATACTTGGCAGAAAATTAGATTAAATGTCAGCAAGAAAGAAAATGAGGACTCTACAGGCTTATCAGATAATAGACAACCTTACCATATATCTGTTAAGTACAATCTATTGAAATTATGCCATTTTCATGACATCTCTAGTGGAATCAGGCATAAAATGGGAACATCTCAAGCCTTTGAAAAGCAGACTTACCTGCAACTAAAATAGTTTAAAACAAGGCATGAAAGAATAAGGTGAAGCATTCCGGAGATGGCAAATTTAAATAATAAACTATTGAAAATGATACATATAATTAATAATAACATCACTTGATGTTTGTGTCACACTTGCCAATTATCAAACAAACTTAGCTATATTATTTCATTTTGAGCTGTAACAAATGACTTAAGAACACTATTATCATAAGTATAAAATTCAGTTTTGTATAAGTCAGGTATCTCTGAAGTGCACAGAAGGATTGAGCCAGGTCTGTAATGGAGATCGCCTGTGAAAATGTTCCTACTCTCTTATTGCAATCCATTCCAGTCAGCATTTCAATCTTTATCATTTCCCATAAAACAAGAGAAGGGAATTCCTATGATCTAATTTATTCCCAATTATAGAATAATACTATTTCTAGTTTTTCCTACATTCCAATGATGGAGTAATTCCGTAATTTTCACTCAGAATAGAAGACTCCTTGCTTCATCACTTTTTAGCATATTTATATCCTTCACTATGTAGAACCAAATCATACACACTGGGAGTACTCAACAATTAAGATTTGCTCACAACGTCTGTGATATCATCAGAATACAAAAAAATTCACAAATGCTCAAGAAAAGATCATGCGTTACTTAATAAGTGCATTAACTAATTTCTATTAAAAATATTATGGAATAAATGTTATTTTTTATTTACTCCCATACAAAGCCTAATAATATTTCAAATGTTAAAATTAAATAATACATGCATAGATATGAAATCCTTAAGGGATGTTCAAATTCATCTGAAGCCTAAACTTTACAGTATTATGTTTATACTGTATTTTACCATTGCCAACTGTGTTGATTATTTTTCATATGGAATAGAATATTGCTATTTTTTACACTGTTAGAAAAAGTTATCTCTTTAAATTCATGAAGGAATACTAAAAGCAAGAGCCTCAGCAATTTTTCTGAAACATCACAGTATATCTCAACTGAAATAAATCAAATTAAAGGAATTTAACTAAACATATTAGAAGAAAGGGGGAAACAATACCTTCCAGGATAGACTGCTTATTTTTCAAAACCATTAATTTTTAATTGACATTGATTTCAGAAAATAAAATATTAAGAAGTAACCTTAAAACATTGTATGTGTCTACTGGAAACAATTATCAAATATAATGTCATATAACTTTGGGGAAGGCACCGTATCAAACACACTGGCGTTAAATTCTTTTATAATATCCATATGAAACTCAAGGATTCACTACAAGAATCTTCTCTAAATATATCCTTGCGACCCTGAAGTTTAGTCTGTGCAGTTATCTTGTATGATGTTATTACAAGACTAAGAAATAGAGATAATTTCCTAAAACACTATTTTATTCCATAGTAAATAAAATAAAGGTTTCTTTTCAGTGGCATGATCTGCAAACACATCATATTATCCTGTGAAACCGTGTGATCTTCTTATATTCAGCAAGTATCACTACACTTTTAGGTTTTATTATTTATTTGCTTGTTTTTTAATTTTTTACTTTCTTGATGAATAATAATCAATCTTCTTAGCCTGAAAATTTTTATTGTCATCATTTCAAATACATAGTTTATGTAACCTACATGGCTATTTCTTTAAACACGAATGGTTGTTATTCTGTTATCAGTTGTTATTTACATCTTCTTTTGTTAGTTATGAATAACATATATCCCAAAATATTTTTTATTGTTCAATAAATTAAATGTATTACTTAAAAAGTAACTGTGTGTGCATTGGTTTTGAGTCACACAGCCTGCATCATCTTTAATTGTACATATTTAAGTACTTTAAGAGTTAATTTCTAAGGAAAATATTTTATTAGCTATAATTAATTTCAGTTACCTTCCAAATCATTAATGAGTAGGATGTTAGTTAAGGCTATATTGTGTTCTCTATACTTAGATATAAAAGTCTTCATAATGTAAAATGATATGGTGATGTTTTGAAGTTGGATGAAGTTAAACTATGGTTAAGAAAGGAATGAAAGTAACAAAACATTTAGAAACACTTTTATGTAAGTTAAGAAATAATATACAGGTTTACAATTTAGAAATAATATACAGGTTTACAATTTAGGAAGATGGTTTTAAATAAAATAAACACAAGTGAATATAAATATATTTGGTTCAATTGAATATAACTGAAAGCTCAAGAAACCTGATCATCATACTCTCATAATCCCATTTGATAAGAGTAAATAAAAGTTAATGCAATATATTAGCTAGTTAGCACTATGCCAAAAGGTTTCCAAATAGAAAGTTACTCTAACACTTGGGTGTTGCGGGGGGCAGGACTACACATCATCAGAATCAGTACCAAGAGTTTATCTTTTTGAAAATAATAGTTACCAAAGTAACTCCCACATTGCAAGGACTATAATGTTGACAGATTATTAATATAGTCATTATCATCCATACTAAATATAGTTAGTCTATTTCTTCTTTTCCTGGAATAGCCCCTTGCTGATTTTGGATTAGCTAGAATATCTATATAGCTGAATCCACTGGTATATCACCAGTGTTCCCATTCCATATTACATCTGACCATAGATAGATGTAACCGGGTATAATGCTATACTTCATACTCAGCATGACCAATATCAAATTGATCACGCTCTCCATACCAAACTGACAAGCTGTCTATATTCAACCAATGTGGCAGGTAATCCAAGCATTGTCCCACAATCCAGATGAGAATTCTTAAAATCATCTATCTTTCTTTTCCTTAAATTTCTGCATCTAGTATATCAACAAAGTTTATTGCCTATTTTTTGCAAAATAATTCTTGAATTTGCCTTTCCATTTTTATTTCACATTCCCTTTATTACTACAATTTTGGGTGGGCTCTAATTACTTCCAAACCAACAGATCTCCCTATCTTTTTATTCTCTCACCTACATCTCTTTTCTCTTTTCTATTTATGACTATTAAGTAAATATTCTCAAACTTTAATACTTTTTATTCATTGATCAAGAATCTGCAAGAAACCAATATTTCTTTTCAATAAACTCGGACCTCTTCTGCCCAATATTCAAGGCTTTAGAAAGTTGAGTCATATCATTTTTTCTACTATGCTCTAACAAGTCTTATGGTTTATTTAAATAGACAAATAAATATCTCATACATGACACTCATATAACACCTTACATAGCATTCATATTAAGATCTCCATGCTTTGTTAATGTTCTTCCTTCCAGGAAAAATCTTCCTTTATTACAGCTTGTTAATATTCTACTTATATTTTAAAGCATAATTTACTTATTGAATGATACACTCCTTGACAGGTAAATATGCTATTCTACATTTATTTTAGCCTCCTCCACCTAAAATGCTCACTTCATTATTGTCCATTTGATAGCGTTTTCATATGTTAAAACCTTAATTCACTTACTAATAGATTAAATGAATAAAGTATGCCATTTTAATTTTATATCTCTTACACCATTAGAATGATACTGAAAATAGCATAAGTGCTCAAAAATACTATTGTTTCATTGGGTCCGTATACACAGAAAAATGAAATTTTTAGCACTTTGTTCAGTGTTATTTAGAATGTAGATGCCAGTGGATGTAGAAGATTCAGAGCAGAGTTGCTCTTTCAATGAATAATTATCAGAGTAATGCTTTTCAATAAATTGCACACAGGGGTCCCTTGGGCATAATAGAAGTACTATAGAGTTAATAAAACAATCACTAAAATGCATCTGTTCTTCAGTGTGTATTTTATTAAGTGAGTGCAATGTAGTAATATTGATAGCTAGTAAATATTGGACACTTTGGACAAAAAGTATTTGTATTAATTCCTTCTTTACCCAGTCTGCCTGTCTTTTCTTTTTTGCTATCTACTTCTTGAGCAGATTTATTTTGTATTTAAACTACTGATGGAATCATTCTTACTGCTTTAAATTCAAAAATAAAATATATCCAGAACCATACAATTTCTATATTTTATCGAGCAAAATATTTCTCTGAAAAAATAAAATATCAGAATGATTTATTCTACCTATAAAGATAAAGAATTTTAAAATGAGCTTTGTATTACTCTCATCTTCAGTGCAAGTTTCTTCAACACAATGAGTGGTGGGATCTAAAATATGACTGGTTTGTAAACACTACCTCATAAGATGTATTTCCTTTAAAAAAAAAAAAGGGAGAGAAATATTAAGAACCTCAGGCCACTGCTGGATGGACAGCCTCAGTGGAAACAGCACGCAGAAAAAGTGGGAACAAGGTATTTTTTAATGACACAAGGAAAAACAACGTGAAACTAGATGAGGTGGCGTGGAAATTCTAAGAAACAACAGATCTCTTCATGAAACTGAGGAGTAGGCACAATAATATCCACCCCTGTTAGCAGGATTTTGGCTATCAATGAAAGCACTGCTTTTAAATGTGCACGAAGAGAAGCGAGTCTTGGCCATTATTCAGCCTTTTCAAGCCCGGCTTTCCCACCACTGGTAATCATTGTTGATAACATAATCCTTGAGCATGAATTAAGGAGGTGCACGTAAATACTAAGAGCTGACAGGGATGTAGGCCTGAGACTGGGAATCCCTTTCACACTTAGTAATGCTAAGTAGTGGGAGCTAAAACGCTTCTTAAGAGAGTCTGTTAGAGTTTTTTTGTGGCCCTGAAAATGATTTGTTTGAAAGTTCTACTCTTCCTCTGATTACTAGTATAAGTTTATTTTCTTGTTCTATTTGCCAAACATTTTTTAAAATAATGTTTTAGGATGTCTGTGCAAGTTAGCCGGATGCTCAACAAAAAATACAATTGATAATTGTCTTGATACAACAGACTACATAGTCTTGTCTATAGTGCTGTTTAGTCTCTATTGGTCTGTGTGTGTGTGTGTGTTGCCCCTGGTAATCACTAAAGCTTCTTTCTAGAATTGATAACCCAAGAGTTTATCTTTTTGAAAATATATCCTTAGTTATTATCTATTCACTCACCAGGGTAGATATTACAAGGGTAATTACTTAAGCAGGACAGAACTTTGTAAAACCTTCGTAAAAATAATGCAATTAAAGCTCATCATTTTCAACTTACATAAATTATGTGTGTGTGTGATTGTGTAATAAGATGAGTCACTTCACCTCACTTTTCCTTCCTGAAAAACGATCATGTTGGACTAAATGTACTCAAGTTACTTTTACTCTCTGAATGTTGTTTTACATAGAAAACAAAGAATGTTTTGTGAGAACTTTGGATGGGACCATTATTTGAATAGTATTAAAGGCAAATTTTTTGAGAATAGGGGCTTCCACTAAGTTAAGATTCAATATGAGGCAAAGAAACGGCAATCTTAAAATAGTTGATTAACTAAAAGTAAATCAAAGTGTTACAAATGATTACCTTTAAGTTTAAAGGCTATCTAGGACAATCTTTACGTCAGCATCTCCCAAAATAAAACATTCTGAACCAGTAGCAGATACAGTAAAGCTACCCAAATAATTTTTATTACATTTACAGGAGTGGATACATATTTTCCTGAATGTTATAAAAGTATAAATAATATTTTATGTATTTTTGTAGATTTTTATTTAATCTAGCTGGTGCATCTCTATACTACATTAAAGTATTTGCTGAAATATTTATAAGACCCTGGTATAAAACTTTATGTATATTAACCCCTCAGAGAATCAGAATTCATTATTCTTTATCATCCTCAGTAACTTTAAAGAAATGCTACAGATTTAAGCAAACATTTTTAAAATGTAACAATTAATTTGTCACTTTGCATTTAATTTCATCATCTTCAAGTATTTGTCCATCAAATATGAACAAGACAATGGATGTTCTTTAATTTGTAAGTTCTGATATGTAAATTTTTCTAAATTAAAATATATTTCTCATATATATGAGTGTTGACACTGTTGAACAAATAGCGACCTGAGAGAAAATTCCTGAGTTGTTAATATTAATGTTGTCATTATCCACTATCTGATTTTCTCTCTCTTGTCCTCGGTTTCTTATCTGGTAGAGGGAGGAGGTTGCCCCTGGTGATCACTAAAGCTTCTTTCTAGAATTGATAACCCAAGAGTTTATTTTTGAAAATACATCCTTACTTATTATCTATTCACTCACAAGGGTAAATATTACATGTAATTACTGAAGCAGGACAGGATTTTGTAAAACCTTTGTAAAAATAATGCAATTAAAGCTCATCATTTTCAAATTACATACTTAAATTAGGATAGAAAAAAAAAGAAAATAGTTGCATAAATTTGCCTTTGATAAGAGGTTTGAAAACCTTTTCACTTTCAGAGTATAATTGAATGCAAGTTTGTCATTTATTACTTACTACTGAGAAGACTGGGAAACCAGTTTAGTTTACAATTTTTTTATTATGACCAAAGTGTAGTAATTTCCCTTTGTTTATTCAATTATATGTATATAATTAATAAGTAAAAATCAAGAATCTATTGATGAAATACAATACCAATTTGGTCTGATCATTTGACCCCTTCATGTAATGAGGCAAATGGTTTTGTGATTGTGACAGGCACCTCATACTGCTGGGGAGGCTGCAGGGAAAATTCTTGGCAGTAGCCCCAACTTCCTGATTGACATTCATCATTCCTTCTTTCTTCCTCTCTCTCTTTACATGCTTACCCATCTCAAACTAGCTCTGACTTTTCCAGATGTAGTTTATCCTCTCCTTACCAGCTTGTTTCTTCCTTGTTTACTGTATCCCCATCAGAAGACAAAACAGCCCTTACCTTTATATGGTAGAAATAAGAAAGCAATAATACAAATGCAGTGTGTATTTGACTGCCTCTCTTTAAGGGGCCACTATACATATATATAAAGTAAATCCACTGAAGGGTAAAACAAAAATTTTCTTAAAGATACTTGAAAAATTATTCATCTTAAAGGTACTTGAAAAATTATTAGCCAATGCTTGTGTATGTGTGCATATGGGCGTGTGTGTGTGTGTGTGTGTGTGTGTGTGTGTGTGTGTTGTATGTTGGTATTATTTTACTGTGACTCCCTTTAGTTACAGTCCCCTAATTCTTTTCCTGTAATTTCTACAGCATGCTTTAGCACTCTAATGATCTTCTTTGTTTTAATTTCAAGATAAATGGTCAGATCTATTATTTAAAAGTCAGACCTAACCGGTCACTATTAATTGTATAAAATAAAAAATAGAGAATGCACCTGAAAGCCATATGATTTAGATGTACAACATGCTCAATGTACATCTAAATCCACACAATCTTTCAGTTTCTATATAACAATAGTGGCTTTGAATCAATATGTTATGTACTTTGAATCAATATGTTATGTACAATGTACATTGAGCATGTTGTACATCTAAATCCATACAATATGATTAGATCTATGTTCATTCCTTATAAATACATACTACATATTTACCAGTGAAAAACCTCACAAAATTACACATTGCTTCCACTTGATTTGAACCGATGACATTCTTTTTAACTATTTGGCTTCTATCTCCTTTCAATTTAAGAATGGAAGAATATATTTTTTTCTTATGTTATTACTTATGGCCAAAGCAAACATTAATTTGGATTTTATACCTAAATTATTTTATGCTTCAATGTACAAATCACTAATATGTTTAGAGCATTTATAGCTTTTATTTTACTGCAAAACAGGTTGGCTTTGATTCAATTAATTCTTTTTTTTTTTTTTTTTGGCCAATATGAGTCAAAAATTCCTTACATTAAAACAAAGTGAGCTATGAACATAGTACTTGAAGTACACAACATATTGATCAAAGCCACTATTGTTATATAGAAACTCAAAGATTAACTGAATACCTTTTAAGAAGGGATAAAGTAATAACAGATTTGTATAAAAATGGTGGTTTAAAAACCTTGTTAATGTTTTTACTTCTTATGTAGTTTAACTATCAAGAAGTATAATAGCATCTGGCATATTTTCTCAATATCAGAAAATAAATTATTGACAAATTACTTTATTAATGTTAGAACAATTTTTAGAATATGATAATATTCTACTGTCTGGATGCAGGTACTTTATAAATTTGATATGTATTTATAAAGAAGATCATCTAATTATTTTAACAAATATATCATGAATCTCATCACTAATAAATAGGTTTTTATGAGCATTTAAATATTTACCCTGAAGCCCTTCTCATCACTCAACCTATCTACTCCCCAAGACTTACATCCCATTTTAGAATGTATAATAAGCTAAGTCAATTTGGAAGATCATATATGAGATTCTATTAGGTTGCTGCAAAAGTAATTGCAGCTTTTGCCATTGAACTGCAATTATTCTTGCAACAACCTAATACTATATTTCTAATCCGTTCAAAACTGAATATGCAGTTATTTTAATGATTTTTAATGATTTGCCAAGGTTTGTAAACAGAAGCCGTAAATTCAGGTTGCAAATATGTTTTGTTTGGCAAAAACCATACCTTGAACATTTTATTAAAACCAGGACCGTCAAGCCTTTTTCTCTAAAACCTCCTCTTTTTCAAATGTACTCTAAGAATGCAACTACCTATGTCTATTTCTATTCTTCAATGTTTGTATTGATTCTACTATATTTTTCTTCACTCCGCATCTTTATCCATGCAATGTTTGTTCTTTGAAATATATTATTGAAAATACAATGATATATAATTAGAAGGCTCTTGTATAATGCCAACACTGACTCTGTGGCCATATATGCTACATATAATTTATTTTGTGAGTAAAAAAAAAAAAAAAAAAAATAGCTTCAATTTCCCAAATTATGTAGGCCAAATTGGAAATCTGAGATCAGGAAGGCAAAATAGAGTACAGTTATTTCTAACCAAGAAAGTATATATTCAAAGGAACATTTTAAATAATCCCAGAATTTTCATTTTAGTCAATCAATATAAATAACCTGAAAATTATGATATATAACTTTATAGAGAAATAGTAAATAAATTTGGAAAAAAATTAACATTTATTTAGATTAACATAAATGCAGAAAAGTAGAAGACTCAAAGAGTGGCACATGTATGAGATAAAAGTAAATTAGTAGATAGTAGAAGTAGTAGGGAGGATACTAACAGTAAATTAGTAACAATTGACTCAAATTTAAAAATCAAGATTTAAAAAACCAAAGAAAATCCCCTAATCACATGGGCCATATTGCTCAATAGTCATAAAAATGACTGTTTAATTATAATATTTTAACTTGTAGATAATAGTTTTTAGTGCAAAAACTGACTACACTGTTTAGCATATACAGCATGTTTCTGCATTTGATTATAATTCTATTTTTAATGTAGAAACATATACCACTGCCAAAATTTATTAAATGTTTCTCTCTGATTCTTTATAAAATATTTCAAATATTTAAGTGATTCTCTTTAATACTCAAATTCTACAACTACATATAATAAGAGTTTTAAGAATACATCATTTTTAAAACAATTACTAAATAAGAGCTTTTACACATTACACTTCTATCAGTTTATCTGTTCTCAAAACTCATAACATTTCTGACTTTATTAGATTTTTATTTCTGTCAATGCTGCTTTATATTAGTTTATGTAATTAAAATTTTTTATTCTCTACAATGTAGATGTTAAAAATTGCATTATTTCTTAATGCCTTTGAGAATTGTTTATGAATTCTGGTTAATGAGAATTAATCTATATCTATATATTCATTGTGTTCTCTATTATACAATGTGTATATATCTATATGTATTTACATATACAAAGATATATAGACACACACACATATACACACATCATTATTTTTTTCAAAAAGGCAATTAACATATTTTATACTTTTCCCAAGGATGCTTTTTTCTTCTGCATTTTTAATTCATTTGAAGAGCTTTAGTTATCCAAAGCCAATAGAATAGGAAATGTGCTCGTGAAAGAAGGCCAAGAAGTCCATCTGTGACTATTCATTTCTCTGAGCTATCAGTTCTTTAATTTCTCAAAATATTTTTTCATCTGAAGCTTGACTATCTACTTCACTAAACAAACAGAACTGTTCCAACTTCTTAAAGCAGTAGATATTTTATTTTCCCTAAATCGCAAATGATCCTTTTTTATAAAAAAGAAACACAAACAAACAAAAAAACAACTATCTTCCTTCAGCATCCAAAATTTTTTTACTTACTCTGAAACCCTCATTGTATGTATTTAAGACATTTAAATTATTCATTCCTGTCCCTATTTATACAGATTTATAGGACATTATAACAATAATATGTTTATATATGTTTTCTTATTTGGTTTACTTCAGGAAAATCTGTCCAAATATTTACCATCAAAATCTCTTTTATACTGATTATGGGGTCAATGAATTATTCTTATTAGTAATATTTTATCCCTGTGTAACAGCTGGTAATACCTTAATAAAAGTTACAGAATAACCTTTGTGATTTTTACTTTGAAGTTTGGTTTTGCTAATAATTTCAAACACTGTTTAAAATTATTTTTTTTAAGAGAATCATTTAATTTCTATACTAGTTGAGAGCCCTATATCCAGTCCTTTCATACCTTTGACTGTGTGATCTCTAGTATGTCTTTCAACCACTCAATGCCTCAGTTATCTTATGTATAAAACAAGGGAGGGGTATAAAAACACCTTGTCATTCCAAAAG
Source organism: Macaca mulatta (assembly GCF_049350105.2). NCBI lineage: Eukaryota > Metazoa > Chordata > Mammalia > Primates > Cercopithecidae > Macaca > Macaca mulatta. The sequence continues at coordinate 83,924,073 of NC_133409.1, forward strand.
AATTTTATAATGCTCTCAATATGATTGATATTTCATTTGCCTTTGTCTGAATGTGCTTTCTGTGAACATTATATCTCCATTTTTATTCTTCCCATCTTATCTGTCTTTTCACAGAAATATTTTTACTTGAATGTATGTACTAATTTGTTAAACATACTACACTTTGCACATTTATTAATTGAAAGACAGCAAGTTTAATAAATTAGCCTACATTATTTTATATACTTATTTACTATTTCTTGTAAGTTCTAATATCTATTTACTCTCTTTCTCTTCCCTGAATCTTTTTCATGGTAACATTAACTTATAGGTCCTAAAATTTTTATATAAATATAGCATTATAGGTAAATATATTTATCTGGAATGTACTAAAAAGATATAATAATCAAAGTATAGGTAAATTGACTAGAACAAAAATCTTGCCTCCTTTAAATTAGCTTACATATAAACATGCATATATTATCTGAACTGCATGAAGGATAATAAGGAACAAGTTCAATAAAAACTCGTATGTAAAAATATTGGGCTAGTGCAAAAGTAATTGTGGTTTTTGTCATTAATTTTAATGTACTTTTGGCAAAACCATAATTATTTTTGCACAAACTTAATAGCTGCACATAATAAAGTGACTCAGCAATTTCTTATTAAATCTAGACTAGCTTCAAATTTTTATTTATATTTTAAATCCACCAAATGCAATATAATGAATAACATTTTCTTCTAAATGTAATCTGTACCAAATGACAGCTCAGACAGAACGATGAAGGACTGAAAAACCAGTGGCCAAATCATGCTGAAAAGCTCCTATCAGTAACTACTGAAACACTAGGAAGAGAAAGAAAGGGGAAATTCGGAAATGTGCCCTCCATTCTTACAGAAGATGAAGAAGGAGGAGGAAGGTAAAAGGGGAGAGGAGGAAGAAAATTCCAAAGACCCTGAAAAACAGTGAGTGAATGCACAAAGATTAGCATCTACTTAATGTCTTAAAGGATAAATGAGGAAATAAGTGAAAAACTAAAATGTAGCATATTGCTAAATACTAAATAGCTGATAGAATTCTAAAGTTTATGCTGTAGTCATATTTTATACATTGAAACCATTTAAGATCTTCTAAAAGAAGAAAGAAAAAAAGATAAAAAAGAATAACCTAATACTCAAAGTAATATTAAATATTATGAAGAAACACATTCCTTTTAAAAACTGAAAAACACAATGTTAACTATGAGTGTTCAAGTCCTGTATGCTCAAGACTTAAACGTTGAACTTTACTTCTAGTTGTGAAAGTCAAGTTCTGTCAATGGGTGTCTAAATGTTGCCTTCGTGCTGTGGCGCACTGCACGCTCTCACCACTCTGGCTCCAGTTCTACGATTAAATATGAATTCTTGTTAGGTCACTTTATTTCTTTAAATTTCAGTTTCTTCATTTAAGTATGAGGTTCCAATAATGATATGCACAGTTTTGTTTTTTGTTTTTGTTTTTGTTTTTAATCGGACAGGGGCCTAGAACTCCATAGGTTTATTTGAAATGCTATATGCACTTTTATCATGTTTAAACACATAATTAAGTTTCCTTACATGTCTTACAGCATTCAGATGATGTTTATAAACTATTCTTGTAATTCCACTAACCTAATTTGGTCTATTTAAAAGTTTTGCAAGAACTTAAGACTCTGTATTAGAAAATAAGATACCTATGTCCCAATGTCTTATTTGAATGTTATATATCTAATATATATATATTCCTTAACATGTTGTATAGTTGACACACTTCTTTATATCTCTGCTTTCAAAATATCATATCCAGAAGATTTTCAGAATTACATCCAGAAGTTTCATTAGCTTTATACTGCAAATCTCTGAGAAATTGTTAGCAAAAATCTTTAAGATTGTAGTCATTTTACCATGTTATTCATAATGCTCCTTGCCTTTATGCAAAAGTTGACAACTATGCAGCAAGTGAAAAGTTTGTAAAATAACACATAGGAAAAAATAGCAATCAACAACAATTCATTGTTCTTTGCTGTGCTACTACACTCTAGTGCAGACTAGTATTTATGAGGTCAGTAAATCAAATCTCAGGTAGACAACAGGTGGTTAATAGAGGCAGAAACTACAAATAAAATTACCACTTGTTGTACTCTGGTATATTGCTTTTAGATACATTATAGACAAATATACCATTAGGATTACATCCTCTGAAGGCAATTCTCAACACTAAAATGCCATCCATTGTTATTAACTACTTCTTGAGCCTGCTTTTTATGCCTTTTACAGGGCTATCTTCAGGTGAACTAATTTAATAGTATCTGGTGACTTCCCATGTACATTTGTCCTTTCCCAATATTAAATTTTAAATCCCTCCACTTAGACAGAACATGCATTACATTTGCATTTCTCCACATTTCTTAGTGAGAGCATACTCAAAAATTTCGGAGTAAATGGTTTTAAGTCTCTGGAGTTTATAGTCTTTATCCCAAGGTTTAAAAACACATACACACACACACACACACACACACACACACACACACATACAGATCTTGTTTTATACTTATGATTCAAAAAAGCTTAATAATCTGCAGGAAATTCTTTCACACAAAAGTCCTTCAAATTGCCTGGGTCAAAAATGAAAAGAGAAATTGCTAATTGTCTCTAGACAGACAATTTTAATATCACTACAGTCAAGCTTTAAACACTCTAGGCTCACATAGGAGTTGAATTCACTAGTTATTTCTTAGCTTTTTGTACTATGCTACCTGTATTCCAAAAGAAGTAGAACATTAATAATTAATTTCTTTCAATGAGTGGAATTTTTGAAATAATATTTTATATATGATTTATTATACAATAAAATATTTAAATGCACTTTAATATTTGAGTTAAGAAAATCGAACTATTTTTAGTTGTTGTATTAAACTACAGCATATTTTCTTTAGTTGCTCTAGTAAAAACTACTTTTATTATCCAGAATATTTATCCATAAAATCATCATTGCCTCATGTAGTACTATTCCATTTAATCAAACATCAAATAAAAATTCCATTTTGTTAATTTCTGAAAGAGTAGGTATAGTGACTGGCAAGTTATTCCAAATAAATACATATTAGAAATTATGAATGAGAGAGACATAAAAAAATAAATTTTGCACACTGTGATTTATATGCTAATACTCATTGACAAATTGATGCATGGATGAATAGAAATAGGTAGGTAGATGATTGATAGATGTAGTAGCAATAATTTTCAGGTGATGAAAAGATCGCTAAATAAAAAAACAAGTGTATTAATGTTTAGGATGGAATATGAATTTACACAATCTCGATCTAGCTATAAATTATGATAATCAGTTTAGTATTTTGGATACATGCTGTTTTGTGTGTTATCACAAACTAAATAAATCATATATCTTTATTAACTTTAAGAAACAAACAACACTTCGTCAAATTTGAGAAAGAATAACTCCTATTTATGAAGCTTTTGTCTAATGACATATTTTATTTGGACTAAGCTAAAACTAAGCTGTTACACTTCCCATTAACTATAAACGAGATTGTATAAGAGGAGTCAGAAAGCTGCAAATGAAAGATTAAAATAAGTGAATGCCTCACAGGATGGACCATATAATCCTTTGATAATTACATTCATTTTAAGATGAGCCATTCAAAATTGCTACCTGTCCAACCTACACAAGATGAGCAAACTAGAAGCATGTAGATAAAAATTGCTAGTTGTCTCCAAACAGACCATTTTAATATCACTACAGTCAAGTTTTAAACACTCTAGACTCAAATATGAACTGAATTCACTACTTCCCGTTTAGCTTTTTGTACTATGTACTTGCATTCCAAAGTAGAACATTAATAATTATCATTTCTTGTCTAACATGTAAATGAGATTTAAAATGCAATGACCTCCTTTCAGTTCTGCTTGTACAGTGTTTGTCATAAGCTAGACTAATAAGACTCTAACAAAAAGATTACAACCTTAAAAAATGTATAGTTTCACAACTGTGGATGAAATTAAAATCTACATAATTAATCCACCTTGAGTATTGATCATTTATAAAGAATAGATAACTAATTTCATTCTTGCCACAAACACAAAATAAATTATCAACTGTTTTCTATTCTCCTTTAACACAGAAGGTAATAATATTAATAAAATTGGAATTTACATTAATCACATGCTTGCTTCCAAATTATGATTTGACAGTATTAAAAAAGAGTTTGTTTGCTAGGTTGTGAGGATTTTTTCCAACTTTCTAATTATTTCATAAATTTTAATGCATTTAGAAAATGTATTCTTAAGTATCCAATGATTATCTTTTTGATTAATAACAAAACTTGAATTTCTGACCAAGGTCACAAATAAATAATAGCAGGTTGTCCTAAGACCAGTCATTTTATTTAAAAATTAAATGTCTTAAAGTTCATAATTAAATGTAAATTTACACATTTATTGTATATACTTTCTTAGAAGATATTAAAAATTGAGGCAATGATGTTGTTTCCATAATTTTTTTTAAAAAAAACTTCAAATTTTTATCTATATACAAGTTCTATGAAGTCATAAACTGCCACTTCAATAGATGTGACACAATTTTATGTTTCCATGTACATCAGCAAAATGAGCACTGATAATAATTCCATTAGGAATCAGGAGAATAGATGCTTAGTCTTGTTACAAGTGATTTAATCAATTTAGAATGTATATGATGAAGATAAAAAATTGAAATGAACTTATATGCTAAAGCAATCCTTCACATCTTTGATTCAGAAGGTTAACCAACAGAGAATATAAAATTAGAGATAATAGATTAACAGGGGAATAAAAAAAAAGGGCCCCATGGCTAAGTGTTGGGCCATGCTAGTTAAACAAACCTAATCAGATTTCTTTACTGCAAGAATTTTCAGAGTCTTTAATTTGTTAATAGTGAATTCCTAAAAGAAAACTCCACTACGTAGTTCTCCTGACCTTATTTGATGAGATATATTTTCTCTGTAGAAACAGCTTAGTATCTGATGATTTGTAAAAGCTCTCCTAAAATATGCTATGATGCATTTACATTATATTGGCACTATGAAGGGTATCATTTTGCCAACTTTTTTTTTTTGCTCCAACTTCTTCATGGCTATAGAGAAGTTGGGAAAAACATTTATGTATTGGAATATCCCACATCAAAATAAATCAGAGTTATTTTCTACAACATTAAAAATTTACATTTGGATAGCATCACTTAAAATATTAGAGTAATGATTCATGTTTCTTACACAAAACTAGTTTGGCAAATTCATATTTCAACAATATAAGCCAGAACCAGAAAGAAAGTACAACAGAACTCTAAGACGTGAAATATTTGCACCTACTATTCATACATTGTTAATGTTTCATTAACTTGTTTTAAAGAAAATGATGGTTTAAAATAACAAGAAGGGAGTAGTCATACCGCTTAGAGACAGGCATTCTGACAACTGATGACAACAAAGGAAAAATAAAATTTCAGAAATGAGCACTTGAAATAAAAATTTGGAGAGAACTGCATGAGTGATGAATCCTTAATTCACTAGTCAATAAATCTCTATGGCAGCCACTGCCAATTACATACCCAATAATATCACTTTTCTAACAAAACAACTGAAGTGGCAGTATGCTCAGATAAAAGAAAGCCATTTCTGCAACCTCTCTTGCAGCTAGGGCTATCTAAGCAAAATAATTCTACTTAATAAGATATATGGAGAGGAAGCATCTCCTTTCTGAATAAAAAAGTGAAGACTTTTGTAGGTTGCTCTTTCTCTTTTATCCCTTCTTCCCAGTCTGGGATACGGAAAAAATGCCTGACATTTCAATGGATATCTTGTAACCATGAGGATAAAAGTCTCTAAGAATGATGTAGCAGGTAGATAGAGGTGCAATGTTTCTTGATATTACCTTTCAGCTGCTGTTTCAATTTTGTCTTGTCTAATTTGAGACTATGAACACAATCATCCCCTATTAATTCAAACAATATGGTCAAGTTTCCTATTACCCACAAGGGAAGCTATTTCTTCTAATACAGGCTCTGAAGGTATTACTGACTTTCAGATAAAAATAATTGATGTTTATAATATTGCTACTAAATGATCTTAATCAGTTTTATTCCTTTTAGAATTTTTAATTAAAAATTATAAGCAGGAAAGAATATGTTGTAGTTGAAACATTTTCCATGTAAAGAGTTAAATTTTTATAATTTAGTATTGAAAACTCAATAATTAAGAAAACATCAATATTCACAATGACTCATTCCCTGAAAACATCATATAGCTAAAGTCTTCCTGGTGTAATTTCTCTTGCCTATAGATATGTCCATGTGCGGTTAACTCAAAACTGTTATGCTAATTGTTTAGGTATAAACTTATTTTCATGAGCAAGAGGATAAATTGACATTTACTTTAAGTTTAGAATTGCTTCCGAGGTTCTAATTGTCTTAATAACAACCTAACTTTTTACTTTTGCTTTCAAAGCTCTACAACCTTGTCATTATCTTCCACATATCCCTCTTCATACATTGTGCATATTTGTATGTCAATACATTCCACCTGAACTACCTGCTATTAACTTTTACAGCTTATTGGTTTTCCCTTCTCTTGAACATATTACATATTAGTCGTATCTTAGGGCCTGCTCATTCTGGCTTGCAATAACTAATTTTGCATCTCTTTTCACCAAATCTGCATTTGGTGACTCTCCCCATTGGTAGTTTTATATTTCTTATAGTGGGAATATTTAAACCATGAAAATTGGCAAATGATACAAAGGAAAGCCTCTTTCACTGCCATAGCCAATTATTAAACAACTCTCATCACATCACTGAACAATAAATATCATTTATGTTAAAGTTTTAAGCCAATTTTATAGATGATTCATGAATTACTCTTGACACAATTTAATTGGTAGTGTCAGTACCGGAAAGTTACCAGATGTACACGGTGAAGCAGAAGGATTTTTGTACATAACATTGTAATAATATACTATCAAATGTATTATTTAGTAGATCCAAATGAACTGGAAAGGCTTAGAGAACTGATAACAATGATCAGTTCTACTGATTTGTAATATGTTAGTGATAACAAATTTAAATTGTGGTCTATTTTTTAAAATATATAATCTTAATGAAATAGGATTTAGTCCTAAATGGTTAACTAAAAACAATAAAATAATGATCATCTTTAGAATTTATGACTTCTAACTTCCACTTAAAATTTATATTTGTTATAGGAAATTAACTCCAGCAATAAGCAGATTACAGATCTTATGACCTATTCTTATTATTTAAATAAAGTTATAATGGTATACTGTATTTTAGTTTATTTAATGTAGCTGAGATTATTCCTTATTGGGTTATGAGATTATTATTTTATGAGACTGTTAATGGGATTACAAATTATTATTATAATCATCTATTGATCATTTTATAATAACATTTCTGAAGAAAAGTCATAATATTGGTGGCCATAAATTCAGGCAATTTTACAAATGTCAAAGTAAAATAAAAACTATAATTATACATTCAAAACTGGAGTCTATTTTTTAATATACAATGGCTATCATGTAGTTCCATTTGCTGGCTATCAATACCATTTTTTTTTTCTAAAACACCCAATTGTCCAATCAAATTAAGAGTGGCTTTAAATTGAGAATAGTAAGGAAAACGGCTCACATATAATATTACATAAGAAAAGATAGGTTTGTCTTGTAAAAAATTATTTCTTACCAATATAGCTATTTATTTGCAAATAAAATACCAAACTTAAAAAGTAGTTATCTTAAAAGGACTATGAGAGTGATTTACATTTGAAACAATCACAGGTCAAAAGCAAATGTTTAGCTTGCAGTATAAACTTGCTAAGGATTTTAATAGCAGTAAGTCCAGAATTAAAAGGCTCCAGGCAGACTGTCCTCAGATCAGTCAGAAGGTTCAAGTGGTTTCTAATAATAAAAAATAAAACAAACTATGCTTTTTTAAGGGAAAAAACAAAACAAAACAAGGACACTCAGTAAGTAAATGACATTATCAACAAGGACTTGAAACTAGCATTGGAAAGGCTAAAATCATCTGGCCATTTAAATTGATTTAAACTAATATGCAATTATCTGGATGACACAAAAATAGCAACAGCTACCATCAAGATATAAAGCACATAAGGTTTTCTATTTTACTAGAAATTTTACCTACAAAAATAATTTTTATAACATCTTTCACAAAGCTGAATGACTTGTGGGTTTTCTATATTCCCACTAAATAAATTGGAAATGTCTTTAGAAAATATAGACACTCTATTGTATCAAACAAATCAATAAAATATTTTAAAATTATATATATGCATTCTATATACAGTTGACTACCTAAAACAGCTGAAATATGTTTGGAAATCATTTATTAATTTTGTTTTCAACTAAAATATCTAAATAAATATTATATATATTTGTTGTTGTTATTGTTGTTGTTGTTTTTGCTGTTGCCCAGGTTGGAGTGCAGTGGCATGATCTCGGCTCACCGCAACCTCCACCTCCCAGGTTCAAGTGGTTCTCCTGCCTCAGCCTCCCTAGTAGCTGGGATTACAGGCGTGTGCCACCATGCCTGGCTAATTTTGTATTTTTATAGAGACGGGGTTTCTCCATGTTGGTCAGGCTGGTCTCGAACTCCTGACCTCAGGTGATCTGCCCACCTTGGCCTCCCAAAGTGCTGGGATTACAGGTGTGAGCCACAGCGCCTGGCCCCAAAATAAATATTTTTAAATTCTTAGGTGGATGATGTAAAACATTATTTTTAATATCTTCCTAATTTTAAATATTGAAGCTCTAATTGAAAATTGAAGTAGTAATATCAACATTTTAAAATAAACACACATTTCTCTAAGTATGAATCTCATTTTTGCATGTCCATCTACAAGCAAAATTTTCTCTATTTTTAATGTTTCTGGTTTCATAAAATCACTAGATTATTACCGGTTTCCAAAACATATCTTCAGTCTAGTGAATTGCTAAACTTATACTGAAATACACCTCCCAGTACCCCCCATTCTCAATACCAATAATAGTAAGGGAAGCAGGGAAACACTTACCTAATTTTATTATGTTAAAATAATATGCAGGTGCATATTCTGAACCAACTTAGATGACAGTTGTAGCCCTATTCTGTTTATAATGTTTATCATGCCAGTAACATTCAAAACCTACAATTTCACCTTTGCTTCAAATATTAAGTTTATCCATTTAATAGGAAAATTTACTGCAAATGCATTCATCTCATTTTATCATCTAAGGTGTAGTCAGAAGCCCATGAGAAAGCGAAATGTTAAAACTAATTAATTAATTTAGGATATAACATTTCTCATAAAGAATAGCAGGAAACTATGTTATATCCAGGCAGGAAAAGAGGAAAATCACCCTTTATAAAGGTTAAAGGTACTAAAACTGAAAGTCTGTTTCAATCAATCAATGCTCATTAAATAAAATAGAAATAATAACTACAGACTTGAAATGCAAATATATATAATAACTTCATTAATATGATTTTCTGTCATTAGGAATGAAAGGTGAATTTCTGGGCTTCCAAACAAAATTTCAAAAATGCGTATTAAATCAACACGTTTCTTAAAGAGATAACTTTATATTTTTGTAGTCACCTTTATTATGCAAGAGCTAACTAGAAAAACTACACATATTAAAAGTTAATGGAATAGTTTGCATTGTCATTTGTTTTATTAATTATATTTATATACAAAATAGATCAACCAAGATATTTCTATCCAAAGATATTCAAATTCCCATTACTATTTAGGACAGCCACGATATTTTTTCAAAAAAAAAAAAAAAAAGAACCTCTCTCTTTCTATATCTGTATACCCAACAGGATTGATATGAAAACAGTTTAACTTGAATGATGTAATTATGTAATGGAATGTAAAAAATTATAGCAATTAAGGTGTTGTGACATGCTCTAATGAATGAAGTTACACTGGTTGATGACACTATATCTCCTACTCATTAATTATTTGGATAGAGTGTATTATTTTACTTAGTATACAGGAAGTTATGAATTATCACTAAAATTTTGTCTGAACATTTTTATTTAATATTGATATTTCTCTCATATTCATGAATTATGAAAAAATCAAAACAATACTAATACCACTTGAGTCTTCAGAAAAACTCACAATGTTGTTTTATTCTTTTAATACATATAGCTAATAATTTTCAGGGAAAAAGTGTTAGCATTTCCAGAGACTAGTTTTATAAAGCAAATCTACACATTTGATTGCTAATGTCTCCTGTCTAGGTGCCCAGTTGACTGGAAATAGTTTTTAAGCTTTCTTATTTGCAGTTTAAAGAAAAAGACATACTTCTTAAGTACAGCTAACTAAGGAATTTTTTTCAAGGAATTGCCTGTTACTGTAAAACCAGGTACTACTAACAAGTAGTAAAAACATTTAATAGAGCATACTTATTTTTTTTAAAAAAACAGCCAAGTTCTTTTTTCTAGAATTTTGAAAAGAAAAACGAGAAGGTAAAGTTAATATGATAGGCAAAACAAATTAAGCGATAAAAATGCCTTTTTGAATATGTTTTCTATTTTCTTCTAAATTTATTTTTTCTTTAGTGCCACATTCCTCCCCATAATATGTTAAAAAGTGTTACAATAACAGCATTAAACAAAAAGAAAACATCTCTAATCTCATTTGTGGTGAGGGTGAGGGGCTGGGGGCTGATATATATACGTATTTATTCCTTAAATCAAATCATAAAAACACACAGTTACTAATTTTTAAAAAAGATAATAACTGAATCTCTTTATAGTTCTCAAATATAACCTGGTTATTGTTGACACGCAATATGTATTAGTTTTCTTCTTTTTTCTCTGAATAGTTTCCCTCACCTGACCCACCACTCTAGTACAAGACTATATAGAGAACCATCCATTTGAAAGGACTCTAACCCAAATAATTTACAACAAAAGGACAGCTTTATCCAAGTAAAATTGTAACAAATTTAAGTGTCATGTTTGATATTAAAGAAAAAAAACTGACCTATTTGTCTACATTTCTCAAGACAAAATTACCTTTTATGAGCACAGTACTCTTAATCATTAAGACATACAGAAAGAAAAAATTAAAAAACCTAGTAAACAATTCTTTCTTTCTTCATGATCTTTATGTCACTGGCTTCCTGCACAGAATGCACTGTTTCAAGGTATATGTTCATATAAAAGCTGTCGCCTGTCTTTACTAGACATTGCAGATTAAAATATTTCATTTAAAAAATTGACATTTTTGTTAAAACCACTGATTTTGCTGGAATCGTTGTTTCAGATTGAGAAGAACTTTCTTAGGTTGACTGAGAACCCTTCCAAAAAGACCAAGGGCAGCATTTTTCCAGTGGCTATGGAAAACAGTAGTGAAATTTTGTTTTGAGAATTACCACAGACAGACCAGTCTCCTGAGGTGTATTCTTACAAGCAATACACAGTACTCTGCAGCTATGAAAAATGTTGCTATCTAGAAACAACAAAACATAAAAGAATAAGTGTATCACTTGGTAAAAAATGTTTGTTTTTCCTTATCTTGTTGGTTCTTAAAAGACACCTCAGAAAAATTATTTATTCTGGTCCAAAAAAAAGGAAGAAAGGAAAAAAAAAAAGAATAAAGTGAAAGATAAACCAGTATTAGTCTTGTCCTATTAGCTTCTCAGCTTGAATTAGCTAGTGAGAAATGTATAAAAGACACAGCAGTAACTGCCAAAGAACCTACTACACCCTATTGTCCAAATCTTCAAAAAAAAAAACCATTAATTTTTTAGGGGTGTGTTGCTCTTATCAGATGTGTGTTTTCAGTGTAAAATACAATTACATGTTCCATAAAGGATTAAGAACAGAGGTGCCATTTTTGATAGCAAATATAATAATTTAATAAGCATTGAACTTCAAGTTTTAGCACTCTGAGTTTCTTCATGTCACCCCCATAAACTGTAACTTATTATAATTAATTTTGCGATTTACTGAGCTAGACATCATGAAATTTCTAAATGGAAACAAATCATCACAGATGACCATAGTTCTCAGAAGTTCATTGGCCAAGATATTTTTGAGTGGAAACACTTAAAATGACCACAAAGAGGAAGTCTTTTTGTTTCCAGGAGTCTTTCAATTCAATTCTGGTGATGGAGGCAAAGAAGGATACAGAGGCCAATAATTTATCCATAGAATTTGAAAAATAAGCATATGCTATCAAATTTCTGCTTTTGTGTTTATACTTAATTTTGACCTAACAATAGTAAATTATATTTATGTAAAAAATAATTTATAGATTGATGTAGAGACTTCTAAAAAATAAATAAGCATATTTATCCTTTATTTGTCCTTTAAAAATAATAACTAGCAGTTAATTACAGAAAATTACAGAAAAAGCACATTAATTTTAAATTGCCTTTGTCTTACTCAATTTTTTCTCAAATCTTTTATGCCTGTAAATGTTTGCCATCATTTAAAAATTGAGAGGTGGAAAATATGTTTGATTTCTCCTCTGAAGATTAAATTTTCTTCTTTGTCCTAGATGGATACTTTCAGTCCAGATCTCTACTGCCTCAATTACCTTGATATCATATTTATCACAACTGAAAAGAAGTCATTGATTCAACTTAGTTTCAATTGGTTTGGTTCTACAAAACATACAAACTAAGAATATTTTCTGGGTTGGTGATTCCACATATACTTGCAACTATAAACATCATTGGAACCACTAAAAATAAAGAGGTACATTATAACATAAAATAATAATTTTAAAAATATTATTTAATGCAGAAGTAGCCTCATCTACTATGGAAATATTTTAATCCACAGTTTGAAAATGTATGTAATTTTCATCAATGTTTACTTTTGGGTCCATAATTTAGATAAATATTTGTTAATATTTAATCAATTTTAACAATCACTTTCATATGTGATAGGCATATTCACAGAACAGCACTTATTTAAAACCAAATTTTCAGCATTTTTAGGAAAATGGCTAAGAATTGGGAAGCAGAATAAGTGGGAAGAAGAATAACAAATAGGCTTTTCTGCAATTTATTTAAGTAAAAAATAGGACATTAAAAATAAAATATATCTAAAGTTCTGTTAAGGTAAAATTGAAATAGTTTTTTTTTTTTTTTTAGTAAAAGTTGGCCAGTTGGTGGCAAAGATAAACAACAAAATTGGCATTTCATTTTAATGTGACAAGAGTCGTTTTGACAGCGGACTAGTGTAACACTGAACATCCCACCAAAACAGTTATCTATTTTTAAGTGCATAATAATTCATTGTTGTCCTTCATCATATGTTAAATGTCACCCATCACTGTGACAAAAATATGAAAGTTATTGCACGCTAGTCCATAGCTGAGATCAAAGCTGTTAATGCAAGCACTTTGGATATGGTTTTCTAAAGTCAGTTAAACCATCAAAAACACTATGTTTAGAACATCTTTACCTCTGAGCTCCAAGAGAAATACAGAATATTTTTTAAAGTATAAGGACTTTCAGTAATGCAATAGCCTTGTCACCTTGTGACCACAGATCATGTTAAAGCCAAAATATAATGTTAAGACAGTCTTGGTGGTCACTGCAAATAATAAACCATTGAGCAGATTCTGGGGAGTCCATCCCCTGCTGCCTAACCCACTAATATAATAAATAATATTCTGATACTCTAAAAATATTTCAAGGCAATTATATACAGAAATGCACAAAAAATTCCTATATTCTCTTAACTTAGAAAAATGTTATGCATGTAGCATATTGAATATTCTTTGATTTGCTCTTCTACCTAAGAAGTTCAGGTTAGTTAATATTGTTTGGCTTCCTTTACACTTTCTCCTCTATTTGACCCTAATCATTTGTTCATTTAAATAGCCTAATGCATTTTTATGTAATAGTATTCATACTGCAAAATTTGGTATAGCAATTTATTCTCCAAAGTTTATTTGTATTCTTAAATGCCAATTTCAGAATAAAATATGCACTATTAAAGACTTAGTGAATAATTATTAAGGTTACATCAATCCTGTTGGAGAGATATGAGTGTACCATTATTCCTTTCTTTTAGGTTTGGACTTCAGTTATTCATCTCTGTACATCAAGCTTCTAAGAACCCTAGACCAAGATTTACACACTGAATTTCAGAACAGCTCAACTTTCTTGGAGATACATATAGTTAACAGGAAAAAAAATCTAACTTATATGGGAATTTTAATTGACTCATTTTATAAACATTATCTATTATATCAATATCAATAGTAGCTTTAGTTTAATAAAAAAATATTTGAAGCAAGGTGAAAAATATATTTAATTATCAGTGTAAGGGGTGGGTGCCCTAACCAGACTTTTTATATGACTAACTGCCATCTCTATAATCATATGCCTAGGTGAAAGAAAAGAGAAAGAAAAAGGAGGGGAAAACATTTAGGGGAAAATCTAAGTATGAACCCATCATGGACAAGATTTCTTCCTAATCCTCTGTCAGCAAAGAGCTACTGTTAGAATCTTGGGATAAGGTCATTCTATGTCTAGAAAGCACTATCCCAGGCTAATCCTTACTCTTAAATAAGCATTCAGAGCTAATTTGGATAAGCATGCTGATTATGTCATTATGCTATAAATAATAATACAACTGCTTACAGGAGATCATCAAATATAAAACTATATGGAGACAAAAACTAACACCATGCATCTCCTTCTTAATATTGGTTAAATACATTTAAAACATTTATTAAGTATTATTAGATGATTTTTCTTAACATAAGAGTGAGGGGAAATTTTTAAAAGGCATTCACAAAATAATCTACTTTTAAATTCAATTTGAAAAACTTAAATTCTAGCAATTATTATTAGATCTTAATTTGTCATAAAATTAATATTAATATGATAGGATAGCAGATATTCAATAAGCTTCTAATCTATTAGTCTAATGACAACTTAACAATCTTCCTCATGCCCTGTTTCCTTTCTAGGTGTATGTTTCTCTCCAGCAAAATATATATTACAAGATATTTTTTAGAAAAACGTATTTAAAATACATGGCATTCATACAGAATTTAGGATAATTTAAATATTATTATAACTTTGTTCAAGGTTAACAGATATTTATTGCCAGATATATGCACTGATTGTGAGTTATTCAGAAAATAACACATTCAGTTGGGTTCATTCTGGGATTAAAGCATTTGGTACAACTCTTAGTACTTATGGGTAGCCAATAGATATTGTTGAATAAACAAACGAATAAATGAGAAATTAATTTTTAATATTTTATGGGATCTAAAGTGCTTACTAGAGGCTCAACAAATATTTGACTAATTGAGTGAGCAGTTGATAGAATAATTAAACAAAAGAGGAAACAGAAAACCAATCCAATGAGTAGTTTGGTACCTAAGAAAATATGCTAGGTAAATTGTAATAATAATAACAGGAACGATATAAGATGATGACCAAAACAAAAGTAAAATTAATAATGTTGAGAAATTTTGACAATATTTAAATCACTCATTATAATTTAGTTTTGAGAGCGTTTTTATTGCAAAGTATTACATAATTCCCTAATAGTTAATATTATGTAAATTCTAATAATAAATATGAAATCTGTTATTAAAGTGGTAGTTATTTTATGCCTTTGTTTCTGTGACTTTCAATGAAAATAAAATACATAAGAATTTTTTGAAACATGATCTTTTTCTCTATAATTGTTATGGAGAGAAAGAATACACTTAAAGATAAAATACCACATTAATTATGACATCAACAATGATGTCAATGAGTGTATCAGTGACCTCTATATAAGACATAATTTTTTGATAGGTAAAATAAGAATGCTAAAGGAAGCATGAAAATAAATGTATTTTAAATTCTAACAGATAGTGATTCCATTTAAATTACAAAGGCAATTAAATTATGCAATTTAAACTTGAGCATTTTATTTGTCTTTGCCCATCACAAACTTCTTTTATAGTAAAAGTTCAATACTATGTCAGAGTAGATTTTAATTAAACAAATTCATTTGATTTGGGATGTTCAGAATTTAAAATTTAAATTGACCATATTCAGACTTTGCTTTTAATCTGATTTTTCAATTTTATTTTTTCAAATTTAGAAATATTTTAAACAAGATTTTAAGATTGAAAATTGAAAAAAATATTCTGAGAAAATCCAGAAAATACTTATTCTTGTGTTATTACTTTACCAAGAATCTCTAATATAATATATGACTTAATACAATTTGTCTAACATTATTACTTAATGGGATATCTATTAATTTGCCCACAAATGAAGATTTTAAACTTATTTTTTTAATGAGGCAATTTGTTTTGAAATTGTTGAATAAAAAGCTGAAATAGTATCATTTTCCTATCTGTTCACTTAATAACTAATGACAAAATATAACAGTAACATTTCAAAATACAAAAGCAGTAGCAGTATAAAAAAAATGGTGCATTGGCTGACTTTATGTTCTCAAATAGGATGACGTACTTGAATTTCTTTCATGTAAAATCAGTACCGATTACCGTAATTACACAGATGCTGTCTATGATGGTTTATCAAGTGAGTTATAGAAATATTTTGAAAAGTTAGATAAGTGCATATCCATCCATATGCCTCTATTTGCAAATGTACTTTTTGTAAGCTGGAAAGGAAACCAGATGCTTCAGTATTTGCTTTGACTCTAACTTCAAAAGCCGTGGGCTTGGCAAATTAGGAATAACTAAAATTCCTAATACAAATTTGAAGTAACTCAAAACTCTGTGTTTAAGATCTCCAGAAAAGTACCGTTAGACCTAATTCAGCTTGATTAATGCCCACACAGTTGCCTCGAAGTTGTCTCATGACATTTTCCTCTAGGCTTTATTTCTATCCTCCTGGGAAATTTGTTAATTTAAGAAAAAACAAGGGTACATGCAGACATAAAGGAAGCCTTTTTCTATATTTTGGAGTATTTAGTTTTCTGTTTGGCCTGTGGGCTGGCGGAAGAGTTTTCTAGTCATTGAATTGCTTAATCTGAAACTCTTGGCTTATTTCTCTGAACACATAAACTAGAGTGGCTGCGTCTGTCACTATGAAAAAGATGTAACTGGTCCAAAGATGATCAAAAATGTGAAGGTTGTTTTATTCTCACAGAAGGTGGAAAAAGCTGAGCTAAAAGTTTAGGAACTTCATACTCCAAATTCTCATTACTGTGGGGAGTACCCCAAAAGTCACATAAAATTTTAATAGGCTCTACCGTACAGCTTCAAATGCTATAGGGCAATATGCTTCCAATACGTAGTTTTGGGCAAATGCGAACAATAATTATCTAAAGAACACAATTCTTTTTTTTTTTTTTTTTCTTGAGATGGAGTCTCACTCTGTCGCCCAGACTGGAGTGCAATGGCACGAGCTTGGCTCACTGCAAGCTCTACCTCCCGGGTTCACGCCATTCTCCTGCCTCAGCCTCCCCAGTAGCTGGGACTACAGGCGCCCACCACTATGCCTGAATAATTTTTTGTATTTTTAGTAGAAACGGGATTTCACCATGTTAGCCAGGATGGTCTCGATCTCCTGACCTCATGATAGAACACAATTCTTAATATTTAACTAATTAGGTAAAAATAATGCATTTGCAAAATAATTACATATAAATAAGTAAAAAATTATCTGTGGGCAAATATATAAAATATATAAAAATATTATGCTACTTTTTTTCTTTTTTTTTTTTTTTTTTTGAGATGGAGTCCTGCTCTGTCTCCCAGGCTGGAGTGCAGTGGCAGGATCTCGGCTCACTGCAACCTCCCCCAGCTTCAAGCAATTCTCCTGCCTCAGTCTCCTGAGTAACTGGGACTACAGGCGCACACCACCATGCCCAGTTAATTTTTGTATTTTTAGTAAAGACGGGATTTCACCATTTTGGCCAGGATGATCTCAATCTCCTGACTTTATGATCCGTCCACCTTGGCCTCCCAAAGTATTGGGATTATAGGCATGAGCCACCACACCCAGCCAATATTATGCTACTTCTAATTGATTTTAGTCATTTTTTAACTTAATGAACTAAAGATTTTTATGACTAGAAAAAAATATATATATATTACTTCATTGGAAAAAAAAGTTTAATTCCTTATTGAAAAATAAGTTCAATTCTTTACAAATACCCTTACTGATAAATTTATCAAAAGAATCTATGTAACATAATTGAAAAGACACTGCATATTTAATTTTGATTATACAGCACAAAACATATATATTTATACTTTATAGGTATTTTTATCACCATGAAAAATTATATGTAGAATTCTAATTGATTTTTAAGAGTTATCTTTTTGATATTTAAAAAATATAAAAATTCAAAGAATGTAATGAGTATGTGGCTTAACTCCATGTTAATAGAGTCGTGAATCCTGAGGCACAATACTAATCTTCTTAATTAAAGCAAAAGTAAATTAAATCATATTGAAATAATCTATCAGTTGAAAGTCTGATAGTGAGGGAAGCATAAATAAACATGATTACGATTTCCACCTCTGAGAGTAAAATAAAGTAATACCATCAACATAGATTGATCTGTATCACAGATTTTAAAGGCCATTATTGAAAAATAAAATTTATATATTTTTCATTTAGGCATTTTTCTTTTTTTCTTAATTTTTATTTTTCATAGAGATCGGGTCTCCCTATGTTGACCAGGCTGTTCTTAAACCTCTGACCTCAAGGAAATCTTCCTATCTTGGCCTCCCAAAGTATTTGGATTATAGGCATGAGCCGCCATGCCTGGCCTGGTATTTTACTTTCTGATCCTATGACTTGAAACATACCCTACATGTCAATGACAATAAGGTACTTTTTGTAGTGGCATTTATTCTGTGGAAAAAAAAAAAAAAAAAAAAAAAAAAAAAAAAAAAAACAAGAAAAAAACCATACATTATGTAGAATACTAGGGTAGTCCTTTTATAGTTAGAACGTTTATTATAAATTTCTTGGTTCCTTAAAAAAGGCCTCCTTTTAAATTTTAGTACTTTGGTTTTTCTTGTAACTGAATTATTAACTCAAGTTAGTAAAACATGTTATTTTGGTTTTGGTGCATCAGAAATCTTTGAAGTGAGGCAATGATTCATTTATCATATAGATTTTAAAAGCTTTTATATTCTGGTAATCCCTAAAACACTTATAGCTTACTGACACAACCAGCATGCTCTCTGCCCACAAAGACAGGACAGTACATTTTGATAAATGAATGTGATTCTTAAAACTTCATTATTTCTCAGCACCCCGTGGAAAATAAAGAACAGAAAAAGTAAAATTGATTGTGACTTTTGACAATTATTAGTTAGATAAAGGAGGTAACAATTGCCAAAAAAATCACAAAAGTGAGCATGTTACCTGGCTATGACAAAGAGCACACAACTGACACCCAAGTAAGCCAGCAGAATATACATCCAGATATCAGGGGAGAGAGGATTCAGGAAGGAGAAGACGCCTGGGTTTGTACCATTGGGCTTGCGGTACAAAATACTTATTCCAAGTGTCATAAAGGGCTTGGAAAAGTCGATGACCTTCTCTCGAACATAGGTAATAGCCAGTGGAGCAACTGCAAGGTCAGCTTTCTGTAGACAGAAACAAAAAAAAAAAAAAGAAAGAAAAAATTGGTTTCCAGTCACAAGAAAAAAATCAGTAATCAAATTAAATAAAACAAAGGTTTCACACTTAATTGTCTCAGTAATGATTATGTTAAAAATTAAAGCATTACTCTGAAGTAAAGAATCTGATTTACTGCACTAATCATTTCTATGTTCTTCTGGATTAACAAATCAGCATTTATTGGAAGTACATAGAGAAAAACACTTCATAGAATAAAAAAACTGAAGCAACTATTGTACACAGTACATGAATTATGCTACCAACCTTCTCGTAATTGCTTTTATTTTAAACTTTAAAAATCTATTTAATATTAACTATCATTTTCTTAATACATTGATCAAATTATAATAGCAATAAAAACTACATCAAATTACATAGCTGAGAATTAAGAGACATTCTGATTTTAAAACTGTAGAATACAGTTAAAAGGTTTTGGTCATTAAATAGTTAAACTATTGTTTGAAACATCTCTCAGTGTGAATCTGTTTACTACCTCTAATTTGTTTTATATTATTTAATGAAAATCCTTGCAGCCTTGCCTAAATTGCATTAGGAAATGAGTTTTTCCATTTTCACAAAGTTGCTAATTTTCCACGGTAGCTTAAACATGTTGAATTAGTAATGCTTTTCACTCATCAGGTTATAATCATCTGTCAAAGATGAACTTAAGCTCTAATATATTGTAAGAAATAATTATAATATTTTAAAATAACGAAAGCATCTATGATGAGAAACTATATTGCTACATTTTATTATTAATAAATATAAAAATTTTCAAAGAGAAAAGAACAAAATGTTCACTGTCAAGAGTTAGAGAAAGACATAAAAACATGAAATTATTCCTCCATGTTTTCTTGTCTCAGGCAAAATCAAAGGACTTAACAAAGAAACTTTTCTAACTTTGTTGACAATATTATTCTCTGTGTGTGTTTTTGTGCATTTGTGTGTTGGTGGCGTGCAGGGAAAGAACACTGAAATGCTTGGAAAGAATATCTTTGAGAGGAGCTACAGAGAAAGACATTTCTCTAAAAACCAGGAGGTTTTTAAAAAACCTTTAAAAAGGGTTTTAAAAATTCTGGGGGAGAGCATCATCATATTTCATATTCATAAATCAAAGAAAATATCAATTTAAAATAATAATTGCTAATATTCTTTAGGTAGCTGTAAAACAGGCACTATGTTAAGAACTTCACAGAAATTGTCACATTCTCCATAAAACTTACATAATCCTACTATTATTCCCTGTTTCAGATAAGGAAAATGAAACCTTGAGAAGTTAGAAAACATATTCATTTTCATAGAGTTAATTAATCATTGGAACCAGGGTATAAAGTCAATCTGTGGGAGTCTACACCTAGAGTGTAACCATGACGTGCCTCTCAAAAACCAACAATGGAATCATGGAAGAGTCATTCATTCATTCATTCATTCATTCATTCATTCATTTGTACAGATGGAAAGGGAAATGTATAGAAACAACTCTAGCGATTGAAATATTACAGTCTTTCAGAATTTAGAGGTTCAGGTGTAGAGTGCAGGCAGAGAGAGTATTTTCTCCAGGAAGGAGACAGTACTTCCTCTAAGACGTAAGGAAGAAACTAAAAATTGTTTGAAAAAGTGAACAACTTTGTTAACAGAAATAAAGTAGTTGATATGGTTTGGCTCTATGTCCTCACCCAAATCTCACATTGAATTTTAATCCACACGTGTTGAAGGTGGGGCCTGGTGGGAGGTGATTGGATCATGGAGGTGGTTTCTGATGGTTTAGCACCAGTCCTCTACTGCTGTCTCCTGATAGAGTTCTCAGGAGACATGGTTGTTTAAAAACGTGTAGTACTTCCCACTTCCTCCTTTCCCCTCCCCCATGCTCTGCCATGTGAGGAGGGTGCTTGCTTCCCCTCTCCCTTCCTCCAGGATTATAAGTTTCCTGAGGCTTCCATAGCCATGCTTCCTATACAGCCTACAGAACTGTAAGTCAATTGAACCTCTTTTTTTTATAAATTACCCAGTCTCAGGTAGTTCTTTATAGCGGTGTGAGAATGGACCAATGCAGTGGTAGTTTAAGAAATATAGACTTCAGGTAAAAAGTGAATAACATAAAGTAGTAGTTTGTCCCTGTTTGGAGGGTTGACTACACAGCACAATTTATACATGTGTTACTTTATTCTGTACCTCCTTTCTCTTAGGCACATGAAAAGCAAAATTTTATCACATATAAACCATATAAGCAAATATGCTATAAAGTGGTAACTTTTTATTTTTTAATTGACAGATAAAATGTTATGTATACACAACATGTTTTGAAGTACATATACATTGTGAAATGACTAGTCTAGCTAATGAACATATGCATTAACTCACGCAGTTATCATTTTTATGGTAAAAATACTACATCCACTCTCTTCTTATATAGAATATTAAAAAGTTAATTTCATAGAAGTAGAGAGAAGAGGCCGGGCATGGTGGCTCACACCTGTAATCCCAACACTTTGGGAGGCTGAGGTGGGTGGAACATGAAGTCAAGAGATCGAGACCATCCTGGCCAACATGGTGAAACCCCATCTCTACTAAAATACCAAAAAAAAAAAAAAAAAAAAAAAAAGCCGGGTGTGATGACACACGTCTGTAGTCCCAGCTACTTGGGAGGCTGAAGCAGGGGAATCACTTGAACCCAGGAGGCAGAGGTTGCAGTGAGCTGAGATTGCACCACTGCACTCCAGCCTGGTGACAGAGTGAGACTCCATCTCAAAAAAAAAAAAAAGGAAGTAGAGCGAAGAATGGTGGTTACTAGGGAATGGGCTGATTATAGGGGTAGCGGGAAAGGTTGTCAAGATGCTAGCCAAAGGAAATAAAATTTCAGTTAGACAGGAGAAAGAGGTTCAAGAGATCTATTGTATAAAATGATTATTATAGGTAATAATATATTGCATTCTTGAAAAATGGTAAAACATGTCTAATTCATATACAACAAAAAAGTTAGAAAAAAATTCAAATAACACATATTAAAAGAACACAGCTACATTTTTCCAAAAATGTTGTAATATAGGAATATATTAATAGGACTGAATAGTCATATATTAATTTTTAAAATTTATTTAGCATTGCTTAAAATAAAAATTATATTCCAAATATGAAAGAGAAAAATAGAAATTATGTAATTCTATAATATTTTTAATTATGAAAGATATTAGCCATTTAAAACAAAGGATACAAATAGACATATTCAGACATTTCATAAAAAGTTTAATGTACAAACAGACTGTATTACATCCATACAATGGAATATTATTATTCAGTTATAAAAATAAATGAGCTTTCAAGCCATGAAAAAGCATGGAGGAAACTTGTATGCATATTGCTAAGTGAAAGACACCGGAGAATTTAGAGGGTCAAGTTCAGAGCCTCTGAAAAGGCTACGCACTTTATGATTTCAATTATATGACATCCAGGAAAAGGCAAAATTATAGAGACAGTAAAAGATCAGTGGTTGCCAAGGATTCAAAAGAATTGAGATAGTGTTGAATATGCAGAGCACAGAATGATTTTAGGGTGGTGAAACTATTCTGTAGGATGCTATAATGGTGGATACATGATATGCATTTATCAAAACTCATTGTACAATACAAAGAGATAATTCTAATGTAACTATGGACTTTAATCATAAATGTATCAATAATAAATCATCAACTATAACAAATGTACTACAGTAATGGAAGTTGTTAATAACAGGGGAAAATGTGTATGGAAATGGAAAGGGAGAGGGTCCAGGAAAGTCTGCTTTCTGCACAATTCATCTGTAAACCTAAAATTTCTCTAAAAAATAAATTATATATTTTTAAATAACAATATGTTGTCTTTACCACATCCTCAGTTAGTAGGTATATTGTGTTAAAACAATTTTGCTTGTGTTTGCAGCGCTAGATTGGGAAGGTGGAAGGGGAAAGAAAAATGAATGTCATAGTAATAGCTAGCATTAATGTGTCTATTATGAGGCAAAAATGTGCTATATTATTTGGAAGATTTTCACCTCTGTTAGTACTCACTACAGCCCTACAAAATTTGTAGTGTGATTTCCTTTTTACAAATGAAAAACAAAAACAGAATAGCCAACCCGAAACCTGAGATATTAAGGAAAGTGTGGCTCCAAAGATGACTTAATGAGTCCCATTTCCCACTATTTTTCTGTACAACCATTCAAATATATCTCATCCATTTCTGTTGTTCTACCGGTTTTGTTATTTCCCTGCCCAAAATGATATTCTTTTTTCTCTAGTATTTGAATTTTGTAAGACACGTCTCTGGTTCTTTTCCTCCTGAATACTCTATCCACATGAATTTCTCTTCAGTGAATTTGTATATAATTTATAAATAGAATCATGTAATTTAACAGGCAGCAATATTTTATGTTGTGTTATTTCTGGTTATTTCACACATAAGTCAACCAATATGATATGAGAGATCTGAATGCACATATTATTGTAACTGTATTGTCTCAGTTCCTATGAGAGTGAAAACACTTGAAAGCCTGCAGGCATACCCTTCGATCAAAGCATGTAACTCTAAACTGAGGGAATGGTAACATTTCCCTCCCTGGAAATCTAACAAAGACACCTACACAGCAGCCATCTTAATAAATTAATAAGCATTAATTTAATATTCTACCATTCTATGTGAAACTCTTCCAAATTGTCTTATTCATCTTTATGATCATAATGAACCTAACATCCCTACGGCATTGGATAAAATTTGACACCAAGGAACTGCTTAGTAAATGTCTGCCGAATACAGTTTCAATTTAACTTACTAAAATTTTCAAAGACAACCACTCAGAGAACTTTTAAATGAAACTTTTTTTCTAGTCTTACTATAGAAATAAAATTTATTTGTACAATAATATAATTCCAATTGAACTAACCATCTAGATAGAGCAGATTAATTCCTTTTACAGTTACATAACTAATAGCAAACTACCAATTATATCTTATAAAGCAATGGTAAAAATTATTGATCTAATTTCTGGAAACTTAGACCAAAAATTAGATAACAAAGCATATCTTCATGTATGGCACAATGACTCCAAATTTCAGTATGTTGTGCAGCTTTCTTCTTTATGAAGTTTCTGAAGTCAAAGAACATAATGATCTTATTTTTATAATACATGATCTCGTCAGTGAAACATGTATACTTCTAAAGGTTCTTGCAATTTAACACTGGAAAACCAGTTCTAACCTTGTTTTCTTTTCCATGATGTGGTTAAATGTTTAATAAAATGGGTAAAATAATTAAAGTAGTAAGTTCATATGAATAAATTGGAAACATTTATTCTGACTAAGACTTAAGCTAGTTCCTTATTCATATTCAATGTAATGTCACATGTAAGTAATACCACACATTCCTAAACTCTCCACAATGCATAATGGGAACAAATAATTTGTCTCTGTGTGCACTTGAAAGAAAACACAGTTCACCTTCTGTACATATGGTACACCACCTCTGCCACTACCAACCTGGTCACATTTCCTAAACTCTTACAATGGCCTCCAACTCGTCCCCTATTTTCATTCTCGCCCAACTAGAATCTCTTTCCCATCCAAACTCCAGAAGGTTCTTTCTAAAACACATACCAGATTACCATTTTCTGCTCAGTATCCTCCAATGACTTCTAGAACATGTTTGCCTACAAAGCACTACAAGATATGGCTTTATCAACGTTAGTGCCATCACTCTTCCAGTCTTTCTCACTGTTGTTTCAACAACTCTGTCTGCCTTGCTAATCCTAAAATGAGTGTACAAATTCCTTTTTCCAGGCCTTACACTTGCTGTTCCCTCTCCCTGGAAAGTTTGTCCCTGATACACACAGATGACTTATTCTCTCATTTCATTTGTGTGCTTGTTGTGATGTCACTTTTGCAATGGGGTTTCCATAGCATAGTGGCTATCATTCGCCTGACAATTACTCAAAGGGGTCTTTCTTGAACACTCATTCTATCACTCTTTATCTCCATACAGTACTTTCATTTTCTTCATGAAATGTGCCATAAACAGACATTGTCACTTGTCAGTCTTTTTCTATTAGAATGTAAGTTCCTTTTGGGTAAGGAGTTTCACTATTTTGCCCAATTCTGTAACTTCAGTGTCTAGTACAGTGACTGGCACAGAGTAGTCACTAAATAATTATTTTTTGAATGAATAAAACTATCACTATTGCACATGGTAATTCCATACTCAGGACCCCCCTTATTATTATTATTATTATTATTATTATTATTATTACTTTGCCAAAGAGAATACTCTTGAGGTTTGTATTTTCACTGTTTTTTTTTTTTTTTTTTTTTTCCCCCCAAAGACTTCTTTTAGATTAACTGTTGGGTCATTTTTGTTGTAAAGACCACATTGTAGTAAAGGTAGGGACATTTATTAAAAGCGTCCTTGTACTTCATCCCTTCCATTTCCCCAACAACTTCAGCCCACTGTTTCTGTTGAGTTCTCCATCTCTGGCAGTATGAATGAGAATGCTGGATTACATGGTTAATACTGGAATCATATAAAAGGGTAAAAATGAATTTTAAAACAATGAGATTTTTTTATGTGCTTGATTTTTAAATTTTGCTATGATAAATAATAGTAAATAACTACTAAAATGTTTCATAAATATCTCTGTGATTAACTGTTTTAGTTATTACCATAAACAAGTTACCGCATATGATTTTGTCAGCACTCACTAGGTGTTTTTCAAGAAAAAACTGATGAGATTAAAGTTACATAAGTTTAAAATATGAAAAAAATAGACTTGTATAAATTGTATATTTTCCATACTATACAAAATCTAATATGTATTTGCAGTTTACAAAAATATAAACTTTTGTTTCAGAAATATGAATTTAGTTCATTTTCACCAAACCAAGTAGTTACCACACAGTGACCAACAGAAAGTAAAGTGGGCAATTGAGTTATAGGATTCAGAGATTTCTCTCATACTTGTAGGGTATGGATAGAAAATAATTCGAAAAAAACAAAACAAAACAAAACAAAACCCAGTAGATTTAGCTGCTGCTTAAGCACCTGCTTCTTGCTAATGGTGAAGTAAGCCTGATGATAATTTCAAATAATATTGAGTAAATCTACCAAATTTGCCATTAATGACAATGAAAAATGAACTTCTTAACTGATATCTTCAGAACAACTATGGCTCTAAAATGTTTCTAGAGTTTTGGGGGAGGAGATTAATTGTTTTAGTTTAGTTTTGTTTTATTCCCCACCCGAATCTGATTTGGTTGTGTACTCTCAATTGTGTGATTCATAAATATTGATATTCCTCTATACTAAAATTATTACAATATTTCCATGGAATAAATGTTGATATGGTTTGGTTGTGTCCCCACCCAAATCTCTTCTTGAATTGTAGCTCCCATAATATTCAGGTATTGTGGGAAGGACCCAGTGGGAGATAATTGAATCATGTCGGTAGTTCCCCCATACTGTCCTCACAGTAGTAAGTCTCATGAGATCTGATGATTTTATAAGGGGTTTCCCCTTTTGCTTGGCTCTCATTGTCTCTTGGCTGCCACCATGTAAGACGTGCCTTTTGCCTTCCCCCATGACAGTGAGGCCTCCCCAGCCACATCAAACTGAATCCATTAAACTTCTTTTCTTTTATAAATTACCCAGTCTCAGGCACTCTTTATCAGCAGCCTCAAAATCCTGGGTTCAAGGGATCCTCCTCCCACCTCAACCTCTTGAGAAGCTCAGACTACAGCCATGCACCACCACACCTGGCCAATTTTTCTATTTTTATTTTATTTATTTATTTTTTTAGAGATGTGTTCTGGTAATGTTTCCCAAGCTGACTGGAATTTATAATTAATATACCTGACAGGTTAGTTTTGTTTCCTAGAAAAATATCTGTGTGCAGAAATTTTCTGTTTTCTTCACAGTGATAATTCCTAAAAGACTAAACTTTTATTTAAAAATAATCTGAGATCTTTCATATCAATATTCCAAACATGTATTATTTCTATTATTATAATAGATATTACTATGTCTCTTATTATTTTATTGTTCATGATCATAGCACTGCATTAAACAATGTTTCTAATATTTCCTGTTTCTGATTTAGATATTACTGGTTTCTTGATTGTGAAATAATTATCATCTTTTGAAATCATAGTTTAAGTGAAAAAAGTTATTCATACAATTACCTATATATAAAATATTGTGCAACATTCTGTAATTATTATATTTAAACATATATAAAACGAAAACAAGGCTATTACTTAAAACGTAATGTCACTATATATTTATCAAACATGTACTTGGAAAGAAAAAAATAAGTGGTTTCTTTGAAATAAACTTATATGCAAACTTCCAAAATAGAAAATTATAAATAACTCAAAATGTTACTAAAAATCTCAGGTTACTTCTCAAACCTCTAAAACGTTCATATAATTTCTTGTTAATGAATTTAAGATACTATTTCACCTATATTTTTTCTGCTAAACCCTTTTAAATTTCCCTATTCAAATGCAATAGGACCACAATCAGTGGACCAAGAAACAACTACTAGCACTAAAATGGATGACTGTGAGCTACATGGAACCTACTTAATGGAATCTTGAACTTATAAATCGGCTCTAGTAAACCTTTCTTTAGTGTGTAATGGATTAAGCACATTGCATTCCCAGGGTCTACTTCAAACAATAGGTAAATGATAATGGTTGTAGATAACCAATGCTATAAAATTTTCTATTATGATCATATTACTTTAAAACTGCACATTAGCTTTTATCTATTTAAAATACATTTTACAATAACAAACATTCATTGACAAAAGATTATTGAAATTCAACTATGCACCAGGCCTGGAGCCACATATAGAATTCAAAGGTTTTCATAACTGTCTCATTTCCCAGGTGCTCATAGCAGCATAGGAAAGATTAAGATGGAAACTAATAATCAGAAATGTCAATTAAGTACTTTGGCTGAAGTATGTATAAAAATAGTTGTGCTACAACTTTATTGACTTGCTCAATTATTGCTCTAATTAGTTAATAGAAACATACATGTATTAGTAAAATTTGTATTAATTCTGCAAATCCTGGAGTTGAAATGGGGCCCATGCACAAAGTGAGCATTAATGAAAGTGCAATGGACTCCAGAGGGAAAAGTGACAAGTATTGTAACCCAACTCACAGGTCCTGTTAACCTACTGCTAATTTCTGAATTTTTTTTAAAAAAACTGTGATGATAAGTTTATAAATTAAAACAGGCTTTAGAGTGGTTCATTCTTCAACAGAAATAAGAAGAGTTGAAGAGAGGTTAACACTTGCAAGCCATGTAAGTCAACTAGAAGGCACTTGTGGCTCCTCCCTCCTGTTCTCTTTTCCAGCTAAATAAAAATAAACATTAGAGAGCTTTCCAGTGTAGTCTTATTATTAGTACCTGAAAGCATATATTAAGCTGAACTAAGTACTGTAGCAAATAAATTGTAACGGGATTTTTAGTATCTCTTCCAAGTAAAAAACCAGGTAACTTTTTACTACATAGAATCTACCTTGCCCAGAACTTGCTTCTTAAATTCATTCATACCATATGTTGACTTACTAAGCAAACCTATCTTTGAATGGGTCAAATGTAAAATATAAATTTACACACCAAAAGAAGTAACTCCATGAGGCCAGGCGCGGTGGCTCATGCCTGTAATCCCAGCACTTTGGGAGGTCGAGGTGGCCGAGACCATCCTGGCTAACACAGTGAAACCCCCATCTCTACTAAAAACACAAAAATTAGATGGGCGTGGTGGCGGCGCCTGTAGTCCCAGCTACTCGGCTGGCTGAGGCAGGAGAATGGTGCGAACCCGGAAGGCGGAGCTTGCAGTGAGCCGAGATCGCTCCACTGCACTCCAGCCTAGGCGACAGAGTAAGACTCTGTCTCAAAAAAAAAAAAAAAAAAAAAAAAAGAAGTAACTCCATGTGATAAAAAATATATATATATGCTAGTCATTATTAGTGTTACACGTAGATATCTTTACAATTAATTATATACCAAAAAATATTCTATAACATGTTTTATCGGGTTCTCATGACCAGTAAGATTCCCTGAATCTGCACCTTTAAGTTTTGTTAAGGTTTAAACATAACTATGTTATCAATATTTGTTAGACTTTTTGAGGTATGAGGGAACTTAAAATCGTGCCTTCTAACAAATATTGAATAACATAGTTATGACTGAACCTTTTCAAAACTCACTGTAACCTTGAACACCTGGGCTCAAGGGTTCCCAATGCCTCAGCCTCCTGAGTAGCCAGGGCATGCACCACCATGACTGCCCTGCCTGGCTTTGTTTTGTTTTTGCGATGGAGTCTTATCATGTTGCTCCGGCTGCTCTGGAACTCTGTCCTCAAGTGATTTTCCCGCTTCAGCTTCCCAAAGTGCTGGCATTAAAAGTGCAAGCCACTGTGCCTGGGTCTTCCCTTCCCTTTTTATTCTTCCTTCCTTTCTTTCTTTTAACCACAGATAATTTTTTAACTAAAAAAATATAAAATTAAATGTCTAATAGCAGATGTAGAAGGATCTAAGAAAAAGATCAGAAACAAAGTACTTTTTCTATTAAATAAAAGTGGACCACTTACTATTCTAGCCTGCCAGAGTATTAATATATCCATATTACTTAACTCCAATAGGTCACACCTAGAATTTTTGAGAAATAAAGCTCATAAACAAGTTGATATACAAAAGTGTTTTTCCAAGATCATCTGTAATCTGGAACTATGCCCCAAAAAGGAATGGCTAAATCAAACAGAATACGACAAGAAAAAATTACCATTCACTGTTAAGCAGCAATTTATAATGTTTCCAGTGAAATGTAATGGACACTGATAATGATGATAAATACCAAAACATGCAATAATAAACACTAACTCGACTAAATATAAACATAGTAAGATGGGAAACATGTAGATTAAATAATTCTTGAAATATATCAACCAATCATAAATGAAAGAGGGTTTAGATTCCAATTTAAACAAGTAAATTATAAAAAATTAATAATTAACTATTATAAGACAATCAGAAAAAGGTACATAAATACCATTTCTTGAAACTTGATGTCATTAGGAATTGAAATTTTAAAAATTCTGATAATGATCGTGTGTGTGTGTGTGTTTTTAAGTCCCTTTCTTTTTAGTCCCACAACATGGTCTTGGATTTACTTCAAAATAGTGCAAGTAAGGAGGAAATTGGTGGGAGAAAAGATGAAATGAGATTGCCAATGGTTTTATTATGCTGGAAGCTTGGTGATGGGTGCATGGAATTTCACTTTACTTTTTTATTTGCACAGGTTTGAAAATTTCTACAGTGTGTTTGAAAAGTGTAGAATAATGGAAAGACATCAAGCAATGCTAATAGTATTTATCTATGGTTACTAGAATTGTGGTTGTTCTTTCATATATTTCTATATTGCACAATTTTAGCAATGAAAATATATTCTCTATTTCAATAAAAACACAATACATGCCTTTTAAATTCATATATTCTATCTTTTTTTTTTTTTTTTTTTTGAGACGGAGTCTGGCTCTGTCACCCAGCCTGGAGTGCAGTGGCTGGATCTCAGCTCACTGCAAGCTCCGCCTCCTGGGTTCACGCCATTCTCCTGCCTCAGCCTCCCAAGTAGCTGGGACTACATGCGCCGCCACCTCGCCTGGCTAATTTTTTGTATTTTTTTAGTAGAGACGGGGTTTCACTGGGTTAGTCGGGATGGTCTCGATCTCCTGACCTCGTGATCCGGCCGTCTCGGCCTCCCAAAGTGCTGGGATTACAGGCTTGAGCCACCACGCTCGGCCATATATTCTGTCTTGAAAAACTTCATTAATCAAATAAAGCACAATTTTAAACAATAAAGGCCACAAATTTTTTATGGTTATTAAATTTAAGATTTTAAAGATTGAGATGCATATATATAAAGTTTTATTTGGCCTAAGTTTGTAGAGTAGGTTCAGTACAAATACAACTCTTTTCTGAAAATAAACTACTAAGACATGAAATGAGTAAAAAGTTAAGTGAATGTTTTGCTTTATTTTTAGTTGCTGAAATGAAGACAATATGTTACATATTTTGAGGACAAGGAAAACTAAGCTCCCTTTTTATAAATATATTTTAATTAGAACAATTCAAATGGAATCTCTGATATCAAATATAAAGTAATGTGTTGCAGGAAAGTGTTTGCTACTATGTTTGAATGCTACCAATTCTTATTATTCTCATATGTTCGTGCAGTTTTTCCAGGAATAACATGAAGTAATAATCAATTAGATTACTGTTCTGTTTAGATGTAAAACTAAGACTTGGAACAAAGACAAAATTATAAAAATGTTAAATATCCCTAATTTCAGAAGGTAATTATCATCCCTTCACTAGTTAAAAGAGTTCATATAAAAATATCTCAGAGTAAAACACAATAAGTTTCTATTTTCTCAACTGTGAAATAATATGACAGAATCTATCAATCAGTATCTACTGGTAGACTTGGCAGAGTAGGAATGTCAAGATATTTAAACATGATCCCTCCCAGAGCTTACACATGATTCTTTGAAGCAAGAAATACCCAGAGAAACTATAAGAACACAATAAACTATATAAGCAAGAGATCAGTGGAGCAGTTAGGAGAAGATTTATGGAATGTTTGAGATAAATTATGAGTGAGAAAGACCAATATAGCAGTTAATAAACATGGATTCTGAACTCATTAGTGACCCAAACTGTCCAATTAGCAGCCACAATTTGTTTCTATCTTTGGTTACCCCAAAGAAGGGTATATTTAATCTGCCAGTCTGATGAGCAAACCAAATATTCAGGTCACTGGAAACAACTCAAGGGTCATAGCTAGACTTATAAGAATGGCTTTGAGTTCTGCCTACTAACCAAAATGATCACAGTCCGTTTTAGTTTTGTATAGTTGGCTCTGACACTAGATAGCCACAGTAGTCCAAGGGACACCATGATGTTTCAACTTGTCGGTTAACCAAACACAGGTACTTAAAATAAGCCATAGGAATCTAGGGCCCTATTGAGTCAGCAGTTTCATTTTTAGGCTATGGGTTGGTGGATAAAATTTCCTCCAAAGGAATAGCTACCAAATTTCATGTAAAGCCAAAATGTCACTGCTGCCTCTCGGGCTGAGTTTTTGAGTTTCACTGTTTGAAATAGTGAGACCTCACTTTCCATTTGAAAGTGAACTTCTGTGGTCCAAGTTTATCCACTCCGAAGGAGGAGTATCAGGCCATAAAGGCACACAATTTCTGGAGTTCTGGGGCTTCTTATTTTTATGCTTATACAGCTTCTTCCAGTTGCCCAACTCATGGGTTTGATGGGGTAAAAAAAAATGTAATGAGATCAATCAAATTTATAAGCAAGTAGAAATGATTTGAATTTTCAGATTATTGATCTAATTGTTGCTGTCCTTTAGGTTATGATCATGACTATGATGTGACTTTAGGACTAAGTGGCTGAGAGCTTCAAAAACCCAAGAAGCATAGAGTCCAGGATAATGGACGAGTGTTCTGTAAGGACACTGAATTCAAATAAAATTATGAAATTGGTTCTCTTAAAGTGAAAGGCTATGAGTCCATTGCCAGAATAAGCAGTGCATATGTAATTGTGATCAGAAACTGAGTAGGTGATAATATAAGAATGAAAGGAATGGCGTATCCAGAGAAATGAGCCTCAAAGAAGCATGTATTTTTTTCTGGGTTCTAGAGAAAGCATGAATTAAAACAGCAATGGGAAATAGGTTAAGCATTAGGGCTATTTAACTACATTCTACTTTGTCTTTCTTTGTGTGCATGGAATATTGTACTCCTTTTTTACCTTTAAGTTGAGCACATTAATGTGATTTACCTTGGTCAAGGAACGTAAGCAGAAATTGTGTGCTTTCACTTCTGCAAAGAAACTTTTGAGAGACGGTATGCAGTTCACTGTATTCTCTCATTTCGCTTTCCAGAAGTAAAAGCACACCACGTGGTAGTGGCTCCATCAGCCTGAGTCCTTGAGTGAGAAAATATGAAACAGAGCCTTCAGCTGACCTATGCTTTATAAGTAGTGTTAATGAGAAACAATCTCTGTAGGTATAAACTACTAAGATTTTTTAGTTTATAACAGTAAATAATCTAGTACATACTGCTTGATCTAGGTAGTCAAAAGAATCTGAACCACACTCTTAAAATAAGTGGAGTGTGAGAGACAGAGCAGCCAGCACAGGCGGAGCCACAGAACGAGCAGTTTGAATGGAAGAGCAGTGAACCAAGATAGCAAATAACGAAGAAAGATTAGGAATGAAGGGAGATTACTCATAATGGAGGACGGTGAGAATTCAGAGAAGATAACTAATGACTTGTAAGAGAAAGAGTGGTAAGTCAGAGCAAAGTCAACAGATCCCAATGTATTTTGTAAATAAAAATACAGAGAGAGTTAAATAGACCAGAGAGTCTCAAAATTGTTTAAAATATCTAACAGTAATAAATTTGTGAGGTATATTGTGTTTAGATTAACACAGAATCATTTTAATGTTTAAAACAAAACCCTACTGGGGATACAAACAGCAATTTCTCTTGGCCTCCCATGTAATTGTCAGACATACCGATATTTTATGAGGGGATCAAGTACTAACCTTCTATTCTTCCTTCACTCTAATTTTATATGTACTAGACTAAATAGAAAAAAAAAATTGACATTTTGAAGGCTCCATCCCTAGATTCCAGTGAGAATGCAAACTTTTACTTATTTGTTTACTCCATTGATAATTTCCAAGGGAAATTGGGTAAGTGGTTGAGGAAGTGAGATGTCTGAGTTTATGTTTTCATTTATTTCAGAAATTTTGCTATTATTTCCATCAAGAAAAAAAAAAATACAAACGACAGCTAACATTTATTTAGTGCTTATAATATAATATATCTGGCACTATTCTAAGCACTTCATACATTTTAGGTCATTTAATCGTTACTATGAAGTGTGTGCTTTCATCAATGCCCTTTCTTAAGTGAGAGAAGTGAGGCTCAGAGAATGTAACCGAGTTGCCCAAGATCACACTACAAATAAAGACTGGGGGGAGATTTGAAAACCTGGCTGACTTCCAAGTCATTCTACAGTTAACAGTTACAAAGCCTTTTTAAAACCAAAATACATTTGATGGACTGATTATCTCTCCACATGGAATGAAAATGTATTAAGGAATAATGAATTGAAAAACAGAGTTCAACAAAAAAGCAAATAAAGATGTATCAAGTCCTTGCTAAGTTATCAAAGTTAATATTGACATTGAAACGTGAGCTTTTGTCCTTGACAAAATACTGAATCTTAGTCTATTCAAATACTTATTTTGTACTCGGATGTTTTTATTATTTTAAAACTATTTTTAACATACATGTACACACATATATGCCATCTTTGTATAGTTATCTGTTGATATCCAGGGGGAAATTGGTTTCAATGCCCCTGTTGGATACCAAAATTCATCAGTGCTCAAATCCTTTATATGAAGTATATAGTATTTGCATGTAATTTATGCAGATTCTCCTGTATAGTTTAAATCATCTCTAGATTGCTTATAACAATGAAGTTAATGTGAATGCTATGTAAATAGTTGTTATACTGCATTGTTTAGGGAATGAAAAGCAAAAAGTAGTCTGTACATGTTCAGTACAGACGCAACTATCCTTTCCTAGCCCCAATATTTTCAGTTCTCAGTTGGTTGAATCTGGAACCCAAGGATAAAGAGGGTCAGTTGGCCAACTGTATGTATTCATAAACATCTATATGCATATATACACATATACATATATACTCTGCCTATGTATGAAGTATAAAAACATAAATGTATGTGTGTGTGTGTGTGTGTGTGTGTTTAGTTGTAACATTGAACCAGCTACTTTAGGAAAACTATGAAAATCGTTTGTTTCTTAAGTGGCTCATGATTTGTATAGAGAGAATACAAAAGCATATCAGAATGCTAGCATTATTATTTGTATGCATATTACATACTCTTTTTTAATTAACAAATTCAACTTCAACTGTCATGACAAACCATAACATAAAAAGTTTATGTATAAAGATGTATGGGAATGAGTCCATTTATAATAACATACCTAGAAGTAACATATTGTTGACTTAGTGTAGTGAAATAACCTAAAAATACTGGACACAAGATTCATCATAAATCAAAAAGTTCTTTACACAATGACTGATTGATTTGAGAACAGAAGAATGCTGGGTGTTTTGTTACTAAGGCTATTTCTGGCAGTCATCCAGGAATTACAACTGCACAACCTTACAAACAGCATAGAAATTGACTGTTTTAACAAAGGGTCTCACCACAGTAATGAGTAGTGCACATTAAATCTCATTGTGCATTGAT
The DNA here is from genome assembly GCF_049350105.2 of Macaca mulatta. Classification (NCBI taxonomy): domain Eukaryota; kingdom Metazoa; phylum Chordata; class Mammalia; order Primates; family Cercopithecidae; genus Macaca; species Macaca mulatta. Next base: position 83,960,142 of record NC_133409.1, read on the forward strand.
ATGCTCTCTTTGAACTTTGCCAAGCTTTCAACAATGGTGACAGGCCTCTGGCACTTTCAGAATAAGTGGACCCTGAATGGTGCTGCAGGGATGAGGTGTGTGTATGTGTGTGTATGTGTGTGTCTGTTTGCTTTTGTTTTCTAAGGAAACCATATTTTAATCATTTAGACTTGTTTTCATTTCTAATTAGATCTGGGTTCTTAAGAAAACTTGTGAAATATCGGAAAGGAGTCTATCATCACAATTATCATCTATAAAAAAGGATCTAGATTATTTTCTAGATTAATCTTTAAGGTTGCATATTTAGGTCCCAAGGTAAAAAAAGCTTCTGCAAACATTTTAAAGACATTATGAGGAGGAAAAATGTACAGGTTAGGTCATATGAAATGACTAATACATCATTTTAGCCTATAAAAATGACAATTTCATGTTCCAAACTAAGTTTACTATTTTCATAATTAATAGACTCACCTAAACACGTTTTCTTCTTAAATTTTTTCTTCCTAAATACAGACTTCAGATTTTATGTGTAACTCAAATTAAGTTTTTATCTGTAATGCTGATCTCAAGATGAGAGCTCTTTACACAAACACACATACACACACACAAATATATGTAATTCTAGAAGGAAACAGGACTCCACAGAAGACTATGATATAATAAATAAATAATAAATGGGAAGCAAGGCAAACAAATGTGTTAAGTATGTTCAATCTTAACATGAAAGAATCAGATTAGAACTAATATAATAGCAGATGTCAGCAGAATGGTTGATCAGTTTAAGCTTCCTAAGGCCCTTGTATTGTTTGGAAGAAAGCTAAAATATTGGTTATCAATATCTTGTTAACTTTGCTGGTTAAAATTTCCATAAAAACCCCTAAATAATAAAGAGAAATGAAGCTTATAACTTCCAATTAATGGAGAAAAAAACAACGAATCAAAAGAAAACTCATTCAATGTAAAAGAAGTAAAGAGAAAAACAAGAAGAAAGTAAATTTAGAAAATAGAAATAAAATTTTCATCAGAAATAAATAATTAATGCGTTACTGCTTTCTTAATTTAAGAAAAGTAGTTTTTTTTGTAAAAAAAAAAAAAAAAAAAAAAAAAAAAAACCAAAAAAAAATAGCTTACTCAATGGTACTGTAACATCTTTGAGATAGTTCTATTTTGGCTGAGCAGATATATGATGGTCTACCTAGCAAAATGAAAGAAAAAAAATAGTATGTGCAGTTTTTATCTCTAAGAAAGGATGCTCTAAATCTAAATGACTAGCAATAGTACTTAAAGAAATACCCCCCAAAATACAGTACAAGAGATCTGTTACCCAGGTTTTGTCCTTGTTTTCTTGTCCTCTGATTTGTAAATTGACTTCTAATTGCACCTCTCAACAAGGATTAAGAGGAATGGGAAGCCCTCATCCTTGTTATGCTCAGATTAAAAATTAATGCCCAATTTAAAAATCACTTGTGTTTAACTACTTCAATACCTCCTAAATAAATGCATAATAAGCACTGGGAACCTTTATAACTAAGGATCAGAAATAGAATCAAGAATTCTTCACAATGGTATCACTATCACTTGCAACTCTGCTAAGCAGTGAACTCTGCTTTAAATATGTTCAATGTTTTCATCAGTTCATAAAGCTCGGCTCATAAATCAGCTTATTATCAACCTATCTTTTAAAATGCTGACTTTCAAAGATTTAAATGCTCATTGGAAACAAACATAAAAATACCTAATCTATTTAATATTTTGTAGAAAACATACAATGTATGTGAGGAATTATGGAGTAAGTAAATGATAATAGGAAATAAGATGAAGAAGATAAGATACCAGTACATGCTCTTCGGAGGGGATGGGAAGTGGGAATTATTGATGAGTGCTCATTTGAACCTACAAAGATGTGAAAGAATAAAAGTGATGGTACTATGGTTTGACTATATCCCCACCCAAATCTCATCTTGAATTCTAGTTCCTATAATTCCCATGTGTCGTGAGTAGGACCCAGTGGGAGGTAATTTAATCACTGGGGTGGTTACCCTCATGCTATTCTCATGATAGTGAGTGAGTGAGCTGATGGTTTTATAAGGGGCTTTTCACCGCCTTACTCAGCACTTTTCCTTGCTGCTGTCATGTGAAGAATGACATGTTTGCTTCCCTCCACCCAGGATTGTAAGTTTCCTGAAGCCTCCTCAGCCATGTGGAACTGTGAGTCAATTAAACTTCTTTTCTTTATAAATCACCAGGTCTCAGGCAGTTCTTTATAGCACTGTGAAAATGGACTAATACAGTAAATGGTTACTGGGTAAATGTTGGCAACTTTTCAAGCTCAAACCATGAATAAGAAATTTGGTAGACATTAATTTTATATATTTGGGTGATTGCAATCTGAAGTATACAATTATTATGAAAACCACAATTCTCACACCAGTCAGAATGGCCATTGTTAAAAAGTCAAAAAAAAAAAATTACAGATATTGACAAGGCTGTGAAGAAAAGGGAACACTTATACACTGTTGGTGGGAATGCCAGTTAGTCCAGCTGCTATGGAGAGCATTTTAGAGATTTCTCAAAGAACTGAGTTGAGCTATCATTTGACTCATCAAATCCTTTGAATTTATGCCCAAAGGAAAATAAATTGTTCTACCAAAAAGATACATTCACCTGTATGCTCATCGCAGAGCTATTCACAATAGCAAAGATAAGGAAGCAACCCAGGTGCTCATCAACTGTGGACTGGGTAAAGAAAATGTGGTACATATACACCATGGAATACTATGTAGCCATAAAAAATGACAAAATCATGTCTTTTGCGGCAACAAGTGCACAGACAGAGGCCATTATTCTAAGCGAACTAACAGCAAAAAAAGAAAACCAAATATTAAACATTCTCACTTATAAGTGGGAGCTAAACATTGGGTACACGTGGAAATAAAGATGAGAATAATAGACACTTGGGACTACTAGAGTTGGGGGAAAGGGGGCAAATGTTGAAAAATTACCTATTGTGTGTGATACTCACTATCTGGGTTATGGGATCATCCACACTCCAAACCTAAGCATCACACAACATAGCGATCTAACAAATCTGCATATGTAACCCTGAATTTAAAATAAAAATTGGAAAAAGAAGACACTGCATGAAATACTTTTATAAATAAATAAATAGGATGAATGATCATGAAAGCATCAAAACGGATATGAAATTTTCAGCTAGAGTTTGGATTATGATTACTGCCCTGCAGTTTCAAAGAGTAAATACATGTAATACATTCTAGAAATAATCCATCCAAAAAGATTTTTTAAGATGTTTAAAAGATAAAGCATATGTTGCCCAGGATTACTCATTCTTAACATGCTGATGCTAAAACCTTTACTTTTACATTGATGATGCTTTTATTATAGTGTGTACTGTATTTCCATCCTGCTCCTGCCCCACAGAAATGCTATTTTTTGATAGTGTGTATAGGTAATCAAATCTCATTTGAAGTACGCCAATGTAATTGGTAAAAATTCTGATTTTTGTGTATGTTTATTTTGCAGGATTTAAAGATGAAACTTCTTTGTCCAAGTGCCTTTACCCTGTTTTTCAGAACACATGCTCTCAAAATATCTCATGTCATACATTGTCCAATATATCTGACAGTATCTGCTTAAGAAATACTTGAAAATGACTTTTCTACGTGTCTACATTTGAAATATCGTGTGTTTCAGATTGCCTTTATCTATTATTCGATAGCTATGATGTATTTCTCTACTTCAAAATTCTGTTAATAAGTTTACCAACTTTACCTATTTCTTTTTTTCTGAAGGAAAGTGTGATAATATTATAGCTATGGTTTCAAGTAATCACACGTACAATGTCAAGTTAATTGCACTCCTTTAGTGTGGAAAGAAAAAATGGCTGGGTGGATAATTTATATCTACCCACTTATTTGATAGACATTTATTGACCATCTTGACTCTGTGTAAAGCCTTGTGGCAAGTGCTATGAAAGATACCAAGAAAATCAAATCATTCTTGCCTCAAACAAGACATTGACACCTACATAGAGGAGACAAAACATGCACATCAATAGAATATAATGCTTGGGCAAATCCATTTGTGGCATATTCCTGATTATAAGTAGTTTTATACATGGAATTGGACAAACTGGCCTGGATGGAAAAACAGGATTCATGCATTTAACAAACACTCATTTTCTACTATGTATTAAGCATAATGCTAAATCCTAGAGATATAGTTACTGCCCTCCCACAGCTTATATTCTAACTAGAAAAGGACCTTAATGATATATGTATTGAAATGCACAAAGTAAAATTAGAATATTTTAAATCTAAATTTTGGTAAGAGCAACTTAGTCTACAGTCAACAAAGAGAGTTTAGAAGATTACAAGATATCAAAATCATTCATTTTCATGGAAGTGAAAATACAAGGACATAAAGGATAGTTTAATGCTGTTTAATGTTAAACTAAACATTGTCACATAAATTCATAATTGAATTTGTACTTGAATAAGTCCTGTATCTACTAGACTAGCCCAAATTGGGCCTGCTTAGTTGGTAACAAACTGTTGAGTTACCTTTTAGATATAATAAAAACAAAAACTGCAGGTCATGTAGCCTCGGCATGCACAATAGAAAAAGCTTTGATCTCTAACAACACCCAAGACCAATCAATCTTCCCCTCTATACCAATAAGACTGGGACATGACTGGAACCGGAATACTGAAACTCTTTCAGAAGCAAGGGGTCCCTAAATTGAGGAGACAGATTTGAATCCACTCCTGTCTCCTTGCTGACTACTTGCCTATTTGAAAAAAGACAAATAAAGCCCTTTCTTTCCTCAACAGCCAGTGTTTTTGTGCACATTGGACAGTGAGACTATTTGCTCTATAAAGCTCCCACAGACATTACTTCTGATTTTCAAGGATCAAAATTGGATAATGTTTAAAGAATACAAAAGACTTGATCAGATGAATATCATAATAAAACATGTAAAAAATAAACTCCAGTTCAGTGGCCATATCTTTTGCAAACTGAATTTCCTAGAAGAGCCACAAAACCTTAAAATGCAATTAGAAGTGGTCAGGAAATTATATGGATGAAGGCACATGATTTTGGCACAAAACAACAGTGGTTAATGTTAGTGTAATTACATATTAGCATACCAATACATTTTCAATAAATTCTTCTTAATTGAGAAAACTAGATCTATTTTCTCCTTAGGTGAAAAAAATGTAGAAACTTTCTTTATCTTAATTCTCCCTCCATAAATTGTCTGAATCTTATCAGTTCATTTTAAATTGAATCGGCTTTCAAAATATTTAAATAAACCTGACCAAGTACACCGTTTTGGTCATGTGTGGTGTTACCTAAGACAACATCCCTCAGGTAGAATACATGCTGCAATTAAATGAACTGCAGCACTAAAAATAGTGTATTTGAAAAAGCATCTGTCATTTTTTTTCATAATTCAAGCTTAAAGACTTCGCTGACCCTTTCCCTGTTTTTCCCTGCATGAATCCTGTTTTTCCACCCAGGCCAGTTTGTCCAATTCCATGTATAAAACTACTTATAATCAGGAATATGCCACAAATGGATTTGCCCAAGCATTATATTCTATTGATGTGCATGTTTTGTCTCCTCTATGTAGGTGTCAATGTCTTGTTTGAGGCAAGACAAAATTAGACATACCCCCTCACGCTTCCCAAAATATTTTCAGAATATCTCTATTGTTGTACTATCTAAAGTATATAAAATTTATTTAATGATCATCGCACCTAGGATTTATATGTTTCTCAGTACCTAAAAATGTGAGTGGCACAACAATGCTAAATGAACAATACTGAATTATTTTTCCACATGGGAATATAATGAAGAATAACTTATTTTAGCATTTTTTTTTCTGAAATTCCTATCGCTCAAATTTACTTTGAAAAGAAACTTTATGCAATTTAACGTGAAAGGAAAATCCAATCACACTGAACAAATTTCTATAGCATTAATAAATTTCATGCTATGATTTTCCTTTTTTTAACTTTTTAAAGTTTTGTTGGGCTTTTTTTTTTCTTTCTGTTTAGATTTGCTCTATGCTCTACGGAAAATGTCATCTTTAAAAAAGCTACTTTTTTTATATCTGTTTTCAGTTACATTTATTCTGCTGTTATGGTACTAACAGAGGCAAATCAGTATTTATTATTTAATAACACACAGATGTTCCACATACCACAGATAAACAAATTTTTCAGCCCACTGCTTCAACAGTGTCATTGTAAATTTGCTATTTAAATTACATACAAAATTTTTATTATTGACTTTAAATAATCCTAAGTTTTGGACATGCTCCCTCACAGAATTCCCTTATCCTTAATTTATATTTCTACTTTCATTTTTACATAACATTTTGTTTGAGCAATGAAATTTCCAATTTCACGCCTCTTCTACTCTAACCTGTTTTCCATTGTTTATTTAAGAAGATATTGAGGCTTTTTTTTTTCTTTTTAAGAAGCATTTCCTGACTACATTAAGGAAAAGTCTCAATGCTCTGTACTGCATAACAAATTAGTTGCTTCCTGTTTTTTAGGGGCAAAAGTATTAATAGGATGGATAGCAGTGTGCAGAAGTTGCCATTTATAGGAGTCTCTATAATATCAATTTAGTAATTTACTTTCTCTCAATCTTCAAATTATGACTTTGTGCTTTGTTTTTTCTGGGAATATTTATGTCCAACTCATTTTTTACAGACATTTTAAGTATCTTAAGTTCAGAAGTTATATTTGAAGGAACTTAGTAGTGTACATTGGGGATATTTATTCAATAATTCATGATACAATTGCCAAATAAAATAATCTTTAGCTTTGGTTTTTGCTATAATTTTGCAATTAATAGCAAATTACCAGAAGATTGTTATTAGGGAAACAAGTTTTTTTTAAGTATTCTGAGAATACATCACAGCAAAAATAATAATAATAATTAAATAATTTTTAAATTCAAAAACATATATAAATATTTCTAAACATAATATTAATTGTGGAACTGCATGAAGAGAGAAGACATTCTTTATCACATTAGCACTGAAAGAAAAATTAAACACTTAACATACTTTTTAAAATAAAAGATGGTCATTATATTTGAGAACTATTATTACTGCTGTGGTTACAGTGTCTTTCCCAGAATATACATTCAATAAATGGTTGTTGAGGCTCTATCTTGGGACAATTTCTAATGAATCATAACCTAGTATAGCATAAATCAGAAGTACACTGATCTGTGATAGCCCATGTTTCTGGGTTAAATTTCAAAATATCCCCATCGCTGAGCCAGTTTGTTTATATCTTCGGCAGCTCACTGTTTAAATTCTCGTTAAGAAAAACGTTTCAAAATAACTATATTAGCCCTTTTAAAAAATGTCACATACTTTTCATAATTCCCAATATCTCTATCATCTCAGATGATATTCACAGAATGTCTCTTTAAAAGTAAAAATTACTTGCTTTTCAAATTTCTTTATTACAAAGAAGAGAAAATTACTGGTATACATGTTGTAGCAGAATTTGGTGTGTTGCGGGGGTACTGCTTCATAAACGGGCTGAAAGGAATTCAGGCTTTCACTTAGGTTGAGGTCCAATCAGTATGGACTTAATAAACAAACTACAACTAGATGAAAGAACTAAATTTGAGAAATAAAAACATTAAGAATATTAAAAAATAGGAAAATATCTTTTTGAGCTTCAGTTAAAAAAGAATTTTTCCAACAAATCACAAACATCACAAGCCATTTAAAAAATGACTAAATGTGACAAACTAAAACTTTAAAACTTCCATATGTAAACACACATACATTCACACACATGGACACACACACACACACAATGAAATTAAGAGATAAAGTCTTGGCTGGGGGAAATATTTGCATTATAGGCACTCAGAAAATATAATAAATTACTATGCATGAATAAGAAGGAATGAAGTCAATGGGGAATTCAAAGACGGGGAAATTAAAAAGCCTATTTAAATATGGAGAAAAAGAATGGCTAATTATGAGTATCTGAAAATTCAAGCAGTTTGATTCTGTTTCTCACCATACTATTTGACCAAATTCAAATAGTCAAATACTCTAATAGTCTAGTCTCAAAGTCTAATCTCAAGTACTAATGATTTTGCAGAGGAATAGAAATTCTTATAAACTATGGGTAGACATGTAAATTAGTAAAAATATTTTGGAGAAAAATCTTTTTAATATCTAATGAAATTTGTTTTTCAGATGCGGTCCCTAACAAAATTGGGGAAAAAAACACATGAACTCTGATCAAAAATTCCTTGTTAATATATTTCATATATTTATGGGGTACATGAGATTTTGCTACAGGCATGCAATGTGAAATAAGCATATATCATGGAAAAGCTTTTGCGTAGGTGCTATGGAAGATAAGATGTGCATCTTCAATTATAGCATTTTGAATGTTTATCAGTAGAAGACTAAAAAAAATGATATAATCCTGTTACATAGTACTATTGAACGATTTATACAAAATGCGCCAGGAGAACACCAAACTTAAGATAATGGCTACACCTGGAGAGGGATGAGGAAAATGTAGTTTTATATTTTATGATTGATGTGGAAAATACTAAATTGAGAAAAACTACGGTGAGGAAGGCACTTCAACATTATTTGTAATATTTTATAACTTTTACAATAAAGAGACACTTGAAGCAAAGTTAATAAATAGGTTAATTTTGGGTCATAGGAAATTACAAATTTGTACTTCTGATTTTAGCTATTTTTGCCAACATTTTAAAAATAACAATAATAATAGTATTTCTACTCCCCAACAGTCTTCATTTGTTGTTGGTGGTTGTGATTTTTTTTTAATTTGTATTTCTTTTTTTTTTTTTTTTTTGAGATGGGTCTCACTGTGTTGCCCAGGCTGGAGTTCAGTGGCATGATCTCAGCTCACCGCACCCTCCGCCTCCCAGGTTCAAGTGATTCCTGTGCCTCAGTCTTCCAAGTAGCTGGGATTACAATCGTGCAACACCACGCCTGGCTAACTTTTTTGTGTTTTTAGTAGAGACGGGGTTTCACCATGTTGGTCAGGCTGGTCTCGAACTCCTAACCTCAGGTGATCTGCTCACCTTGACTACACAAAGTGCTGGGATTACAGGCGTGAATCACCGTGCCTAGCTTTTGTGTTTATTTTCACAGGAAGTACCAGAGTGCCTCAACTAGGATGCAAAATTAAACAATGTACTGTCAAAATTCAAAGCTATGGCTGTGCAAGTCAATTCCCATTTAGAATAAACTGCTTTTTGATTTAGTGTTTCCATTTTTGTGATAATACCTGGAGCCTTTTTAAGTTCCCTGAAAAACAAATATTTGATTTCCTTCCTCACATATAATAAAAGAGCAATCAGGAGGCAAAAGCAAAGTGTAGTGAGGTCCTCCAAGGCTCATTTATGAATCATAAAAGGCTTGATAATATTAAAAACCAATTGCAATGCCAAGGCAGCATGCTGGGAAGCATTCAGACAGCTGGAAATCCATGGCATCATGGGTCTTTTTAAAAATAATGTAAAATACCGAATTAGATTCCAGCAGACCTCTCATTTTACTGAGTTGTTTTCTAAGCTGAAACAGACTTTCTTTTTCATTCTGTTAAGAAAACCTGTCAAATGATCAAGTTTTGTTTACTTCTAAAATTTCAACATTTGAAGCTACAAAAATGACCCTACTTTAAAAAATAAGCATTTATTGCTCAATGCCCTCTTTTACCTACATCAAATGGTTAATTATATTAAAACACAAATCTCTTTAAAGACAAAGAAGTTGTAAAGATGTTTGGCACTTATAAAAGAGCTAAACTTTAAATGTTACTATTTAGATAATTTCTCATAGTCTACACAATTCTAATGGGGTAAAGGAATGACTAATGTGGCTTTAGAAATCTGTTTTTAAATGCCCCTTTTCTCTAATAGCATTATAGCACACATTTAGTCAATTATTTGTTTTAAATATAATCATGGTTCAACAGTAATCCTGTAAACTAGCTCATGGGGTTGAATAGACAAAATATAGCAACATTCAAAAACATTGACACCCTTTTGGATACATTAACCATAATAATAATTTTAATAGTAATAATAATAACTACTTTTCTTGAATATTTCCTATTTGCCACTCAGTACATTAAGGCCTGTGCAATGTATTCATGTCCCAAATTAGAGTTTACTTCTCAAATCTGATTTGAAAACCCATTAAGTAGTTCAGTCTTAGAACTGTTTCTATGCTGTTTCTTTAGTTGCAACCCAGGTTAGGTAGCAGTTTTTTAACTAAAGGTCAGGTTTTAAAAAGGAAAAATTTGTATTTATAGGCATGAGATTATCCACCAATGGCAGGAGCTTTTCATACACTGAGGCATGAGGGGCCTAATATCTACAGAGGGATCTGCATCACTGTCCTGCAGCATTTAAATTTTTCCTGCTTCCTGTCTTTACGGTTTTCCTTCTGCTGTGTCTCCTCCAAATACACCCAATCTCTGCCGTCTGACTGATGTACTTAACTAAGTTAAAGAAGGCTATAGTCCTTCTCTATTCTCTGATATTAACGTTTAATCCACATCGCCATTCAATGAAGCATCATTATTCCCATTGTATAAATGATAGAAGTCACTCGAGACAGAGTAAGAAACTTTCCTCAAGCTACAGCGGAGAGTAAGAGAGAGAAAAAAGTTAGAGAGAGGGTGCCCACATTTGCACAGTTAAGAAGTAACTGTAGATCTGTTGAGTATGAGCACACAGTATTCCCACACACATTTTATCAGTATTATGACAGTAGGTCAGAGAATTACCAGCAGAACACTGGCTTAAGGATATTCTGAAATTTTGCCTCCAGCTGGGATTAGTCTGTGTGAAAGATGAAAGGATAAAGAATTTCAAGTAATAAGGAATATCTATGATTAAGTACCAGAAGTAGTAGTTCTACAGGTGTCAAAGAAAGTAGGCTTTTTAGAAGAATAAAATGGCACACAAAGCCTTTTGGAGTAGAGCCCCAACAGAGAACCCTGGGGATGGACATTCAACAGTCGACAAGAGGAAAGAGCTGAGGACTGCACAAATCATCAGGTGTCAGGGGACAAAGAAAAAGAAATTAAAGGCCAACATGAGTACCTGAAATTATATACTGTAATCTTTCAGTATCTCTGTAATGATTTCAGTGAGAAAGGTTTCAGATAACATTGCTGATTAAATGAAAATCTGACTGTAATGTATATATGCATTCCTGGAGATGATATTAAAGGCAGGAAGTATATAATAGAGACATAATAAAATGGCAAACGTGTGAGCTACTTGGGGGGGTGAAAAACTAAAGGTGGGGACAAATATGAGATTTATTTGCAACCTGCCCCTACAGATACTTTGTGCATTACTCTATTAGCTTATGCATGGATGTCTACAAGCATAAATATTCTCTGAGGTTTTCCAATGCTAAGGCAAACATCACCAGAGATTTGAAAGTAATTTTACTGACCTTGTCACTTTAAGCACTCCCATAATAACATGTTGTGGTAGCTTATTGCAGCTTAGGTGTTTTCCCTTATGCTAATGAATAATTCTAGTTGGCTTTATGAATAAGATGCTTATCACAGTTGTCTCATGAGCCCACAAATGAGTTACTAGCTATAAAAAAAATAAAACACAACCCAAAGCTACAAGTAAAATGTATACCCAACTTAATAAAATGGTTGCATTAGTAAGCTTCTGTGTAGTCATCTCTACTATGGCAGGCTCAATAGCTAAGCTTCCTTTTAAGAATGAAAAATGTGATAAAATATTTTATAAAATAGAATAAAAAAGGTTATGATGCTTTAATTTCAAGAAGAAGATATGACCCTGTTTTCTTGGCCCTTGAACAGAAACTTTCACTGGGACTTTTGGAAGGCAATCTAACAATAAAAGCATTTGGAATATACGTGGCCATATTCTCTAAAGACCGTGGTGCTTGAGTTTCATGTTTGTTGTGGAACATTGTGAAATATTTGTGTCATTCTTTCAATAAATATTGTTGAATGCTGAACGTTTTCTGCACCATTATTATTTATGTCTCCTAGTTATTTTCAGTATATTTGAAGCAGATAAATTATACCAAATATACAGTACAATACAGAAGATCATGAATGCAGCGAACGGATTTGATAAAATAACATCCTAATTTAGATTCCAATCAGTTTGATAACTTTCAAAAGTTATCAACTTTTTATAGCTAACCAAAAAATTTCAAGTCATCAATCATCATAAAAACTCAAAAGATGATCAGCCCCATGGAAAATATGTTAGGACTGAGAGAGTAGATTATTAGTATATAAAGGAAAAGCAAAATAGATTGCTTGCTTCCGTATTTTCTCTGTAGTAGGACATATATTATTAACATTTTAAAATGTACCAAAGTTTCCACAAAATTAATTTTTTCAAGTGTATTTGAAGCCAGGCACAGTGGCTCATGTCTATAATCCCAGTTACTACAGAGGCTAAGGCAGGCGGATCCCTGGAGTCCAGAAGTTTGAGACTAGCATGAGCAACATAGCAAGATCACATATCTAAAATAATAACAATAACAATAATACATAATTAGCTAGGGATGTTAGCATGTCTACCCACAAGGCTGAGACAGGAGGACTGCTTGAGCCAAGGGCTTCAGGGCCGCAGTGAACTATGATTATGCCACTGGACTCTAGCCTGGGTGACAGAAAGATCCTCTTTAAAAAATTAATAATAAGGAGAATAAAATGTATTTGAGAAATGCTGGATTAAGATCCTCAAAGATCTAAGAAAGAAAATAAATCCTTCACTGTCAGAGTATTTTAAGTTAAAAACTCTTGGGGATCAATAATCACTAGAAGAGACTTTTCTCCTATCTACAAAAAGAATTTACCCGCCTAGGAGAACAAGTATTCTTGTTTCCCTCTCTGTAATCTCATTATCCATTACAGGAAAGAAAACAAAAAGTCTAACCACATCTGAACAGACCCTTTTTCAAGATAATCATTGTCTTCAAGCATCATTTAAGTTCTAGAACAGAAAAAATGTTTACAACTTAATTTCTGTTCTGTAGTAATCATTTGTTGCTCCTCCATAGAATTCATTTTCTTTGTCTTCTCATAAACTATTTTACCAGGATGCAAGCCCCCATGCTCGTTGTAACCTCAAGATGATAATACGAGCTTCTGTACTTCCTTGGGAAGTTGAGTTTTCATTCTGAAGGGTCTTGTATATACAAGTATATACAATATAAATTTGTATGTACTTTCTCTTATTAATTAACCTCGTATCAGTGATTTTCAGCAAAACTATAGCGGGTCAAGAGCTTTGTCCCCTATATGTGTAATTCAAATTTGACAAAATATCAAACTGTTAAGTATAAGAAGTTCCAAAAATGTTTTGATTTTATCTATAATGAGTACTTTGACTTTTTTTAAATATTAAGAGTAATTTTCAAAAAAATAAGGATGTCCCTGCTTCATTGGTACCCTAAATATGATTTGTTGTTTTTCTTTATCTTGCCTATTGCTGATCTAACAGTGAATTTGACTCTCTCCTAATGCTTCTCTATGTTTAATTAATCCTAATATAAAACTGCCATTCACAACATATAGGTCATTTAGGTAGGAAAGGACTGGTGTATTTGTGACATCAAAGGATCCAATTAATAAACTTCACTACCAAAGCCTAATATTGATCTCATTGACTATGATTAAATTCAAATTTAATCATAATAGTGCTATAGTCCCTACAGCGTTCTCATTGTAATACTGTCTAAATGTTTTATGTTTTAGCCCTCAACACAAACACTCATAAATACTATAGTAGAAGACAGAACAAGTAAGAAGACACTAAGTTTGGGCTTATCAGTTACATCTCTATTTATTGATTATGTACTATATGTCAGACACTGTTAGAAAATTCCCATATATCATTCCTAATTATTAAAATGATATAAATTATCTTTATCTTATGTTTCAGAAAGTTAAGTTTCAAAGTGTTTAAGAAGGTGTTCTCAATGCATGCAACTGCACAGCTGAAGACTTAGGATTTGAACTCACCTTTGCCCTACCAAGTGCTCACTAGCACACTATTTTATGGAGCTCTACTGAGTATGGGAGAGTGGAGAAGGGGGGATGATGTTTTCAGGGAAAAGGTCTTTTTTCAAGGACTAACAATACCTAACGCCTCAGAAAATCACTTTCTCCTAATATCTGAGAAATAAAAATAAATCCAAAGCCCCTCAAACAACTGAATGGACCTATTCCCGGCCAAGGGAACCCCAGAGTAACCTTGAAAACGGAGTTCTCAACCATGACAGGATAGAAAGGCAGACACGCCTCATTATACACCAACCTCCTCACTAACTGCCTTTAGACTTTCTTCCCTAAAGAAGACAGTCCTTTCAGAAGACTTCACCACTGAAAACAGAAAACGGCCCTTTCAAAAGACTTCAACAGTGATATCAACCAACCTTGATGCTGCCCTTTCTTTTTTTTGCCTGTTAGACCATGACCATTAAATGGTTCTAGCCATCTTTACAGAATGCTTAGTAAGGATTTTCATGTCCTGTGCTTCACTTTCTGATGCCATAGCACTGAAAACTCCACCCTCAGACCACGCTAATGCCACCATTATTGTACATGGGATCCATGGAGAGGCATGTTCATGCTCATGCACAAGTTTCTCCTTTCATAAATATTCATGACTTCTCCTATTGGGAAAAATATATATATAATTCAGCCGCCCTGCTTAGCGTAAATTCCTGTTCCTTTTGCCCCTCCATTGAAGTGTCTGCTTTTGACTTCCAACCAGAGACTATGCTTCCCAACCTGTCTGAATGGCCACCCTGCATACTGCAACCCTTTGTAAGAAATAAAGTCTCCTTTTCTAAATTTATGAATTATACTTTTTAAAGTTAAGATATCCATCTGAAGTTGCATCTTCATATTGTACCACTGAGAACCATCTTGGTTAGATCATAATGAATTTGAAAGATCATACCAAACCCTGTATGTTTAAGGTCCCCTTAAGGAGGGATGGAAATAAGAAGGTGACAAACATGTTATTTCTAAAATAACAAACACTTGCAATTGCAAGAGCTAATTAAAAATACTAAATACTAATTAAATACTAAATTCTAATTACAAATAAAAGGTCTGATTCTTCCAACTGAAAATAAGGAAAGAAACACTCCTCCTCACCCCCTGTTCTTAGAATACTTACTTTAAAAATTCATAGTTATAGGTCCTTTCTCCCTCTCTCTTTGAAATGTATGTAACTCCTTTAAAAGCTAATTACCTCGTGCCAATGTTATGGCCCAGGAAAGCGTTTCTCAAGGACCTGGGAAGTATCTCTTTGAAATGTAATAATCAAGAGAGATAATGTTCCATCTCTCAGTTTCTGTGGAAAATGTAATCTGTTTACCTACACAGGGCTATATATCCCTCTTAGATTCTTTTATATTTAGTGACAAATACTATCTAGCTTAAATAAAATTATTGAAGGAAATACATACTTGAAATACATCACTGAGTACATTACTACTCACACACATCAAGAAAAAAGAGTAAACCTTGTAGCCATATAACAAACTAATAAATAATGAGGGAAGGGACTTACATGATCAATTAGTTCACGAACCATTCCATTCCATTGTCCATTGGCATCATCCTGGGCTCCATATTTCCCATCTTCCACAAGTCTAATTTCATATGTAAAGCCAAGGATTGTAGATAACTCTCTGAGGAGATCAATGCAATAGCCTTCAAATCGATCATTACCATAGAGAGGTTTGTCAGACTTCTTAAAAAGGACATAGGGTTCTTCCTGAAAACATTGAACAAGAAGAAAAAAGATAACAGTTATTCATGAAACTAATCATCAGAATTACAGCTTTTCTTAGAAGACAAAAAATTTCTCATTTATTTAGGACAAAGTCAACTTTATTTTCTTCTAATTAAAATTAATGAAGTCTAGAATATTAAAAGAAAATTCAAGTTTTGTAGGAAATAGTAGTGCTTTACAAAAAAAAACTTAACTATTATAATCTCACCACAACTATATAATAAAAATACATTATATCTTATATCTTATGCCATAAATCTTATACATAATGAATAACATGTGACATGTAATATATGCTATATAATACATGATATCCAACATCTAATTTCACCATGATAATACCCCAATTTGAATTATATCATTTAATCAATATCTGGTATGCTGTTTCCATGGGATCTATGGATAAAATGAATGAAAAAAATTGTTGACTAATTGCCTACTATGTGCGAAGAATTGGAGTGGGGACTTTTTATATATATAATCACATTTTGTCCCAACAACCATGAAAATTACAACTACTATATTTAATTATAATTTAAAAATAGTAATGTACTTTAAAATATAGATGAAGAAGGCCAGGCACGGTGACTTGCACCTGTAATCCCACCACTTTGGGAGGCCAAGGCAGGCGGATCACGAAGTCAGGAGATTGAGACCAACCTGGCTAACACGGTGAAACCCCGTCTCTACTAAAAAATACAAAAAAAATTAGCCAGGCGTGGTAGCAGGCACCTGTAGCCCCAGCTACTTGAGAGGCTGAGGCAGGAGAGTGGCGTGAGCCTGGGAAGCGGAGCTTGCAGTGAGCCAAGACTGCGCCACTGCACTCCAGCCTGGACAAAAGAGGGAGACTCCATCTCAAAAAAAAAAAAAAAAATGTATATATATATATATATATAGAGAGAGAGAGAGAGAGAGAGAGAGAGAAAGAAAGTGATCTTTATCAAGTGTTTATGCATTCATTCAACATCATTTTATGGAGCACCTATTGTGAGCTAGCCCTCCTCTATATAAATAGAAATCCTTGAGCCATGAAGTTCATGATAAAGAGAAGAAAACAGTTAACAAATGCCTAAACAAATACAACACATATTATCAGATCCTCCTAAGTGGTATAAAAATATAAAATAGGTCAATAGAAAAGAAAACAACTGCAAGGTACTTGGTAAAATAAGACAAGACAAAATTAAGTAATTTCCTGAAAGCCTTTCCAGGGAAGGTAAGAGATGAAGTATAATCCAACAGGTGAGAAAGAGTCTAGACACTTGAAACTCTGAAAACAGAGTATTTCAGGCCAAGGACATAGCAAGGTAAAAAGCCCTGAGATCAACATAATACTGGAGTGTTTCAGGAAAAGGATAATTGGCAACAGTGTGACAGAAGTCACATCCAGTAAGTGAGTTAGTTGGCTGAACAAGATGAGAATAAAAAAGGGGTGCGGAGTCAATTTTTGTGAGGCTCTGCAAATTAAGCCCTGGAAGAAATGTATATGTTTAACTAAGTGCAAAAAGATTCCATGCATTAGCACATTTTATTGAAGGCACTTTCACATGGTATGGCAGACTACGCTGCTATGAATAAACCAAGGTGCAACAATTGGTTCTGCTATTCAATATTTGCTCATGGGCAAAGTCTCTGCTATCTTACAGGAAGCTATTACAGAGTGAGAAAGCTTAGCAAATTCCCATGCCAGTCCACCTAGGAATGTCCTCACCCTCTTCCCCAACCCCTGGAGAACAACAGTCATCCCATGAGAGCTATCCTAAAGGAGTTTTAGACATGACAGCCATGTGTCAGCTTGCCCACACTCATCTAAGAAATAATCAAGATTAGTTTCATCTTCTTCCCATCTCTGTGGACTTACCTTATCTCTATACTGTTGTATGTACCCTGCAGCCTCACCTCCTGTTATTCTGACCCTTCTAAATGCTGCCACTGTGTGTTAAAGAAGTCCTGATCAGAGATTGGCATATTCCATATCTTCACCTAATTTTTAGAATGACCATTTTATCTCCCTACTCTGCTGGACTGTACCCTGAAGACATTGCTTGGTTTTCAGCTCTCTTTCCTACAGACTATTTTCAATTACCTCCACATCCCTTGGAGACAGAGGCACATTTGGTGTTTTCCCTGCCCCTCATTGCTGTTCCCACACCATTTGTTCCCCTGCCTTGTGCAATAACTTCTGCTCCTCTGAGACTCATGCCACCCGCTAGACCAGGCTCTCTCTCTACAATTGCTGTCATTCAATGAAAGCTGGTTCAAAAGTTTTATTAAGTAGGAAGAGAAGCCTTTACTCTTCAAATATTTGGCTAATGAATGATAATTCTTTTTTCTAATTTTTATTATTCTCAGTATATTCAAAATCCACCTACATGAAGTATCCAACACGGCTGATCTCTTAATTCTTTTATTTCCTCATTACCAAATTATTTCTCTCATTGAAATCTAGTCTCTCTTCCACATGGTCACAACTGCACCCTGCATTTGTCAGAAAATTAGGATTTCTCACAGCCCACTCATCCAATTCATTGTTTAATCACACCCACGCCTATGCTCTTCAATCACACAAAGACCCCCAATTCAGTGAACTCACATTTCCCTCCTATTTATCAGTCCCCTCCTGACTTACTTCAATATTTGGCCCCACATTCCATGGTCCATTATTATAATTTCTCAGTTAAATGTTGATGTTCCTAAAATTAGTTATGAGCCCATCCTTTTTTCTTAAAATTTTATCCCTATATTTTTCTGATCCACACACATCAAATTCAATAATATCTTTATCCTGATGACCTCAAAATTTATACATTAGGCCCACACTTCTTGCAAGTCTTAGGCACACATATCCAATAGCACTTGTCAGCAAGATTTTATGCCTCATAGACATGATTTTATGTCTCACATTTAACATGTCCCAAATACACTTCTTGTTGTCCCTAAAATTTTCACATGTTTTCAGTTTTCTCTGCTTTTAGAAAATGGCACCATCATTTACTCTGCTACTCAAACTGGTCCGTGAGTCATCATCTTTGCTTCCCTTTCTTTTAGCTCATTTGCTACAGAGTAACACAAGGGAAATTACTGAAGGATACATTGAATTATCTCCCCACTACTACTTGAAATCATCACATAGATTCCCAGTGTGTTTAGAATAACATTCAACTTCATTGCCATGGGTTCTAAAACCTGTTGTTCTACCACTTGCTCTCATCTCGGTAAAAGGCTTCACAACTCACAAAACTGATTAAGTCAAAAGCCAGGCAATCACTCTCAAACTCTCTGTCTTATCCTTTGTAAATGCTGCAAGTTCTCCCCTCAAAATATATACTGATTCCACTAATTTCTTTGTACTGCCCCTGATAGAATTATGGCTCCTGTAACCTTTATTTCTAATCCGAATTCCTATTGTAACTACCTCTTTTGCTTTCCGTTTCTTTCCCCTACAGTCCATTCTCCATAGAAAGTCATAGCAATCTTGTGAAAATTAAATCTGCTTTTATTATGCATTTGCTTAAAATCCCACAGTGGCTTTTCATTAAAACTGGAATAAAATAAAAACTATTTATCCTGGTCTTCAAGGCCTATTCTCTTTGAGCTTAGCTTCTATTCCCTCTCTTTCTCATTTTATTTCAGGCATTGGCCTTCATTTTGGTCTTCAAACTTGCCAAGTTCGTTTCTAGCTCAAGGTCTTTGCTCTTTGCACTTGCTTTTTATTTATTTATTTTTCTGACAGGGAGGATCTATCCTAAGATCTTCACATGGTTGTTTTCTCATCATTTAAGCCTGTGCTCAAATTTCACCACTTCAAAGAAACCACATATATATAAGTTATCTCTTTCCTCTAAGGTACTCTCCATTATTCTACCCTGCTTTGTTTAGTTCACAGCCCTCATCCCATCTGAAGTTTTATTTATCTTTTGATGTACGTGCAATTCTTTCTTCCCCTATTATGACATACACCTATGAGTATAGAGGAATTAGAGATTATGTTCATTAATTTATCTCAGAGCATAGAAGAAAATGACTGGCAATCAGTTGGTGCTCATGGCGCATATGTTAAATGAATAAAATATTCATCATAAAGGCTTAAAACTTACCTTTCCCTCTTCAACTCCATTTTCTTCTCCTTAAGGTCTAGATATCCTGTTTTCTCCCAGTTTCACAAATACAAAGCAATTTTCCACCTCAAAGCCCTTTACCTGTTGTTCTGTCTGTCTACAAAGCTCTTCAAATGGTGAGCTCTTTTCCTTCCTTTAAGGCTCAAGTTAAATATAAAATCTTTCCTTTAGTTTTATCTAAAGAGAATCTTCTCTGTTATTCTCTATCTCAATATTATATTTATTTTCTCACAGTACTTAAGTCATTTTCAATTGTTTTACTTATTTGTTGGTTTACTATTGGGGGTTTTTGTCTCACTTTTCTAAAATATAACATCCATATGAACTCATTATAATATCTTCCATGCTAATACAATACCTAGCATATAGTAGGCAGTGTCCAGTAAATACTAACTGGATAAATTATTGATAAATTAGTTACTTTTATAACTCAATTTTCTCAATTCTAAATATATTTAACAATATATGTAAAGTTGTTTGGGGAATTAATTAAAACAAATCTGGCAAAAATCAGCTTCTTAATATAATTTCATTATTTCAGCTTCCCAATAATTTTTCATGGATTTCTTAAGCTAGGCATCACAGCTCACACTTGTAATCCCAAAACTTTGGGAGGCCGAGGTGAGTGAATCACATGAGGTTGGAAGTTTGAGACCAGTCTAGCCAACATGGTAAAACTTCATCTCTACTAAAAATATACAACTTAGTCGGGTGTGGTGGTGGGTGCCTGTAGTCCCAGCTACTTGGGAGACTGAGGCAGGAGAAGTGCTTGAACCCGGGAGGCAGAGGTTGTAGTGAGCCGAGATTACGCCATTGCACTCCAGCCTGGGAAACAGAGCAAGACTCTGTCTCAAATTAATTAATTAATTAAGACTTAATTTTTCTAGCAATTTTAGGTTCACAGCAAAACTGAGCAGAAGGTATTGACATTTCCCATATCTCTCTACCCCTCCCAGAGGCCTAGTCTACCCTACTATCAACATCCAGCACCAAATCAGTACATGTTCACAACGGACGAACCTTCAATGGCATGTCATTACCACTTATAGTCCATAGTTTACATTATAGGCACATTCCTGGCGCTGTCTATGTTATGAGTTTTGATGTAAATGTATAATGGCATGCATCCACCATTGTAGTATCAGTGCAAAATAGTTTCAATGCCCTAAATATTCTCCATGCTTTTATGTATTCATTTCTTTCTCCACTCTAACTCCTGGCAACCATTAATCTTTTTAGTAGCTCCAGAGTTTTGTCTTTTCCAGAATGTCACATAGCTGGAATGTGGCCTTTTCAGATTGTTTTCTTTCACTTCGTAATAAGCATTTAAGTTTCTTCCATGTATTTTCACAGCTTGATAGCTCATTTCTGTTTTGTGCTGAATAATATTACATAGTGTGAATATACCACAGTTTATTTGTCCACTCACCCACTGGAGAAAATTTTGGTTGCTTCCAAGTCTGGGCTATTATAAATAAAGTTGCTATAAACATCCATGTGCTGGTTTCTGTGTGGACATAAGTTTTTGGTTTATTTGGGTAAATATCAAGGTGGATGATTGCAAGATCATATGGTAAGAGTATGCTTTGTTTTGAAAGAAACTGCCAAACTGTCTTCTAAAGTGGTAGCTCCATTTTCCATTCCCACCAATAAGAAATGAGAGACTGCGTTGCTCCACATTCTTCCTAGCATTTGGTGCCGTCAGTGTTCTGGGTTTAGGCCATTCTTATAGGTATACGGTGATGCCTCGTTGTTCTAATTTGCAATTCGCTAATGCCATATGATGTTAAGCATTTTTTTCATATGTTTCAATGCAGTCTTATTGGGACTATTTTCATTTGCCATTTAAATTTTTGTAGAGGTTAAATAATGTTCCCAGGTCACATAGCTAAGAAGAGGTAGAGAACAACTAAAAAGAGCCAATAAAATAAGAGGTTTGAACCCAGGTTTTTCAAATTCCACAATAACTACTTTTCCCACTATTTTAGGTTGCTTTCTACACCATAAGATCATTTGGGAGAAAACCATATATGTTGGATTTTTAAGCTGAATCAGATGGGAATCAGAAATTAATCTGTTAACTACATCCAAAGCTACATATTTGAGTTTAACATAAATAAAAGAACAGTTAGGATCTTGTCGATTTTTATGTACCATTTGATCACATACAAACTTTAGTCCCCAGGGGTACACAAAGTACTGCAAATACGACAGATGTAGTGCCCTTCTACCCAAGAGGTTATCATATCCTTTTGCCTCACTGCTCTTCCTGGCCTGCTAGTCTTTCAAGTGATAAAACATTTCCACAGGTCATAGTTTATCTACCCTTGTTATCTTAGAAAGGCAAGAAGTCCTGTGATGAAACAGCTTTCTGGTACTGAGTATTCACATTTCAGACATATTCAGGTGTTTCTTTTCCTGGTGCTCCCACAACAACTTTTGAATACTTTTACCATAGCATTTATTATATTGAGTAGTAAGTGTTGATGTATATGTAAGCCTTCTGAACTAGACTTGAGCGATTTACTGGGCAAAATGGTTACTTAATTTTGCTTCAAAAGTACCAAACATTCCCTGGCACATAGCAGGCTTACCAATAAAATGACTGCTGAAATGAATTGAATAGAGATGGATTGCTCTGGTCAACTGGGGAAGCCAGGGAAACCTGAACTTGAAGGAAAACAATTCAGACAGTTAAGTTCCCCTATGAGGCTTGGGCATGATGGTAACAAATCCTCAAGTCACTAACCCATGTACAGAGGGTTAAGGACTTGAGGAGAATATCATATTCCTTTGCAGCATAGGGGAAAGACTGAGAATACTGGGTTGGTGGAATGGGAAAAAATAAAGCATGTAGGTATAGTAAATTAGCTCTATTGACTTCATACTTTTGTTTCATTTAGGTTACTATTTTCAAATACGGAGTTTGTTGTTTTGTTTTGTTTTACTTAAAAGGAACAAAGATCAACAATTTGTCAACTCCCATGACTAAGCAATAGTACTATTTAACATTTCCCAAGCACTTACCATGTGCCAAACCCTGTTCTAAATGCTTTACTTGGATTAATTCAATTGTATTCTCCATAACAACTATATGAGGTTAGTAATATTATTTCTATTATGAAAAAAACTGAGGGAAAGGATGTTAAGGTATTTTTTTCTTTTTTTTTTTTTTTTTTGCCCATAGTCAATAGCCAGTATACAACTCAGCCAGGCTGACTGCTGGACCACTTACCCATCCCTCCCATACTTCCTTGATTAAATAATTCTTAGTGATCATTTCCAAACTCCATATGAATATAAAATTGTAAATAGTTCATTACATAATTAAACACCTGTTGTATGACTTTTTTTTTTTTTAATTAACAGGGATTCACCACTGGGCTATATTGTATGCAAAATGGTATTAATTATTGAACAATAAAATCAAGACAACTTTATGGAAGAAAATAAGTAGTAAATATATAATACACAAAATTCATTTTCTACATGACAAATCATCTGATTTCTAAATAAGAGCACATCTTTTTAACATAAAGTATTTTAAGAATTTATGAAAACATCATCTGTTAAACTAAACTAATCAGATTTAGGTAGCAACATATGATTATCTAAAAATGCCTTTTCTTCTGTTTGCATTGTTAAATTATAATTGTCTCTATTTTAAATTAAACTATATTCCAAAGTACTTTTTATTTATTTTTCACGGAAACTGACTTGAACACTGGATAAAATATAATAAAAGTTGGTGATTAGTTAGGAGTGTGTGAAGCATATGAGGGATATATGCGTGCAAGAAGTGAAAAAGGCAATATAATTGTAAAAGTTATTAGGCTATTTAAATCTTATTAATCTAACTTGTTCTACTAGCCTCCTACCTGTTAATTTGATTTCCTTCAACTATAAGCTAATAAAAAAACTTTTGTCATAGGCAAATAAATTTGTTGATCCCTCTGAGATTAAAAACCTACTTAGATATATGTCTTAAACAGGTTTGCACATCACTAGAAAAAAAATATGTGTGGTCTGAGTGCATCCTTTTAGTATTTATGGATCTCCACAATGTCAAATATTACTCTTCCCATATTTAATTCTGATAAGTAAGATGCAGTTTTCTTGCTGTGATTCCTATCTCCAGCTACACTGTGTCATAGGATAGTTTTACATCAAGTTATGACTCTCCTTTAAACTCTCTTTCTCTGTTTCACACAGCACAAGGATAAATAATAACCTCACGTAAGAAAAGAAAAATGGTACCAGAAGCAATTACTGTATCACATACCAAGTTCAATGAATAATATGATAAAACTCTCCTGGGCAACTTCACTGATTTCTCATATAGTCTTAAATCTCCACATCAGCATTTGCTAGAGGTAAAGGCACTTCATTCCACTGGCATCTGTAATAAGGATTTGTCAGCATTTCTACTATCAACCCCAGTTTTAAGGAACCCAATAACTCATGTATTTTTATCTGCATTGGACTGGGAGTTGGCACAGAATGAATCCAAAATGAAGTTCTGAAAAAGTAAAATATGTTTTAAGGTTGAGGGAATAAAAATGTTTTATTTAAATATAATAAAACTTTTAATTATTATTATTTTTTTAAATTTATTTATTATTATTATACTTTAAGTTGTAGGGTACATGTGCATAACGTGCAGGTTTGTTACATATGTATACTTGTGCCATGTTGGTGTGCTGCACCCATCAACTTGTCATTTACATCAGGTATAACTCCCAATGCAATCCCTCCCCCCTTCCCCCTCCCCATGATAGGCCCCGGTGTGTGATGCTCCCCTTCCTGAGTCCAAGTGATCTCATTGTTCAGTTCCCACCTATGAGTGAGAACATGCGGTGTTTGGTTTTCTGTTCTTGCGATAGTTTGCTAAGAATGATGGTTTCCAGCTGCATCCATGTCCCTACAAAGGACACAAACTCATCCTTTTTTATGGCTGCATAGTATTCCATGGTGTATATGTGCCACATTTTCTTAATCCAATCTGTCACTGATGGACATTTGGGTTGATTCCAAGTTTTTGCTATTGTGAATAGTGCTGCAATAAACATACGTGTGCATGTGTCTTTATAGCAGCATAATTTATAATCCTTTGGGTATATACCCAGTAATGGGATGGCTGGGTCATATGGTACATCTAGTTCTAGATCCTTGAGAAATCGCCATACTGTTTTCCATAATGGTTGAACTAGTTTATTTACAGATTCAATGCCATCCCCATCAAGCTACCAATGAGTTTCTTCACAGAATTGGAAAAAACTGCTTTAAAGTTCATATGGAACCAAAAAAGAGCCCGCATCTCCAAGACATTCCTAAGTCAAAAGAACAAAGCTGGAGGCATCACACTACCTGACTTCAAACTATACTACAAGGCTACAGTAACCAAAACAGCATGGTACTGGTACCAAAACAGAGATATAGACCAATGGAACAGAACAGAGTCCTCAGAAATAATACCACACATCTACAGCCATCTGATCTTTGACAAACCTGAGAGAAACAACAAATGGGGAAAGGATTCCCTATTTAATAAATGGTGCTGGGAAAATTGGCTAGCCATAAGTAGAAAGCTGAAACTGGATCCTTTCCTTACTCCTTATACGAAAATTAATTCAAGATGGATTAGAGACTTAAATGTTAGACCTAATACCATAAAAATCCTAGAAGAAAACCTAGGTAGTACCATTCAGGACATAGGCATGGGCAAAGACTTCATGTCTAAAACACCAAAAGCAATGGCAGCAAAAGCCAAAATTGACAAATGGGATCTCATTAAACTAAAGAGCTTCTGCACAGCAAAAGAAACTACCATCAGAGTGAACAGGCAACCTACAGAATGGGAGAAAATTTTTGCAATCTACTCATCTGACAAAGGGCTAATATCCAGAACCTACAAAGAACTCAAACAAATTTACAAGAAAAAAAACAAACAACCCCATCAAAAAGTGGGCAAAGGATATGAACAGACATTTCTCAAAAGAAGACATTCATACAGCCAACAGACACATGAAAAAATGCTCATCATCACTGGCCATCAGAGAAATGCAAATCAAAACCACAATGAGATACCATCTCACACCAGTTAGAATGGCGATCATTAAAAAGTCAGGAAACAACAGGTGCTGGAGAGGATGTGGAGAAATAGGAACACTTTTACACTGTTGGTGGGATTGTAAACTAGTTCAACTTTTAATTATTTTTAAAGCATATAACTCATGTATCTCTCAGCTTTTATCTAGGGCTCAATTATCTTTTTCATATGTTAACCCTGAGATATCAGTGTCTTACTTATGCTACTTAAAACATAGGTACATTAAAATGTAAATTGATTTTAATGTGATATATATAAAATATCCCCTGGTATTGCAATGATAAGACTAAACTAACCAATGTATTTACCCAAGCATATATTGAACTCTTACTCTGTCCCAACACTCTTCTAGGTGATAGGTATACAACACTGAACAATGAAAAATTAAAACAACACAGAAAAATTCCTGCCCTTATGGAACTCCCTATCTAGTGGTGAATTTGAAATACATTCCAATTATACATTATTCTGTATTTATTTACTTGTCTACTTTGCTTCATTAATTATCAGAAGTGGAATGTGGAATGTTTTCACAGGCTACGTTTTTGAGAAACAGGGACACGTGTCTTGTTTTAGAGCGCTGTAGTGAATCTCAGAACATAGGATGCTGTAGCCCACAAATCATTTATTTTGAAAAATAGACAGGTATATTCAGGTAACCCCAATCATGTTCTTGAATTTATCCTTATGATTAAGAAACTTGTAAAGTTTATTTGTGGCAATAGCTGAAATTCTAGTTTCTTAAAGATATCAGTGCAATACATTTAGAAAATATTACCTAATGGTGCCTTTTTTTTTTCCTCCTTCATGAACATAGGGTTCACAAACAAACAAACAAAAAACCCTCCTTTTTAAAAATAGCATCCCTATGGGCCAAATGAAAAAAAAAAACATAATGGTTACAAAAATAATAATCTAAGATTAAAGTAAAATTATGGCAATTGAAACAAAACTGAGCAGTTCATATTTTCCTGAAAATAATTTATAATTTCCTAAAATTTCATAATTTCCTGAAAATAATTTCCTTCTCTTTTCTGAACAGTGTGTTCAGAGTCTCTATATCTTATCACTGCCCTCTCACTGAGGGCATTAAATCATAACTAGTAAGAGGGCAATCTCGTTTTTATAGGGTATGGAAATCAAGGCAGATATTAAGTTGAATGAAAGTAGAAGACTGATGAATGGGCAACAGAAATGGTGGAACAATTATGCTTTTCAGGAAGGTGAGTTGGTTCATTATAACTATCAGACTTACACCTTAACAAGAATGAAACAAAACAGACCTCAACATCTTGCCCCCCAAGTGTTCAAGAGGTGCTCAGGACAATGCAGAGGGGAGAGTCACATTTTTAAAAGGGAAATTAAGGATGAAAGGTATTACTATGGACAGCAATGTTAAGGAGATGGAACAAAGGATAACCCTCTGCCCTTTTTCATTGGGTTAGTTTTGGTTTGGGGTTTTTTGTTTGTTTCCCTTTCTATCTAGACCATGCTTTACTTGAACTTTCCCAGATCTTCACTTGCTGTCCTCTCATCCAAGCACAGAGGATAAACACTTGGAAAGTCTGCTTTACTGGATAGTATAAGGCAGCAAATTTTAGTTACCTATTTTAACATTCTTTTCAACCCTGTTTAACATTTTTTTAATTTCATTTCAGGCACCTAAACTAAAATTTTTTATTAAATAAAATTTTCATAGGTAAGTTTACTTTTATTATGGGTAAAAGGTGTTTTTCTTGAATGGTGAAAAACACCCAAGAAATATAACTAATACTTAACAAAGAAATACAAGCAGAATAAAGGAAGATTTTCAGCAAAGATAAATTTTTTCTTTCACAGAAAACGTTATCAACTCATTACTCTAATAAGCAACACTCTTGGGTAGATTTAGCACACATGAGGTATGATTTGATCAAGGGATGGGGGACAGCTTATAAACACCATGGGAATGATGCCCAGTAGTAATATATGTGTTTGATTGGCATATTTATTGATTTTAATTGACTACCACCACTCCTGCATTTCCATAGTAACCTATAAGTGAAAAGAGCAACTCCAAAGATGATCAATAAATTACCATGATTTTCTAAATTTTTATTTGAAGTTTAACAAGATGCATGTAGATATCTATATCAGAATACCTCTTGTTAAAATATAAATACTTTGGATGTATTCATTCATCCATTCATCTACCAATTTAGTCATTAATACATTCAGGAAACAAATATTTTTATGTAAATTCTGAATATACATATGTAGACTAGAGGTTCAATTTTTTTTTCTTTAAAGACTAAATAGTAAATATTTTTGGCTTTATAAACTATATAGTCACAACTATTCAATTCTGTCATTATAGTGTGAAAGTAGCCAGAGAAGCAGTTAATAAACTGGCAAGCCATCAGAATCAATTTTTATTTTTATTTATTTATTTATTTATTTATTTTATTTATTTATTTTTTTTGAGACGGA
Source organism: Macaca mulatta (assembly GCF_049350105.2). Classification (NCBI taxonomy): domain Eukaryota; kingdom Metazoa; phylum Chordata; class Mammalia; order Primates; family Cercopithecidae; genus Macaca; species Macaca mulatta. The sequence goes on from NC_133409.1 coordinate 83,988,720, forward strand.
GTCTCGCTCTGTCGCCCAGCCCAGGCTGGAGTGCAGTGGCGCGATCTCGGCTCACTGCAAGCTCCGCCTCCCGGGTTCACGCCATTCTCCTGCCTCAGCCTCCCGAGTAGCTGGGACTACAGGCGCCCACAACCGCGCCCGGCTAATTTTTTGTATTTTTAGTAGAGACGGGGTTTCACCGTGGTCTCGATCTCCTGACCTTGTGATCCGCCCGCCTCGGCCTCCCAAAGTGCTGGGATTACAGGCGTGAGCCACCGCGCCCGGCCCAGAATCAATTTTTAAATAACTCTAGAGTCTAATAAAAACTTACAACAACAAGGAAATGCTTAGTGAAGACAAAAACTACAGAATCTTGATAGGAGAGCTCTGTGGCATATTAATTTACCCTGTTGATACTACTTGATACTCCTCAGTTCCACAACAGTCTTGAAGATAGTAGCCCGCATTCCTGATGTAGGTAATACACACCATAGGAAACCATATGGACCTTATTCTTACCAAATTGTAGTTATGTGTTTCAACCTGTGTGGTGTCTCCCAGAGGGATGGGCTCAAGGACTTGCCATTGGTTCATCTGCATAGGAGTTTCCCTAAGGCTGAAGCTGCTTCACATGTGGTGGTTTTTGTCAGCATTTAAAGGCAAATACATTATCTGCCACCTGGTGGGTAAGAGGGAAAAGTAGGGGCAAGAAATAGATTCACTTGAAAGCCTGAGACTGTAAGACTAGGAAGGATATACTTGGGGGCACTAAGAGCCGGGACAAGCTCCTATATAGTCAAGGGAATCTAGAAGTCCATGCACATAACCAGGGTGGGATGTATGTTCAGAAAGGACCTGAGAAGACCCTAAGCCCTTACCTCTGGCTAGATTCAGGCTGCATGCAAGCAGGAAGGAAGAATAGGTCAGAATTGTAAACTGCCTGGCTAAACAGTAAAGGAGTGCCCCAATATACAACCAAACTACAAAGATGGGGAGTTTGGTTTTGTTTCTTGTTGCTTCATTCCAGGAGTTTAAAGAAATCTCTGTCAAGTTACTAAGGTACTACTAACCTAACAATCACACATTTCAGTGACCACCCAGAACAAAAAATACAGACTTTACAAAATTAGCTTAGCAAGGCCACTAAACAATAAAGAACTATAATAACAAGTAAAAAAAAAAAAAAAAAACCTGGGTGGGTGGAATATCTTGTTTATAAAGTTGCAATATTGTATTGTTTAAAATGTCCACTTTTTTAACCAAAACAAAGTGAAAAATGCAAACAAACAAGAAAGTACAGCTCATTGATAGGAAAAAAGAAATTAATAGAAACTGGCCTTGAGAGAAACCAGAGCTGCAGAGGAAATTAGAAGGGAAATTCTCTGTGATGAATAAAAACAAAAGCAGAACATATTAAAACTCAATGGATGCAATAAAAGCAGTCCCTCAAAGTGAATTTATAGCTGTATATATCTACATTAAAAAGGAAGAAAAATCTCAAATAAATAACACAAATTTACACCATAGAAACCTAGAAGAATAAGATCAAACTAAACCTGCAGGTAGGAAGAAAAGAAGAAAGATTACCTTGGAGATAAATAAAATAGAGAACAGAAAAAAAAAAAAATAGAGAGAAGCAATGGAACAAAAATTTGATTATTTGAAAAGATGAACAAAATTAACAAACATTTAGCTAGACCAATCAAGAAAAAGTAATAGGAAAAAAATCAGATGAAAAAAAGAGGACCTTTGCTACCAACTTTACAGGTATAAAAAGTTTACAAGAGAATCATAGAAATAATTGTACATCAAAAATTAGACCACCCTGATGAAATGGACAAATTCCTACAAAGATACTGCTATCAAAACTTCCTCAAATAGAAATAAAAATTTGAATATATCTAGAGAAAATAAAGAGATTGAATCAGTAATCCAGAACCTCCAAAGAAAATCCCAGAACCAAATAACTTCACTGATGAATTCCATCATCATTTAAAAAGATTTAGCACCAATCCTTCTTAAACTCTTCCAAATAATAAAACATGAGGGAATACCTCCTAGTCCGTTCTTTCAGGTCAACACTACGCTGAAAACAAACTGGAAAATATTTCACAAGAAAAGAAAACTACATACTAATGACCCTTAAGAATATAGATGTAAAACTTCTCAACAAAAAAATGAAAATCATCTCTTGAACAAAGGGTGTTGGGACAACTAAAAATCTACATGTAAATGAATGAAGTTGATACCTCACATCATATACAAAAAAATTAATACAAAGTTATCAATGACCTAAATGTAAAAGATAAAACTGTAAAACTCTCACAATAAAATATATAGGTAAGTCTTCATGATTTTGGATTTGGCAATGGGTTTTTTTGATATGACACCAAAAATATAATCAACAAAAAACATATAAATTGGACATTATCATAAGTGAAAACTTTTGTGTATGAAAGGACATTGTCAAGCAAATGAAAAGACAACCTAAAGAATGGGAGAAAATATTGTGAATCATATAACTGATAATATTCTACTCTTCAGAATATATAAAGAACTATTACAACTTAACAAGAAAACAAACAATGCTGTTTAAAAATGGGCACAGAGCTTGAACAGGTATTTCTCCGAAGAAGACATACAGATGTCAACAAGCACACAGGAAGATGCTGAACATCGTTAGTCATTAGGGAAATGCAAATCTAAACCACAATAAGATACCACTTCACATCTACCTGGATGTTTTATAATTTTAAAAATGAAAATAACAAGTTGGTGAGGATATAGAGAAAATGGAACCTTCATACATTTGCTAGTGAGAAGGTAAAATTGTGCAGCTGCTATTAAAAAAAAAAAATGGCACCTCCTCAAAAAGTTAAACATGGAATTACCATAGAACTCAGCAATGCTATTCTTAGGTATATACCCCCAAAAGATTAAAAATTGGTGTTTAAACAAAAACTGTGAACCAATGTGCATAGCAGAACTTCTCACAATAGCCAAATTTTGGGGACAAACCAAATGCCAATCCGTGGTTTCATAGATAAACTAAATGATGAATATGCATAAAATGGAATATCATTTAATCATAAAAATATTGAAGTATTGAGGCGTGTTATAGCACGGATGAATCTTGAAAATATTATGCTAAGTGAAAACAGGCAGACACAAAAAGCCACACAGTACATGATTCTAGTCCCCCTGAAATATCCAGAATACACAAACCATAGAAACAGAAAGCAGATAGGCTATTGCCAGGGTCTCAGGAGTAAAAACAAATGCAAGGTTGGGGGCACAGTAGCTAATACCTGTAATCTCAGTGCTTTGGGAAGCTGTGCAGGGAGAATTGTTTGAGGTCAGGACCCACTTGGGCAACATACTGAGACCCCATCTGTACAAAGTAAAAATATTAGCCAGGCTTGGTGGTGTGTGCTTGCCATCCTAGCTACATGGGAGGCTGAAGTGGGAGGACTGCTTGAGCCAGGAGTTTGAGGTTGCAGTCAGCTATGATAGTACTACTACTCTCCAGCTTAGGTGACAGAGAATGAGATCCTGTCTCAAAACAACAACAACAACAACAACAACAACAACAAAAAATGAGTGCAGAATAAATGATTAATGGATACAGAGTTTTCTTTAGGGGTTATGAAAATGATCTGGAACTAGATAGCAGTAATATATGCACAATATTGTGAATGTACTAAAAACAACTAAATTATATACCTTGGTGAAAATGATGAATTTTGCATCATGTAAGTTTTACTTCGATAAAAAATAAAATCCAAAAAACATGTATCTAGCCCTCTGAACTTAGTTTGCCAAACGCTGTACCAAACAGAAAAAAAATGAGACATGTCATGTGTCCTCAAATTGCTATGATATACTATAAACACAATATAATTATGAGTTATTTATATATGCAATACTCTTACATTACCTGTAAACAACTAGCACAATCATATAATGGAAAATATATGCTATGTTAAAATCTGGACCAAATTATTTAAAACTAGCAAATGCTTAAGATTGTTCTTTATTAGTGCTTATGGACAATTACATTTATTCCATTAATTTGATCAGACAAAACCAGTGCTAATAATAGCTCATTTTTTCCAGTTCTAGTACCATTTACAAGCTGTGTAGTTCTTTGAGAAGGAATCTTCTAGCACAAATTTACTCTCCTATTATTCAACTGTATCACACATATGTTGAGAAATATTATTTTTCCTAAATTCTGTCAACATTCTCCCATCTCTTTTCCTTATTCTTGCTTTTCCTCAACTCTGAAAGTTAAATGAGTAATAGTGTAAATAAAATAATTTTCCCCTTAAGCACAGAAATGAGGGGACTATTGCATCTCTCAATAACCTTCAATTGAAAAAAAAAATTTAGATCTAATTTCTCAAATATTTTATTACATTTTTTCTAAGAGTATGCTTTCTCTTTGCACTTTCAAAGTATCATCCAATAAGTCTGCCTTTACTTTCTTTTTTTCTTGATTACACCCTGTAAAATTAAAAACAAGGTCATACTAGTATCTATTTAATCATTCATTCATTAAAATCTATTTAATAGATATCTAAAATATTCCAGGTGTTGTTCTATGTCATAAAGATGAAAAGGCTAATAAGACATGATATCTACTCTTAAGAAACCTAATTGTCTCATGAGAGAGACAGAAAAGTAAATAGGTAAGTATATGCCAAGTCATAAGGACTTTGTATTTGGTACCTTTGTATTTGGTGTCCAGCCTTGACTATACAATAAAATTAAAATAATTTTTTTACAATTAAAATGCAATTAAAATTACAAAACTGAGGTCTGGGCCTTACCCCCAGAAATTCTGATCTAATGCATCTGGGAACTACCTTAGCATCATTATTTAAAAATGAAACAAAACAAAAAACAACTTCCTACATGATTATAACGTGCAGTTGGGCCAGCTTCTCAGGAATGTGACCTGTGCCGTGGTACAGGGCCCAACATTTCAAAGGGGTCTGCTTTTGGGTTTTCTGCTCTGCTGGTGTCCTTTTGAAATTCTTAGTACTTGTTCAATAAGAGATCCCTCATTTTCATTTTGCACATGGGATAGAAATTATTTAGCTGGTCAAATATGCAGTAAAGACAGATAACTATTGAGTTAAAGAAGTGGCGTAGATGGAAATACTTTGAAGAGCGAAAATGATTCATGTGGATGATGGAAAGTATAAATAACTCTGTAGGACTTAAGTGAAGAAAAGTGTGGAGCAAGAAAGATAGGGGGATACAAGGACATGAAGGCCTAAGTTAGGAAAAACACTTTACTCCTACAAACTCTGACAAACTATCTAGATATAATTATTGCTGATTACCACTCTTTGAATTCATATCCTGCTTAGAATGGCATTCCATTTCCTAAAATTGTCTTAAAGCATCTACCTAAAACCAAATTTGGTGTAATAAATGAGGTTGGAATTTTTTTCTTCAATATTCTCATTATGTATTTTTCACTACTTAAAGATTGAATAAATTTGAATATATGAAAGAAAGATGGAGCCAGTCAAAAAATGAAGACTTTTGCATCCAAAGATTAGAAGGTGGAGTTTTCAATGACTGGGATTCTATTTCTTTTAATTCACTGAACATTTGGTTTGGAGGCCCTCTGGTGTTAGAAAAGAGATTCCAGTGTTCGCCATCCTCTACTTCTATTTGTTTCTCCAAAACAAATGGAAACATACTGATAGAGAAATGAATTAGAATAAAGAACTGAATACTAACTGGCTTTCTACCCATATCCCACTCAAAAGTTGATCAGACACTGGCAAACCCCTTCAATGTCACTGAATATGCGTGTAAAACAGACACGAAAAAGATCTTGTGCAATGAGCATTATTCATCAATGATCAGTAGTAGTTAGCCACATCTATCTACTGAAAGTTCTTTTCCCATAATAAATAGTGAGTTTAACCTTCAGTTGTTGCCTTTTGTAAACAAAAAAATGTTTTTTGAGTACCTATCATTTAAAAGAAATACTCTACTTTAAGACAGTGTTACTTCTCTCAAGCACCTATCTAGTTGAGGACAGAGAATCTAGTTGAGGACAGAGAACTTCTACAGAAAAATATAAACAAATACTAAAAGTTTGTATTTAAATGCATAAAGATACATTTTATAGACAAAAGGTTCATTAGATGTGAGAGAAGGAAAAGTACAAATGTCCCAAGTCAGTCAGATAAATCATCCCAGAGGAAAAAACATCAGAAAAACGTATGAGTAGAATGAAGTAAATGGAGATAAATGAGTTCCAAGCAAGATAAATGAATTGAGAGAGAATATAGAGAAGTTCACCAATACATGGCCTGAAGAAGAGGAATGGTGGCCCATAGGAGAAGATGTTAACAAACATATTAGAAATTCCAGGGGGAAACTAGTAAAGAACACCATTTCTTATGTTTTAATTTTTAGATTACCCTGTGCTCAATAAAAATGATCACTTACTGACAATTTTGTGCCAGGAATGATGTCATATAACTTATGAATTTTTATCTCTAATAGAAACAAACTTCAAGTTATTCATTATTATCCCCACTCCAGTTATGGCAACTCACCTAAAGTAAACCAACTACTAAGTGGCAGGCTCACAATTCAAAACCAGATTTTTACTTCCATTTTTCCATTCAACTCGCAGACCTTACTGAAAGCTTCCTTTCAGTTATATATTAAATTCAGGTACCTATCAGGCAGCTAATTGCAGAAATGGTCTGCTCTTCTGCTAATCATTGGTAGGCTATGTAGTGCATAGATTTGCACGTGTAACTGAATTCCATTAGAAATATTAGTAAGAGCTTCAAAGTTGTTAAAGTCGAACTTATTGTTTTCCACAGTGTATTCTTCTGAGAAATTATGCCCCAAGGTTTAGTTTCAAAAAGTCTTTCTGTAGGCTGGGGGCGGTTGCTCACGACTGTAATCCCAGCACTTTGAGAGACCGAGGCGGGTGGATCACTCGAGGTCAGGATCACTGAGACCAGCCTGGTCAACATGGTAAAACCATGTCTCTACTAAAAATACAAAACTTAGCCAGGCATAGTGATGGGTTGACTGTAATCCCAGCTACTCGGGAGGCTGAGGCAAGAGAGTAGCTTGAACCTGGGGGGCAGAGGTTGCAGTGGCCAAGATCGCTCCATTGCACTGTAGCCTGGGCAACAGAGAGATAAACTGTATTAAAAAAAAAAAATCATTCTGCAATTAAAAATATTTGGAAATTCTACATACCTATATCCCCTTGAGATACTCGAAATGCACATTAATTTGTTAAAGATTCCGTGATAACAAAACCTAACAAACGTTGTTTAACCCAGTATCTTCTAAAATCTATTTAAGTACAGGACAGTTCTAGGGTGTGCCTATATGACACGCCTATCAGAACTGTGGAGCACACTGAAATTCTGATGTAAACAAAGAGTAAAAACGGAATGCTATTGCTCCAGGGCACAGAAAGTGTGTGCTGCATTTTGAAGGTACCGTTTTGTTTCTCTTCAAGGTCAGGGAGTATCATATTTGCCAACAACGTAAATTTAAAAGTTAAAAACAGCAAACACAAATTTTGAGTTTTTAAAGACATAAAGCTGTGACATACATGAAAATAAATATTTTAGTGCCTTTGGCTCTAATTATATTTGAATGTTGCATAAAATATTCTTCATATAACATGTAATGTTTTTCAAACAACTATATGGCAAAATCATTTTTCTTTTATTAATTCTCAGATGAAGAAGTGAAAAAATGTTTTGTTTGCTTTTCCAATATGAGTTTACTCAAAGTAGTTAAAATAAATTCATGCTTTTTTTTTTAATCGATTACTATGTAGAACTAAGGCTAAGAGAGCTCAGAATATAAAATGTATAGGATTCAAGTTAAGAATATTCATTCCAGATTAGGCACCTAATTAATGTCATGATGTACAAACACCTAATAAGAAGTATACCTAATAAAATAATTGACTGATATATGGATAAACCAAGGACTTATCTGTTATTGTGGATTTTATGTTAAAGCACTGATTCCAGTAATGCCAGCAAGACAAAATATGTGTGTTTTCTATGAGAGGAAGAAGTCTGTAACTTTCTCTTTGAGTCACAGTGGTGGGGTTAATTGGAGTCAGTATATAGGCTGTCATTAAGAGTATCCAATAAATCTTAAATGAAGAGAAGTAATTAGAAATCAATGTCAAGTACACAAGTTGTAGTTGAAAACACAGAGATCAGGACCTGAGAATCTGATATTATCAGGAAATGAAGTTAGGTTGCAGGTATCTGACACATTCAGGATTTACTCGTTTTGAATGTTTCATGGATGTCATCTTAAAACCATCATTTTCCAATATGCTTAAAGAACTTGTGAGTCTGACTCAAAGGACATTATATTCTTTTGCTCCCAGATGCTTTTTACCTTCCTTGGAAGCCCATAGTTTATAATTGCTTGTCAAACCAAACAGAATACAGTAAGTTTTAGGACAGAATCACTGAAATAGTGTCAGGAGAAGAAAGAAATGTGCAATAGTGTAAATGTACTGAAACATGTACGTGCTCCCTGAGTGAACTACCACACCATTATTCACGAGGCCAACCATCATCTTAAATCCAAAAGTTATCTCCAAGCCAGAACATTCTCTTGAGTTCTGGAATTACATATCTAACTGCCAACTAGATCAATATATTACAAGAAAATAAAATGCAGTATGTTCAAAATTAAATTCATTCTGTATTAATTCAATTCTGCTTTTATACCTCAATCCCATTTCCAGCCATATATTTATCAGAAAGATGTCTTCCTAAATTCTGACTTCAGAAAGCCCAATTTTCAAACTACGTATTCTTCATTTTTCCCCTATATATCTTTTGAATCTGATTTCTTTCCCCCATCCCTTCAGAAATTTCCATAATTCAGATCTTATCAGCTTGTATTCTTGAAATATTTTTGGCTGTTCTCACCAAATCTTGTCCAGTGAACAACAATTCCATCTTCAATACTAAAAGGGATCTTTAAAACCCCTAACTTGATCATACTGTTCATATACTTAAAATCCTTCAAAATTTCTTTAGTATTGTAAAAACGAAATTCCTTCCGGAAACTTACAAAGGTTTTCTACTTTGTTGTTGCCTATCTGCTCATACTCATCCATCGCCAGTCCCTTACATTTTCTGTGCTGCATCAGTAGTAGACTACTTAAGAGTTATTCATATATCCTAAACTCTTTCACACATATGTGCCTTCCAATATACTTTTCTCCACTATCTGAAATATCTTACTTCCTTCTTCACCTAATAGACTCATATTCCTAAACTAAATATAGCTCAAGGATTGGTGAAAAGTAAGCACTGGCATTGCCTCTACTAGCACCCAACCAAAGTAGTTGTAAGGTTATGAGCAAAGATACAAACTCAGAACTTGAAAGTCAGAGTAGCATGGAGTCTTGCTAAAAGTTTGTAGGCACAGAATTCAGATATGTACAAAAAATCATGTTGGAAGGTAACTGGTAAGTTGTAGGCATTCTTGTAAAAACAAACAAACAAGCAAAACTGGTGCAGGAGCATGAACCTGGCATCAAAAAGAGCCTCATTCAATTAGAAAAAAATAAAGCATATTCTGGACTAGTTTTAAGAAGTAAGCTGTATTGGTGGACACAGTGGCTCACACCTATAATCCCAGTACTTCAGGAGGCCGAGGTGGGTGGATCACCTGAGGTCAAGAGTCTGAGACCAGCCTGGCCAAAATGGTGAAACCTCATCTCTACTAAAAATACAAGAAATTAGCCAGGCGTGATGGTGGGCACCTGTAATCCCAGCTACTCAGGAGGCTGAGGCACGAGAATTGCTTGAGCCCAGGAGGCAGAGGTTGCAGTGAGCCGAGATCGCACCATTGCACTCCAGCCTGGGCGACAAGAGCAAGACTCCATCTCAAAAAAAAAAAAAAAAAAAAAGTAAAGAAAAAGTTGTATTAATAGAGTGAAAAATAAGAGGGTTGGCTGTTGGTAATGAATTATGTTTAAAATAAATGTACTCTTGAAATGGAAAAATTGCAGATACAAAATTCTGTCTGTGGTCTTATTGATACACAGGTAATACCACAGTCGTACTGTCACAGTGTGTTTCCACTGGCAGAGCACGATGGTCAACTTGGTTTACACATGTGGCTGGAATCCATGACTTTTTTGTTACACATTGAAAATATACAGAGTTATAGGCAATTGATAAAGGAATCTTGGTGGGTTTATTTCTTTTTTCACCCATCACTAGATTAATGGCTGAGGCCTCTATAACAAAATACAGATTAACAAGAGCAAAACATACAAATTTACTTAATACAAGTTTTACATGACATGGAAACCTTCCAAAATGAAGACTCTCAAAATGAAGTAAACTTGTGTACTTTTACGCTTAAGTTTGATGAAGAATGGACAGTTATGGGGAAATATGATTTGAGAACAAAAGGGTAGAATCTAACAGTAATAAACTGAGGGAAACTTAGCAGGGACTGTTTGTTCATATTCTTCTCTGTGTCCCTGTGATTTCAGATAAGGATATTCTTTTCTTCCAAGTATAGGGAGGGTACCTCTCAGATGAGGGTCTTATGACCTGCTTTGGGGGAGAAGGGCAAAAGAAAGTGAACTTCCTAGACTTTCTTAATACCAAGGAGACACATTTGGGGGTAGCATGTCCTGAACCCCATAAAGAACTTTACCTATCATTTTGGAAGAACTGACACTAAATATAAGGCCACAGAAAACCAATAATCCTTGACTGAATAGAGACAGTGCAAGAAATATTTCATTCTTCTCCCAACAAAAGTCCTCGTTCAGAGGTCCATAATCTGTACCAAGTAGTAAATTAGGCAGAAACTTCAACCCATTTCTGGAGAACTACCCATTCTTTTTGTCATGACCCTGGCAGAAAACTGAAGAAGTAATTGAGTTGAAGTGACTCTAGATTCGCAGAGATTAAGTACTATGTTGAAATCTAGAAGACTAAATAAAAATGTGCATCAGCCTAAAATTATTTCCCCAGACTGTTTTCCCTGTTTCTTTTATTTTCCAGCTTTATTGAAGTGTAATTCAGAAATACAATCGCGTATATTTAGGGCATATGAAACAATGTTTAGTATTTGTATACATTATGAGATGATTAACACAAAGTTAACTAATATATCCGTCACCTCACAGTTAACCTCTTAGTGTGTGTGGCTAGAATAGTTAAGATCTAATCTCTCAACAGGTTTCAAATTTGCAATATACTATCATTAGCAATACTATAATGTCGTAGCTTAGATCTCCAGAACTTACTCATCACACAACTGAAAGTTAGAGGATCAGTAGAATCATGTAGGGAGATTTCAGACAATACTGCCTGGGTTTCATCAACCTGAATGTCTGAATGTGAGACCTGGACATCAATGTCTAAAAGAAACAGAATCTATCTCTTGTTTACATGGTACTTGGAAGTCTAACCGTCAAATGACCGGATACTCAATGATACAGACAATGAGAAATGATGGAAAGGAAATTACCATGTTAACTAATGTTAAAAAAAAAAATCTCAAGATAGAAGGAACCGAGTTTCTGGATTGAATATGCCCAACAAGATTCTGGACCAGTGCTGTTGAATAGAAATATAATGCAACAGGCTAGGTGCAGTGGCTCATGCCTCGTAATCCCGGCACTTTGGGAGGCCGCGGAGGGTGGATCAAAGGGTCAGGAGTTCAAGACCAGCCTGGCCAATATGGTGAAACCCTGTCTCTACTAAAAATACAAAAATTAGCCAGGCATGGTGGTGTGCGTCTGTAGTCCCAGCTACTCAGGAGACTGAGGCAGAAGAATCACTTAAACCCTGGAGGCAGAGGTTGCAGTGAGCCAAGATTGTGCCACTACAATCCCGCCTGGGTGACAGAGCAAGATTTTGTCTCAAATAATAAAAAAAAAGGAACTCATAGGTAATCTGTACCTCTTTTTATATTGAGTAGTTTTTTCAGATTGGTAAGAGATTTGGAGGATGAAGTAGTGACATTTTCATAGAAAACTGTCAAATAGATTTAAAAACACCCTTACTTAAACCTAGTCTGACAAAAATAAACATATAGAAACAAATTACAAACATAAAGTGGAGAATAGTGTTGTAAACTTTAAACAAGTTAAAATAAAACTGGCTAGCCATAATAAAACCAAAGTTAAACCAATGAAAAAAATACCAAAATTGCTTTCAAGAGGAAATGTGAAAATTTTAAAAATTTAATGTTTCAGTCACTTCACCAGGCAATATATGCATGGAATGAAAATTAGTAAACATACACACTTCATTTAAAAATACTTACTGGCACTAGTCAAGTTAAGGGCCAAAAAACGTGGAAGTTGACTTCATGTATGTATGTATGTATGTATGTATGTTTTTATTTATTGAGAGACAGGGTCTCACTATCTCACCCAGGCTGGAGTGCAGTGGCAAGATCACAGCTCACTAGCCTTGATCTCCCATGCTCAGGTAATATTCCTACTTCAGCCTCTTCAGTAGCTGGGACCACAGGTGCATGTCACAATGCCTGGGTATTTTTTTTAAAATTTATTATTTGTAGTAATAGGGTCTTCCTATGTTGCCCAGGCTGCTCTTGAACTTCAGGTATCAAGCCATCCCAACCACCATGCCCACCCTGGAAGGTGATATTTTAAAAGACCATGAACACTCACTTTAATAAACAAAATTGTCTAAATTTCCCTAAATAAAAAGAAATGTGTAGATATAAAAAGTAATTTCTTAAAGTGTATTATTTAAATGAATTATTAAATAACTGTTATCTGAAATCCAAAGTCTGGTTTGATTTAAGAGATAAGTGTTCTGCTTGATTTTAAAGCACTCTGGTAATCACTAGCTCTACTACTTTTAATTTATAAATATCTTCAAAGAATGTGTCAGAGAAAAGTTCAGCCTCATATGAACTTATTAAGTGATTAAAATCAAAATAAATAAATGGAGTACTTAAATTGTAAGAGGCTGGGAAATAGACACTCAAAAAAAAAAAAAAAAAAAAAAAAAAAAAAAAAAACCCAAATAGCAGAAAGAAAAATAACAAGAAAATGCCAAAAAAAAAAAAAAAAACATAGTGAAGTACAAAGGAGGAAAAAAGAAGAAAATGGCTAAACAGTAAAGATGTCTTTTAGTAAAAGCAATAATAATAAAAGAAATTTCTTCATCAACCAAATTAAGAAAAAAGGGAAAGAAACTTTAAGCCTCAAAGAATTTTATGTGAGAAAGAGATTCAGTAAATAGAGATTATAAAATTTATATGGTGACATTATGTGAAAATCTACGTTAATAAATTTGAATACCTTGCTATACATCAGTGCACAATACAAAATTGATTCAAAAAGATACAATAAAACGAAAAGGTTAATAAGTATAAAAGAAATTATGAAAGCTACTGAAGCATTTCTTCCAGAGGAAAAAAACACCTTGGGATTTTTATTTTTCACCTAATACAAAACAATAAAACAATCTCATAATCCAAAGACTGCTTTAGACCATAGTAAATGCTCTGAAACTAGTTCATCTTTGTTTAAATGAAGTTAGCATAACCCTGATAAAAGAAACTAGCAAAGTAGTTAAATACTGTGACTATTGAGTAGTCACTAGTGAATATATCTAAATATAATGGAGCAAACAAAATATAGCAATTTGTGAGAATATTTTTTAACCATTATCAATAATAGCTTACTGCTGGAATATAAATATTTTTACTATTTAAAAATTAATTAATACATTAATCATAATAAGTACAATTAGAATGTTAATGACAATCTCTATAGATGATCAAGGTATTCAATTGTATTTAGTGCCCATTCTTGAAAAATAATTTATTGGAAAAGTATAAATAAAAGGTTTTCTTGAGCATAAATCTATTAACTTTGTCAAGAATAATAAAAGAAAATGCTATTAAAACAAGAACAGGCCACTTTGGGAGGCTGAGGTGGGTGGATCACGAGGTCAGGAGTTCAAGACCAGCCTGGCCAAGAGGGTGAAACCCTGTCCATACTACAAATACGAAAAAAAATTAGCTGGGCATGGTGGTAGGCACCTGTAATCCCAGCTGCTCGAGAGGATGAGGCAGAGAATTGCTTGAACCTGGGATGCGAAGTTTGCAGTGAGCTGAGATCATGCCACTGCACTCCAGCCTGGGCGACAGGTCGAGACTCCATCTCAAAACAAAACAAAAAAAAACAAACAACAACAACAAAAAACAGGCATGAAGAGTAGTTATCACCAAATGCAATTTGGTGATAATTAATGAGCAATTAATTGTAAATCTCTTAAATATAGGAGCATTTCCATAAATTGATTTGATAAAAAAAAATTCAAAAATAAGATATTTTTTTCTATGTTTATAGCATTAAAATTATTCAATCACAGAAATCTATCCCAATAAAGTCTATTTGTGTATTCTATTGAAATTGTGATAGTTTCCCTTTAACTTTATTTTAAAATATTACTTTTAAAATTGTATTTGTGTTGTTTCTTCTGAATCTTCATGAGAATTTCATCAGAAAGTTGAGAGGAAGCAAATATTTCACAGTCGTAATGAGGATAGCTTTCATTATGGACATCTAGACAGTTCTTTGATTACGGATTTGCAGATAATTTTAATTATTTGAACTCTAAAGCCAAAACCAGAATTTATAATAAGGGGCACCTGTGTTGCAAGAGTGGCTTCAAGATTTAAAAAAAAAAGGAAAGTATATTATAGAAAAACAGGTTCTTAATGAAGGGAAACTTTATGTTTTGTTTCTTCAGTTTCTGCTTTTCTTTAGATCTGACTCAGGAACATCATATATAGCTCTTCTAAAATATCTGTCCAGCCATGTCTTCAACTTGACAGCTGGCATAGGAGTGCCAGGCTACCTGCCAAGTGAGGAGCTGAGCCATGCTCAAATGCTTTCAAGTAGAATGAAGAGCTAATATTCTTATGGCCTAACTTTTAATAATTTGTGATTATTGGTTGGAAATGATTGGTTGTTCTTACACATTTATCCTAAATTGCTTCAGAAAATGTTTCTTTTTTATTATTTAAGAACATTTCATAAATCATTTATTATTATGGTGATAAATAAAGGAGTTTTGGGTTTTTTTTCTTAGGTAGCCAATTCTTTGTTAATGAGTTTGACTAAAATTGTAAGCCTTATAATTGTAAAACAATTTTTAAGAGTTTCAAATTTATCAATATTAGAAAACAAAATATATTTAAGTGCTAATTTAGCTGATCATTTAGAAAAGTTTCAGAAAGTATATAAAAAGAAATGCAGAAGTAAAGATTATTACATTATTTGTAAATGATTCCTTTATAATGCATTTATTTGCATTCATAAAAACTGTATTTTTAACCTGATGAGATTTAATGAGAATCTAGTATCATGAACATTTATAAAAATTGATAACTTCTTATATTTCCAGAGCCTACAGATGATACCAAGCTTGTGATTTCAATTATTTTAATAAATACCACCACTGATCTAAACTATATCTTAGGCATTCTAAATAGTCTTCAGTTATTTTGTTCTCAGATAAATTTTTTAAGTTTTATAAATATACATAGCAAAACTCTGATGTCAAAAATGGGAAAGGGTCATATATTTAAGAATATTAGTTGGCAATAAGCTTAACTACTAGTATTTTCATTGCATATCAATAACTCATACTACCCCAAATGCTACAGGAAAAATATGCAGAAATTGAATTGGACATGCCAAAAACTAAGCTCCAATTCACAGTCACAAGAAATGACCAACAAGAACAATACGTAATAGATAACCATAAAATAACAGTTGATTGATATTCCACTGACAGGATCGTATTATTTTATTTCTTTTTCAATATCTGTCATTCCAATAAATGTACTTTTACTTCTGTAAAGCTAAGAACCTTCCTGTCATTGTCTGAGTCCATCTTCCAATTTCCTCCTACTCATTGTGGCTCTTCAAGTCTGAATTCTGCCATCCCTAATTAGTGTTCATGTCAGAAGCCATGGTGCACCACAGGTTATCAAAATTAGAAGTGAGAATACCAGGAAGAACAAGTGAAGAAGCCTCAAAGCTACCATCAGTACAACTCAATGTTTTCAAGAAAAGGCAATACAGGAGATGACTGGTTTGTGAAAATCAAAAACTACTGGTGATAAGTATCTCCAAATGGGTTCATACATGTTTTCTTGTCTGGAAAACAAATCCTATTTTTATACGTCAAGATACTATTAAAAAATCACTTTCAACTGAACTTTCTATATAGAAAAGGAATAACTATCATAATCTAGGCCATGTGTTTTATTTTTAAATTATTTTTTATTTTAGATTCAGGGGTTACATGTGCAGGTTTGTTACATGGATATACTGAGTGATGCCGAGGTTTGGGCTTCTCATGTCCCTGTCAACCAAGAATGTGGTATCCAATAGGAGGTTTTCAAGCCTTTCTTTCTTTCTCTTTTTCTCCCTCCCTCTTTGGAATGTCCAGTATCTATTGTTCCCATCTTGTTTCCATGTGTACCAATGTTTAGCTCCCACTTAAAAGTGAGAACATACAGTAGTTGGTTTTCTGTTTCTGTGTTAAATTGCTGAGTCAAATGGCAATTCTATTTTTAGTTCTTTGCGAAATCTCCAAACTGCTTTCTATGGGGGCTAAACTAATTTGCATTCCCACCAACAATGTAAGCATTCCCTTTTTTCCCCTACCTCACCAGCATGTGTGTGTGTGTGTGTGTTTGTGTGTGTGTGTGTGTGTGTGTGTGTGTGTGTGTTTAATATAATAGCCATTCTGACTGACTGTTGTGAGATGGCATCTTGCTGTGGTTTTGGTTTGAATTTCTTTGATGATTAGTGACACTGAGCGTTTGTTCATATGCTTGTTGGCCTCTTGTATGTCTTCTTATTGAGAAGTGCCATTTCATGTTCTTTGCCCACTTTTTAATGGGGATATTTCCTTTTCTTGTTAAGTTCCTTTTAGATTCTGGATATTAATCCTTTGTTGGATGCATACTTTACAAATAACTTTTTCATGCAGAACCTCTTTAAGTAGGTCGCACTTGTCAATTTTTGGTTTTGCTACAGTTGCTTTTGAGGACTTAGTCATAAATTTTTCGTCAGTGTCTAGAAAAGTGTTTCCTAGGTTTTCTCCCAGGATTTTTACAGTTTGTGGCCTTAAATTTAATTTCCTTGATATATCTTCAGTTAATTTTTGTATAGAGTAGCAGTCCAGTTTCATTCTTGTGCATATGGTTAGCCAGTTTCCCAGAACCATTCATTGAATAAGGTATCCTTTCCCCATTATTTGTTTTTGTCAATTTTCTCAACGATCAGTTGGTTATAGGAGTGTAGCCTTATTTCTGAGTTTTCTATTCTCTTCCACTGGTTTATGTGTCTATTTTTATACCATTCCCATGCTGTTTTGGTTACTGTAGCCTTGTAGTATTATTTGAAGTCAGGTAGTGTGATGCCTCTGGCTTTTCTCTTTTTGCATAGGGTTGCCTTAGATATTCAGCCTCTTTTTCATTTCAATATGAATTTTAGAATAGTTTCTTTTTCAGATTCTATGAAAAATTACATTGGTAATTTTACAGGATTAGTGTTGAATCTATAGATTGCTTTGGGCGGTATGCACAATATAATGATATTGATTCGTCCAACTCAGGAGCATGGAATGAGCATGGAATGCTTTTCCATTTGTTTGTGTCATTTTTCAGTGTGATTTTTGTTGTTGTTGTTGTTGTTGTTTTGTCTTTAGTGCTCCTCATGAAGACATTTCACATTTTTCAGTTAGGTGTATTCCTAGGTTCTTTATAATTTTTAAGGCTATTGTAAATGGGATTGCATTCCTGATTTGGGTTTCAGTCTGAATGTTATTGATGTATAAAAATGCAACTGATTTTTGTATGTTAATTTTGTATTCTGAGATTTTGCTGAAGTCATTTATCAGGTCTATGAGTCCTTGGAGGAATCTTTAGGGCTTTTTAGGTATAGAATCATAAATTCAGTGAAGAGAAATAATTTTACTTCCTCTTTTCCTATTTGGATGCCTTTATTTCTTTCTGTTGCCTGAATGCTCTGACTAGAACTTCAAGTACAATGTTGAATAGAACAGGTGAGAGTGAATATCCTTGTCTTGTTTCAGTTTTTTTTTTTTTTTTTTTGAGACAGAGTCTCACTCTGTCACCCAGGCTGGAGTGCAGTGGCGCTATCTCCGCTCACTGCAAGCTCCGCCGCCCCCGGGGTTCACACCATTCTCCTGCCTCAGCCTCCCGAGTAGCTGGGACTACAGGCACCCACCACCAGGCCCAGCTAATATTTTGTATTTTTAGTAGAGATGGAGTTTCACCATGATCGCCAGGATGGTCTCGATCTCCTGACCTTGTGATCCTCCCGCCTCGGCCTCCCAAAGTGATGGGATTACAGGCGTGAGCCACCGTGCCCGACCTTGTTCCAGTTCTTAAGGGCCATGCTTCCAACCTTTCCCCATTCAGTATGATGTTGGCTGTGGGTTTAGCATTGATGGTTATTCCTTCAATGCCTGGTTTGTTGAATATATTTATTATGAAATGATGTTGTATTTCACTGAATGCATTTCTGCATCTATTCAGATGACCATATGGTTTTCTCTTAATTATGTTTATGTGGTGAATCACATTTATTTATTTGCATATGTTGAACTATCCTTGTATCCCAGGAATAAAGCCTACTTGATCGTGGTAAACTAATGTTTTGATGTGCTGCTGGATTTGGTTTGGTCATATTTTGTTGAGAAGTTTTGTGTCCATGTTCATCAAGAATATTGGCCTATAGTTTTCTTCTTTGTTGTATCTTTGCCAGATTTTGATATCAGGATGCTGCTGCTTTATAGAATGAGTTAGGGAAGGGTCCTTCTACCTCGAGTTTTTGGAATAGTCTCAGTAGGACCTGTACCAACTCTTCTTTGTGCATATAATAGAATTCAGTTGTGAGTCCATCTGGTCCACAGCTTTTTGGGTTGATTAGCAATAATGATTCAATTCCTTTGCTCATTTTTAGTCTGTTCAGGATTTCTGTTTTGTCCTGGTTTAATCTTGGAAGGTTGTGTGTTTCTAGAAATTTACTCAGTTTCTCTAGATTTTCTAGTTCATGTCCATCGTGATGTTTATAGTAGTCTCAGGATCTTTTGTATTTCTGTGGAATCAGTTGTAATGTCACATTTGCTGTGTTCAGTTGTGCTTAGTTGGATCTTCTCTCTTTTCATTCTTTGTTAATCTAGCTAGCAGTATATCAATGTTGTTATCCTTTCAAAGACCTAACTTTTCATTTCATCGATTCTTTGTTTGTTTTCTGGGTCTCAATTCATTTAGTTTTGCTCTGATTATAGTTATTTCTTTTTTATGCTAGCTCTGGATTTAGTTTGTTCTTGTTTTTCTAGTTCCTTTAGGTTGAGATTAGGTTGTTAATTTGAGATATTTCTATCTTCTTGATGTAGGCATTTAGCACCATAAACTTTCTTCTTATCACTGCTTTTCACACATTCCAGAGGTTTTGGTACACTGTCTATTTTCCTGTTTCAAAGATTTCTTTAAATTTCTCCCTTAATTTCATTGTTTGCACAAAAATCACTGAAGAGCAGGTTGTTTAGTTTCTATGTATTTGTGTGGTTTTGAGAGTTGCTCTTGGTGTTGCTTTCTATTTCTATTCTACTGTGCTTTGAGAAGATGCTTGGTGTGATTTCAGTTTTTTAAAACTTATTGAGACTTGCTTTATGATGAAGATCGTGGTCAATCTTAGAGTATGTTCTGTGTGTAGATGAGAAGAATGTATATTCTGCGGTTTTTGGATGGAAGATTCTGTAACTGTCTATTAGGTCCAATTGGTCAAGTGCCAAATTTAAGTCCAGAATTTCTTTGTTTTCTGCCTCAATGGTCTGTCTAATTCTGTCAGTGGTGTGTTGAAGTCATTCACTATTATTGTGTTGCTGTTAAACACTTTTCTTGGGTCTAGAAGTAGGGTTTTATGAATGTGGGAGTTCCAATCTTGAATAAATATGTATTTAGAGTAGTAAATCTTCTTGTTGAATTTAACCCTTTATCATTATATAATGCCATTCTTTGTAATTTTGTACTATTGTTGCTTTAAAGTCTATTTTATTTTTTTATCTAATACAAAAATAGCAATCCCTGTCCTTTTTTTGTTTTCCACCTGTGTGACAGATTTTTCTCCATCCTTTTATTTTGAGTCTATGGGTGTCATTACATGTGAAATGGTTCTTCTGAAGATAGCAGAAAGATTTATCTTGTTTTTTGTTTCTTTTTAATCCAATGTGGGGCTATATTTTAAAGCAAAAACAAATAGTACACCAAGCTTGTAGAGCAATAGTTTATCCTAGTAAGATTTTTTAATAAACCATGCTTATTATTTACTTTTTTAAACAAAATTCAAGTACATTCTGAGGCAATCTAGAAAAATTCTTTTACTTTCTT
Source organism: Macaca mulatta (assembly GCF_049350105.2). Classification (NCBI taxonomy): domain Eukaryota; kingdom Metazoa; phylum Chordata; class Mammalia; order Primates; family Cercopithecidae; genus Macaca; species Macaca mulatta. The sequence continues at coordinate 84,009,195 of NC_133409.1, forward strand.
CTTTTCTACTTTCTTCTGCAATCTTTGTCAGGAGTGATTTTCATACATACACACACATAAATCTTTCATAAAACATGCAAGTATATTCATATACTTAGTTTCTACAAACTGTATTTACCTCATTTCAGAAACATAACTTTAGTGAATTTCAAAATGTACAAAAATCTAAGTCTTGTTGGCCATAGTTATAATTCTAAGAAAACTTTCTGATTTTATTCTGTAACTATAGAAAACCTACTGGGATTTGGGAAGATGAGAATAACTTCTTTCTCCCTGAAAAGTATTATTTAATTACTGGAAATTGTAGTGAATCTTACGGAAATAATGACTGTGTAATATAGTTGAACTCAACTTTCAAGAAAAAAAAAAGGTGAGTTTTGCTAGTTGTGCTGTTCACCAATGTTTCAACAAAGGAATTTACTGATGTCAGAGTAATATGTCTTAAGGGAGGATTCGGCATCGTGATTATCATTCATGCTTGTATTAAGAAAAAAAGTCATTTAAAAAATTGATACGCTATTAAATTCCTTCAGTTGGTTGTTACTATCTATCTGCTGATATTTCTATTTTGGTCATTAAAACTGTGGGTAGTTTAATTCACAAGGGAAATATAGTAAGGAAAAAAAACTGAAGTTTGAATCAATCACATGTACCATTTTATTGTGGTTCCAGTAAAAGGCTTAATGGGAAAGCAGACTGTACCTATTAGCTAATCTCCAAACAGCATTTCATCTCTGAATCTAATTTATTAGACCCTTACATAAATAATCAAGATTTGACTGCTCAAAAGTCATCGCCAACATCTCCATCCATACATGAGTATCCATCATCCCCTTTCCCACCATCCCCATCACACTCTGTGGCAGTGCTATCATCCCTGCTTCTAGGCTTTTAACCTTTAAGTTTTTGTCCACATTCCTCAATAGTTTTTGCCCTATCTAATGCATCCCCAAGAAGCCTCATATTTAATTTTCAATGTTGCCATCTCTTTCCTCTTTCCTATAAGTACAGTGCCTCTCAAAGCAGACTCTAAAAATAATCACCCATCCAGTAGTACCCATGAACAAATCATATCTCATTTGTTCAAAATGCTCTTGATTACTTCTCTGTTGAACTTTCTTAGAATACTCTACTCGTTCTCCTTTAGGTACTTGAATTGTGAATATGGGTTTGAAAGGGACTGAGGAATCTAAGAAAACACACCTCTGGCTGGGATGAATAGAAAGGTACTGGAATCATAAACAGCTATTGAAAATATAGGCAGAATCAGCACTGTGAGTCCTGAATCAAAGAAAGAGGATTGATGCATGTGGAGCATGATACTATACGTCCAAGTGGCTATATGTCCAGTAAGTAATTGCAAATTTACATCTGAATCTCATTTCAAGGTTTTAGCTGAATTTCAGATTATATAAGTGTATATGGTTCTATTGTGATAACATCTTTCTAAAAAATGAGAATGTGAAGGCAAAAATATTTCATTTCCATGTAGTTTGCTAGTGGCTGAGCTGAATTCAAAATTCAGATTTTTCTATTCATTCTTTTATACAAAACTTAATATACTGATCATAATAAAATAGTCTTCAACCATTTTAGTATTGACAATTATAAAATTGTCAATTTTATAATATTGACAATAATGTTTGGAATAAAAAATAATATAAAGGCAAAATGAAACTGCTTGTAATTCTTCATCATGGTAGTTAATTTAAATCAGATTTAATAAAGGACAAAGGAAAAAATATGTGTATATGAAGTAAAAAACGAGGTTCTGATCACTTACAAGGTTTTAGAAATTAAGACCCTAGGATTTTCAAAATTATACCTAATTTTACATCAAAACTCATGACTTTCTTCTTTCTCTACCACCATCAATAGTTTTATATTTGACTAGCTTTGTGGAAGTCTCTGAGAATATGAGAAATAAAATACATTTGAAATAAAACACACTGAGTTAGCAGAGCAAGAATGAAAGAGAGAAATGTAGTACCAGCACAATCCCTGAAATAGAAGAAAAAATATGGCGAGAAAAAGTGTGGTTGTCTGAACAAGCTGATTGTAGGAATGGGGTTGGAGAAGACTTGAGTTTGAATGAGTCACTCTCATCTCGCATTTTAACATGTGATTAAGACAGCTGAGAAGGAAAATATTTTTCCTCTTTGTGAGGCTGCAGTTTCTGGGTTTCTAAGCCCAAATGCTACGCAACTCTCTACAAACTACGTGCTTGACAGTCCTTCTATGACAATGGAAAGACAAGAATCAGAGGGTAAACTTATTGCAGTGGCAGTTTTGAAGCCTTAGAAAAAAGATGCTTTTGTTGATATTATAGAAGAAGCCACAGAACCACTTAGGGGATAATTCGGTCACTTCTCTCTTTTGTACTGTGTACTTTTCGATTGTCATTGGAAATTTGCTTCCCAGTAAGCCTTCCATATCTGTGGGCTGTGACACAAAAGCTTTACAAGCTTAAGCAAGTAAACTGGATACTGTAATACCCTCCACAAAGTGCTGTGAAAATAAAAAATAAGACTAAGTTTTCAGAAGCAAGCACATTTGTTAAATTCACTGAGCCACTGGGGAGAAGGAATCTCCTTGAGAGAAAATGCTTTTCTGAAAAAGTAACCAAAAGCATAGTGATTTGTATGCTAAAGTGTTACTAGTCAACAAAAGGAGGAACATGTGCAGTAGTATTTAAATGCTACTAATCTTCTAATGGACAAAAATTAATTATTATATAGGAACAGCGCAGTGAGAAACACTCAACATATTCAGACAGGAGTGAAAAATGTCTATTGAAAACCAAGAATTTAGAGGAAAAAGTAGGCATTTCCTACATTAACTTGAATAATTGGAGACCATTATTCTAAGTTAAGTAACTCAGGAATAGAAAACCAAACATTGTACATTGTCATTCATAAGTGGGAGCTAAGCGATGAGGATGCAAAGACCTAAGAATGATACAATGGAATTTGGGAACTTGGGGGAAAGTGTGGGAAGGGTGTGAGGGATAAAAGACTGCAAAATTGAGTATGGTATATACTGCTTGGGTGATGACTGCACCAAAATCTCACAAATCACCACTAAAGAATTAACTCATGGCTGGGCACAGTGGCTCATGCCTGTAATCCCAGCACTTTGGGAGGCCGAGGTGGGCAGATCACCAGAGGTCAGGAGTTCAAGACCAGCCTGACCAACATGGTGAAACACCATCTCTACAAAAATACAAAAAATTAGCCAGGCATGATCCCAGCTACTCGGGGGGCTGAGTCAGGAGAATCACTTGAACCCAGGAGGTGGAGGTTGCAGTGAGCCGAGATCATGCCACCGCACTCCAGCCTGGGCAACAGAGCGAGACTCCATCTAAAAAAAAATAACACAGAACTTGCTCATGTAAACAAACATCACCTGTTCCCCCCAAACCCATAGAAATAAACAAACAAACAAATAAATAAAATAATACTTAGTCCCCTGATACTTCCCCTAGCTAACAGCAGCAGTAACAAGAAGACCAGGTTACAAACTGAAGGTTTGGCACATGTTATACTTTAAAATCTCTTACGACCTGCCCAAAAAATTGTATTTTTTGTTATTATTTTTGGCAATTAGGAATTCACATTTTAACAACCTCTATACAACAAATAAAATCATCATAAATGAAAGTATAATTTGAAAGATAATAGTTTTAGTTCCATTAATAATGATAAACACAAAAAAACAGAGAATTTTAACAGCAACTGAACTTGGAATTCAAAGACGAGAGAGGCAATATGGAGAATCACAAACAATATTAAAATTAGGGCATAAATAGAGCTGAGCTTTAGGCATAGACTGTAGATGACGATTCATAAATCTCCAAATTTATATCATAAATTTTAATTCAAAAGTAAAAAATAATTAAATACATAAAATAAATGTTTAATGCTTTTTATGTAAATTTACTGCATAATACAATTATGTGCTATACCCATACAATGTACTGGGTCTAGGTCATGTTATTAAAGTGGAGTAAAAACATGTGTAAACATTGCAATTCTTAAGAGAAAAAATGAGGTAAGTTCCTATATTGTCTTGATCGCCCAGGAGAATCTGAGATTATAAAGTGGTTAAAAGAAAACTAAGCACTAAATAAGGGGAGCACAGAGACTAGAAACTCAACATATTCATGCAAGCCTAAATATGTTCTCTGTAGAGAAAATGCTTAGATGTTCGGGGGCACATCTCTAAGGGCATCACAAGGTTCTAGCATATGTGGGACTTCTGGATGAGAAACACTGCTTTAGGTAAACAATTATCAATCAAGATGCTGTTTTGATCATAAACTATAAGTGTTAGCCTTTTCCATATTTGACCACTAGAATTTTCATTTTATAGTATCAGCTGCTCAGGTTGGACAAACAGACTGGTCAAAACCATACAGCTACTCCACCTTCTAGTTGTATGGCCATGAGTAAATTACTTAGATTATACAAACATCAGCTTTCTAACTTAAAAAAAAAAGAAAGATATAATACTATAAATAAGTAATGGTATCTACTTCAAAAGTTTATTATTACAAGTAAATGAATAAATCCATGGAGAGTGTTTTAAACTATGTCTGGGACACAGTAGGCATGTAATATATGTCTGCTAGGATTTTTCGTAATGGACCATATTCATACATTTATATTGGATGTAGTTGAGAAGCAGATCGAGGCATTAGCACCAGTCATAATGGTCTTTCAATTCTGCAAAATTTTCCAAGCCCTTTCCTGCTTTAGGGTGCTTGCATATGCTGTTCTCTTTGCCTAGAATATTCCCAAGGAATATTCTAACAAGGTGAAGAAAGGGAAATCACCTTGTTAATTTCTCCTCAAACTCTAGGTCTCAGCTGCCTATTCTTCTACTGTGAGTTCTAACCTGACTTGCCCTTCCACTCTTGACCTCTAGTATAACTCAAAATTACCCTGTATATTAAGGCACCATACCATTTACTTTTCTCTTATATCTTAATTATAACTTGTATGTCTTTGTGTGTGTGTGTAAAACTCTCCATATGAATTCCTGCTATTTTCTAAGTTCAATAAGGGAAGAGATCATGTCTATTTTGTTAGCTTTAAATACAGTGCTTGGTATATCATTATTATTCAATACATATTCATCAAATAAAAGAATGAATAAAATTAAATAAACGAATGAATAAAATTCATGAGAAATAGAGCTGATTATAACTAGCTTGTGGATAGTGCTGAATTTCAGAATACCTCATCATTTTTTAAAGACCCATAATAAAAATGTTGAACAAGAAGCACAAGTTAACATCTCCTTGTATCTCCTTCCCATAATAGGGATATGGAAGAAATGTCATTATTCATAATGTGGCCAGAATTTCCTCTAAGATATTCCAAGAGAAAAGGACAAAATAATCATAACATCAATCAAAAGATAATTTCTCCAAAACTATAAATAAAATACCAGTAAATTATGTCAAGCATAAGCTTACATAAATAAGGTACATAATCTTTTCAAATCTATTCTTTACTTAACTATGGATACATTGAAGTCAGAGTATTTAGAAAAAAGAATTTTTTTTAAACTGAAAGGTATAAAAATAAAGTGCCTTATTTTATCCTTTTAGGAAAATTAGGATCTTTTAGAAACAAGTAGTGTGGCATACTCTAAAATGTAAATAACTTGTTTATTGAAATGTGAGCTTAGTGCATCTTCCATAGTTGATCTTACATCTTATTTATATGGAGTAATAATCTGAGCTGTAGTTCTTAATCATGGTTATAGATTTGTGTTACCTGTGAAACTTTAAAAAAAATGAAAGTGTCCAAGATTCAAAGTCTGGAAATACTATTTCAAATGGTATGGGGTATGTGATAAGCTTTAGAACTAACTCTGATATGAAGACAAAATTAGATACCATTTCTTCATAGAGAGATATAAACTTGGTTATGATTGAGAAACAATATCTGAATACTTCTCAAAAAATAACACTGCATACTGAAGCAAGATTGAGAAATTATATGGGTACCTGCTTTAATATAAAATATAAATAAATCACCTGCTTTATCTGTACTAGATAATTTTAATAACCTGCACACTTGAAAAATAATTAAATATAGTCATTTGAAAGTTCTGTACTTCCTCTAATTTCCCATTTAATTAAATATCATTTATTTAATTTAATTTGACAAATGTTTATTGAGTGCTTGCTATACCCAAGGCACTTTTCTCCAACATTGAGAAATCAGAAAGTGTAAAATTTGATTATAGACCTTGTACAGCTTATGTCAAGTGGAGACACAAACATACATAGTTTTCTTAATTAAAAAATGGTAATGCCATGATGGAGTATTCTGGTACATAAAGTATACAAACTTCCTCCTTCTCCGCAAGACACAGACAACTTAATGGAGCTGTCAACGATTTTCATGGAGTGGGTAGCATTTGAGATGGACCCAAGAAGATGAATAGGATTTTTACTGATGAATAAGATTTTTACTGCAGAACAAAAGAAGAATTGAGCAGGCTGGGTGCAGTGGCTCACGCCTGTGATCTGAACACTTTGGGAGACCAAGGCGGGCAGATCATTAGGTCAAGAGATCGAGACCATCCTGGCAAACATGGTGAAACCCCATCTCTACTAAAAATGCAAAAACTAGCTGGGCATGTTGGTGGGTGCTTGTAGTCCCAGCTACTCGGGAGGCTGAGGCAGGAGAATTGCTTGAACCCGGAGACGGAGGTTGCAGTGAGTCAAGATCGCGCGACTGCACTCCAGCCTCGCAACAGAGCGAGACTCCGTCAAAGAAGGAGGAGGAGAAGAAGGAGAAGAAGAAGAAGAATAGAGCGATTTGGAGCCATCAAATAAGTGATGTTTTGGGGAGTTTGGCTATATCAGGGAGATGATAGAAAGGAGTGTAGGGACCAGATTACTGAAGTCTACAGATGTTTTCTACCCAGAATTATTGATCCTATGATCATTGCAGAGGTACATATGGTGTAGAAAGAGAAGACATAATCTAATTCTATTCCTCCAAGGAATGTTTAGTGATATTGGGAAAATAATGCACACATGAAATAAGAACAGGATAATATTAATATTAAATCATATATTACTGATGAATATTATATCTCATAAATTTAGATAAGCATATGGCAGAGAAAGGGAAGAGCATTCACACAACTACATAGCAGACTAACTGGTTTTTCCAGTTCAATTAAAACACAGGATTCCTGAAAGAAAATAGTGGGAAGTGAAGATAAAAAGGTGAGAGAGAGCAAGACCATAGAAGACCCTATACATAAAAATTTAAATTTATTGGCTCTTTAATGGCCAATAAGGATTCTCTAACAGTTTGTATAACAAGGAAGTAGAGAAACGACAGGATTAGATTGTCATTGCTGTTTGTTATTGTTGATGTTGTCCTGGTTCAAGCAGTCATCATCTGCCTGGAACAGAATTAGATTTTTATGGTGGGACTTGGGTGCACTGCAAAAGAGGAAGGCCATAGGCAGAATAAATAGTTACATGGCTATTGTAATAGTCCCAACAGGAGGTAATGAGATCCAGAACACAGTGGCATGTAGACCAGAAAAAGGATGTGTAATTGCACTGTGAGAACATTTTGACCGAAGAAGAGGGCTAGGTTGGTGAGTATGGGTGTTATCTTTGAAAAGAGAAGAAGACATAAAATTAAGTAAAAGAGTGTCTTAGACATTTGGATGTGACAGAGAGAGCAAGTATCCACTGAGGTTCTTAGCCACAGAGTGGTTAAAAACTTTATGACTTCCATCACTGTCACTTCATGATTATCAGCTTTGCTGACATTCCTGGTTGCTACTAAAGGGGTAAGAATATATATTCCTCTTAGATTGATTTCCCACCATAAATAAAATTTAGAAATTATATAAATGCTAAATGTTTACGGTAGTTTGTTCTAGATATTACTCTCATATTTTTACTGACTACCTGGGGATTAATAAGAATGGGCATTGATAAGCTTATTCTGTAGGTGAAAAGTATTGATTAAATAATATAAGAGCTATTTGCTTATCCTAAATTAAAATTCCCTTTTGCAAATGGCATCGTGGGCAAAAGTGAACATTACTGTGTGATGTAATTAAAATATATAAATATAAGAGGGTATAAACATCTAGCCTTACCATATTAATTTAAGTCTGTCAGTGGTGAAAATATTTCTGGCTTTAAAAAGCACTTGTCATTTGGTTACATTAGGGAAATTCATAAAGTAAAATTGATTTTCCAAGATGAGAACGATAAAATGGAAAAGAAGGTTAAAATATAATTATAATGAGAAAAAATTCTGAAAAATAAGTGCCATACCCCATGAAATATATTTGCGGAAAATAAAAGCAGAAGTAAAGTTCACTTTTGGCTCATCACTTAACTATATTTATAGAGCTTCATGTATTTTTCAAGTCTTGACATTGACAATTCTTCAATAGTAACTAATTTTGTAAAACTGAAAATATTTCCAGTAATATATTAAGCTGTATTATTAATCAACATAAACAGCCCAAACATTAATACAATTTAGATCATTAAAGACTAACAAAACTGTGACTAAATTAACATTGACTCATCTGTTGTACAGTAATTGCTAAATAACTGTAAAATACATTACATTCTCTTCATTACTGTTCCAATTATCATGTCCTTTTCTATGCACTACATAGATCTAAAAATAACAGAAAAGCAAATACTTACCAAAATGGTGGTAACAATCAAAGAACGATTGGATAAGGAATCTGTGATGTTTGCCGGCTTTCCCTTTTGACTTTCTGTCATATTCAGGCCACTGGCTGGATCCCACGTTCCAATCTATAAAATAGCACATGTACTTTGTAAATTGTCCATCAGGCACCTGGGAGAGTACTGCAAGAGAAAGTTAAGATTGCTAACACTTATTATTCACCTCTGCTGCATTATCTGCTGCCGTTAAAGTAAAGGCAGCTTGTTTTAAGCATGATTCACTGCTCTGTGAAGTGTGTTCAGTGAAGTGTAACATTAAAGAACAAAATGATCCACTGAACTTCTCCAGTCAGTATGGGAGCTTAATTTTCCATTCAAGCTTTCATTCACCAAGATAAACCACATTTGATGATACCTTGATAGCTGGCTGGAAACTCATTAATAGCACACATCTTTTACTGTAATGGATCTCATCCTCTCATTATAAAGATAACATGCCATATTATAGAGACAAAGCTAAAAGAGCAAAATCTAGGGATCCAAGATAAATTAATAGGTAAAGGTAGGCTTAAGGGAAGCACTGATTAGTGTTTTGCACTACCCCTGGTAGGATGAAACCATGCTCAGAATTATCTTTGGAGATTTAAAAACACATCTTTGCACCTTTTAAAATGCTCCCAAGAAAGGAGAAGACAGTAAAATCTCATCTGAATAACACATTCCAACACTTTCGTCTGTACTCCATTTAATATGAATTTTAATTTAACTAATACCTTCTGATAGATTAGGTCATATACGCACAGTGTTTAGACATTTTGTATTCACTGAACACAGCCTATGAGATAATGCAGACAAGCCTCCAGAAGACACATGTAAGCACAGGATGTCACAAAATGCATTGATTAGATGGTTTATTGACACTTATCCCATTGCACTATCATATAACAATGATCACCAATAAGGAAGAGCAGAGGCAAAAGAAGATGTGAAATCAGTTCTTTTTCCTCACTGTCTCAAACCTAGGAGTAATCAATAACAAAATATGTCTTCCATACTCTCCTAGATAAGTATCCAACTTATTTTTCTCAAAGAAAAGGAAAACTATCAAATTATCTTTAAAATAATTCTTTGTATATAAATTAAGTATTTTTTAAATGGCATTGATTTAGCAGGTATTATTTACTGTGTTCTAACTAAATATGCTAACAAAGGTCCCATCAGCATAACCTCTTTGCCATATTTCCTCATATGGAGTTAATTTGCCTCTCACCATTAAATTATGTATAGTCCTGATGTTTGTGTTAGGAAAGGAAAAAGTCAAGTAATTCAGTATTCTTTCCAAACTAAACCACCTACTGGCCAATTACATTTCTTTACATTAGACTATGCTTATGACAATGTCCTAAAGATGGAGTCTAATTCTATTTCGGTGTCAATAATGAAAGACTTTAGGGGCCAAGCAGGTCAGATCAATGTGAAACATGATAATGTACAGGGCCGTAGTAAGAATTTCTACGCAAGTGTGTACAATTTTTAAATCTCACAAAATGTCAAGGCACAGTAGAAAGGAGGGGCCACAACCCCAATCCTGCTTTTCCAACAGCTGTGTGCCTTGGGGCTGCATGTTCCCAAAGCAGGTGCTTTAGTTGAGTTTCTAGTAAGGCACCACCAGGACTAGTAGAGGGCCTGCTGGGGACCTGGGTAGGGAAGGATGGAAGAGTGTCAAAACTAGAATGCCTGTTGACCTGCTTAAAGTGTTTAAATATTTATTTATCTATCTATCTATCTATCTATCTATCTATCTATTTATTTATTTATATTTTTTATTTTTTTTATTTTTTTTTTGTTGTTGTTGTTTAGACGGAGCCTCAATCTGTCGCCCAGGCTGGAGTGCAGTGGCGCAATCTCGGCTCACTGCAAGCTCCGCCTCCCGGGTTCATACCATTCTCTTGCCTCAGCCTCCTGAGTAGCTGGGACTACAAGCGCCGCCACCACGCCCGGCTAATTTTTTGTATTTTTAGTAGACAGGGTTTCACCGAGTTAGCAAGGATGGTCTCGATCTCTTGATCTGCCCGCCTGGGCCTCCCCAAGTGCTGGAATTACAGGCGTAAGCCACCCGCGACCGGCCTATTTATTTAAGATGGAGTCTTGCTCTGTCACCAGGCTGGAGTGCAGTGGCACAATCTCGGCTCACTGAAACCTGTGCCTCCCGGGTTCAAGCAATTCTCCTGCCTCAGCCTCCCGGGTAGCTGGGGCTACAGGCGCCCGCCACCACGCTTGGCTACTTTTTGTATATTTAGTATAGACGGGGTTTCACCATGTTGGCCAGGATGGTCTCGATTTCTTGACCTAGTGATCCACCCGCCTCGGCCTCCCAAAGTGCTGGGATTACAGGCGTGAGCCACTGTACCTGGCCAAAGTGTTTCAAATTTAAAATCATTTGCAAATAATCTTTTGGCTAAACAAGACACATCTGCAGATAGTACTTTGCAGTGAATGACTGTCACTTTTCTATATCTGGTCCATAATTAGTACCTATCATGCATTTGTTCGCTTAGATTTTACTTTTTTTATATATAAATTGGCAAAATAGCTAGGATTTTCAGATGTGTAACTCTACCAGCCAAACCACTGACAAACATCATTTGTCCACTGTCGTCTATCTAATAAAACCTTAGAAAGTTTTCAGCTTTCTAACCAAGTAACTGATACAAAGAATTTCCCATTTCACATAATGCCACCCTCCACTATTATTTTTATAACAATAATTTAGTTAAATGTTCACTCATCTTATCATCTGAAAATACTTCTCTAGTTTCATTATTGGTTAGTTGCTTTTCTAGTTCTTTTGGAGTTCGGACACAGATGCATATTACATGAACCTACAATTTCCTATACTCACGAGTATTAGTTATCCTCTTTTGTAAATCTCAGCTTTCTTAGCATAACATTATGAAATTTCAAAAATATTGGTGGCTTTAAAATTTTAAGTCAAATAAAATTTTAGATATTCCCTAGATTGTCAACTATATAACTCAAAACTTTCTTCCATTGAGGAAGTTGTCACCAGAGATTTTGTTTTGTTTTAATGGCAAAAACCATGGATAAAGTAATGGCAATCATATTTTTATCTATTTGGGAACCACTATTTTGTCATATGACTTATGACTTGATCAAGCCTTTGAAGTACCTTTTTTTTTTTTTTTTTTTTTTTAGCTCTGAAATGGAATTAAGATGCTTAAGCACCGTTGACCTTATAGAATTGTTCTATATATGGTGACTCTACATCCTGGTTTGCCCAGGTACTGTCTTCATTAATAATACCCTCTTGTACAAATAAAAAAATATCATGTTTTGGGTAATAAATTATAGGGCCATTCTAATTATAAGGATTCAAGTAGATACAAGAAGTATGAAAGTGCTTCAAAAGTCATAAGGAGCTATAGAAAATTATGATTTTATTCATTTTTATTTTATCTTATGTTCCAATTGGCTCTTTAATTTCTTCTTGTGGTCAGAAATATAATGCATATTAATTGTCATCAAATAATAAAATATGCAAAAGATATAAGGAGATCAATTTAAACTTTGAACCTCTGAATACACCCAGAGTCAATCATGGTTAATATTGTAGTCCTCTTTTTTCCTGTCATTTATCTTTCCACATATATTCCTAGAATAGTTTCCGTCATAGCCTTATAGTTAATGGCCCAGCTTTTATGGACAGCGTATTTGACTGCCAGGATCCTATGTCCACCACTTACCATCAGGTGACTTGGGCACATTATTTCTTTGTGCCTCAATTCTCCCATCTGTAAATGGGAAATAATAGTATCTACTTCTAAACTATAGTGAAGATTAAATGAAAAAGTATTCAACATAGTGTGTTTATAAGTATGCTATAATTATGGCAATTACTGGTTATATTCTGTTTATACACTATTGTGAGCATTTTCTCCTGATACCAAAGATAATCAAATCCATAGTTTTAATGACTACACAAAATGATCATATGAACATATCATGATTTAACTATCGTTGTTACAAGGCCTTAGTAAACACATTTATTTATAAATATTTGTTCACACATTTTATTATTTTAAAAACAGATTTCTAGAATTAGAATGACTGAGTGCAAATAATCTGCATTGTTAATATTGTTAGTATATGTTGCCAAATACCTTTCCAAAATAATTTCTCTACGTGTTATCTTTCCCTTTACAGTTCATGGTAGTTTCCATAAGACAACTGTATAACAATTTAGCTTTTATTTTTAATAGTTGGAATAACATCAGGTTATATTATAGAGGTTTATAATTGTCAAGTCTTTTAACTGTAGATGGTGTTTTTATTGATAAAAAAAACTTATTATTTCAATTACTTTGTTTTACCTCAACTCCCAATATATATTAATCACACTTACTTTACCTCCATTATTTGTGTATTTGCATTTGCTGATAAATCATTATTTATATTTTCACTTTCAACATATTTCTCATTTTGTTGGATTTTTTTATAAGCAGTGCCTTGGTGGATTTTTCAATGTCCTAACTTTTTCTCTTCCTGAATCTTATCTTTATTTAGCCTTGCTCTCTTCACATTGGTTTGGGGTTTGCTATTTATTTTCTACTCCTGGAAATTTTCCTGTGGTAATTGGGAGATAAATTACATTTAAGTCTACTAATATGTATTATCAACTTCTGTTTGAAATATTACTATCATGTTGAAAAATGAATATTCAGCCATAAAAATTGAAATATCTACTCTACGAAAATTATCTATGCTTTGTCCCATTCTGCTACCACACATACTGATTCACGGTTTTAGTTTTTTGTTGTTGTTTTTTTTTTAAGATGGAGTCTTGCTTTGTCCTTTAAGCAGGAGTGCAGTGGCACGATGTTGGCTCACTGCAAACTCCACTTCCTAGGTTCAAGCAATTCTCCCTGCCTCAGCCTCCCAAGTAGCTGGGATCACATGCATCCACTACCATGCCCGGCTAATTTTTGTATTTTTAGAAGAGACGGGGTTTCACCAGATTGTCCAGACTGGTCTTGAACTACTGACCTCAGGTGATCTGCCTGCCTCGGTCTCCCAAAGTGGTGAGATTACAGGCATGAGCCACCGTGCCCGGCCAGTTTTAGTTAATTTAATTTGGGGTTGTAAACACTGCCTTTCTTTATTTTGCTTTGTGCATTATGAATTATTTTGCTACAAGGAAAAAGCTGTAATTTTGGTATAATTTGTAAACCCATTATTCGAAACTATCTTTTTTGGGGCTTAACTGAATTTGATGTTTACTAGGATATCTAGCCACAGTTCCTTCTTTGTTGAGTATTTGCTTTTCACTTATCATTGTTCTTATATAAGACTATTATTTTCTACTCCTGGAAATTTTCCTGTGGTAATTGGGAGATAAAATACATTTAAGTCTACTAATATGTATTTATATGTATTTATAAAAGATAACTATGTGACATACTTAAATAATAGGTTGGAGATTTAAAGGTATTTTTGCTACCTTCTTATATAATGAAAACTTAGCTAAATGAAGACCTATTGTATCAGAGCTGTCTTCCTTCAGAGCTAAGTTTTATTTATTTATTTTTCTCTAGTATTAATTTAATGTTGCTTAAAAAGGCTGACAGCTACCTCATATGTATTTCATTGTTGGTGAATATTTTTTCTTGAAACTCTTCGTTATTATCATTTGGAAATATTAAATCTCAACCAGTACGTGTGTGTGTGTGTGTGTGTGTGTGTGTGTGTGTGTGTATGTATGTAGATGTTTACATATGTATATGTAGATGTATGCATGTATCTATATATACAGTACATTTATGTATATGCATACATAGCATTTATGTATATGTTATATATGGATGTGTATACCAGGTATATATGATTTTTTTGCAAAATATGTTACCTAAAAACTGAGCAGAGAAATAATAGTTCTTTTCTTAAATTGTCAGAAATATAATGCATTTCTCCATTTTCTGAACATAGACTTTGTTGCATCTTGTAGTTCTCAATTATTTGCATCCTCATGTCTTCTATAGAACTACTCTTTCCCTTTCACTACCTTATGCATATACCTTAATCACTGTTTCAAAATATAGATAACACAGTTCCTCCTCTGGGCAGCAATGGATGATCTTTTATTATGCTTCCACACAGAGCAACTTAGGATTGCTGTTACTTACTACAATAAGTATCACATTATATTTTAATTACTTACTTACCTCTGTCTAGTAAAAAGTAAATTCCCTATGGATGGAGACTGGCATACTCATCTTTTTACCCCAAGGCCTTTGAATATAGGACATCCTATGGGCTTTATATGTGAGATCTCTGAATGTATTGGTTACATAAATATAACCAGTAAATGTTTTATTTATTGAACATAAATAATCATATTTATTGAACAGAAATAAATGTTTTATTTTTGTCATCTCAGAAATGCCACTTATGTATTGCTTTGAATCCAAGTTATATTTCATTTTTATTGATACTGCTGTGTTAGACTCTAAGTCCCTTGACAAAACGAAACATTTCATCAGTCTTTAAATTATATAATAAATATCCAATGAATAGTTATTGAATAAATAAATAGAGTAAGTGAGTGAATTACTCCATGATAAAAACTTTCAGAATTTTTGGTTGACATTCCAATATCATTCATTCATTTGGCAAATGTTGAACATACATTATGTGTCTATTCTTTTATAATTACATATTTTGTTTTCCATATTTTATTATTCTCTTTTTAAGTTATTATTAATGTTTTGTTTAAGATCTATCTCAATATCATATTTAGTGTTTGAAATATTATGCCACATACCTTTACTATGCATTTCAATTTTTCCAAATTATATTTTATAAGTATTTTAAATAAATATTGCACACTATAGGTTTTGTTTTTCAGGAATGTATAAATTCTTCATGTAATTTTGTTTTATAAGTATATTTTTTCTTTGGTTTCTGTGTATTTTTTTTTTAGGTAGAAAAAGAACAGTTTTTACAATAATTTTTAAATTATTTATCTAATTAATTAGTTGATCCTTTATTGTTTATTTATTTTGTTGACAGTTTTCTCAGTACAAATTTTGTTTTGTAACTTATATTACTACTTTAAATCCAAAAAACGTTACTATTTCCTCTATTGGGCTATATAATTGTTAACCTCTGAAATTAGCATCTTATCATTTCTTCTAAAGATGCAGGTTAGCTCTGTTTTATGTATGCCAAATCATTGTGACATGTTTCTTATTTTCTATGAAATTTATGGTAATAATCTGTTTGATATGTATACAAGAAAGTTTTTTAAGTAAGAATAAAATAAACATTCCCAGGTAGTTTTTAAAATACTAGTTCCAAATAAAGTTAAACTTATTTTAAAGTAAGAAATAATTTAAATTCTCCACTAAAAAATACCTGATACAAATCTATCAAAATTCTCTTTATACTATCTTCCTGGCATTGACTAACAAAATATTCACTGGATGTTGGTAGACGGAAAAAGAATCAATATAGTTTTCCATTAGACAACAATGTAAAAAAGAAAAAGAGTTATTTGCTTGTACATTGTTTTGACTTAATGTCAGGAGAATGTGTCAGCCTTGAATAAAGAATATAAGCCATAATTCTCCGAAGAGAGCCTGTGTGATGATAATGAGAAACCACACTGTACATGTGTTTCTAACAGTCTTAGCACAATGCGGACTCTCCATCTCAGAATACGTTTGCTTAAAGAAATTTCTTTCCAGTAATGAGTTGCCCCCAACCATGTGGCCCACAAAGTATAGTTTTCCTTGAAGTATATTGACTATTTCTCTTAGAAAAAAAATGACACCCCAATAGTACTGTTTGAGAGAATTGAGAAATAGAAAGCATAAGGAAGAGATTTATATTAAATGCTGATTTACGTATGAAAGATGAATATGTCCTGCAATTGACTGAATTAGTGGATTGTTTATTTCTCTATTAATTTATAAACCTATTATTTCTGAAAACCCAGGCTGCTCAATCCAATACAATGCATGAATTTGGGGTACAGAGATTTTTTTCAACAGAGTAGTTTTATCACTATTAGTGGGAAATTAGAGACTTTTGTTTTGCTTACTTCACCCCTTCAAATGCTAAATAGTTAAATAAAAAGTAGAGATAGTTAGTTGCATTACTGTCTAATAACCCTTGACATCAAAGTTTAATAACGGTTTACTTCCATTGAACTACGTGTTGAAAAGAGAGCACTTAAACATTGGCACCTGAGCTCTGGAAAAACAAAAAGAAATATTTTACAGCAAAGCCTATGTGCTTCCTGCCAGCTAGAATTTAGAGTCCAGAGCAATTGTCTGAGAATTGGCTGACCTTCAGATATAAGTTAATTGGCCTATAAGGATAGGACAAAGAACACTTTAGTAATCAGTATCCTGAAACTCTCAACTAGTGTGCATAGGATCTGAGATTTTACCATTTGAGAACCACAGTGCTAATATGAGTATAATAAATCAGTAAGTATATAATCATCTCATGGAAAGGAATTAATAATCTAAACACTGATTTTTCTCATTTAGGATTTTTATTTTAGTTTAGGGCAATTTAACGCTAAGCACAATTAAAGAGTTAACAGACAGGTGGTGATTTTGATTTTTTAAATAATGTTCGAATCAGTGAATTAAATGTTCCCAAATATGAAAATACGATAACATTCAGTTAAAAGCCATTTTTTCCACAGATAAAAATGTAGTTCAGATTTGATTTGATTTGAAATCAAATCAATCAATTACAACATTATATATATATCTCATAATTGTACCTTATTTATATATATGTTAATTCAAATTTAGTGGTTAAAAGAAAAAAAGTCAACATTTACTATTCATTGGTGGGCCAAAATAAGACATTTTGGTAACCAAAACAATAAATTTGTGACCTCAAATAAGGCAATCTAATTGATTTCTAAACATAAACATCATCCATAAATAGTTTTCTGAAATATGTTACCGTTCTGAAAGTGTAAAGTTACCAAGCAAAATGATAACTATACACACTGACACACAAAAATGTCGGCACAGTTCTGAGACAGGGCTTATACTGAATTCTATATAAGAGTTAGACAAATTAAATGGCTAACATCTCCAAAGCAAGGCAATAGGCTTGGATCCTGCCCAGCAAGTATTTTTGCTTTTGAGAAGCAAACATCACTTTTTGACTTATTTAAAGATTACTAGTTAACACCACCATTAGCGTTGCTTACAGGAAGGCAAGATAAATCTCAGTTCCTGGACAAGTTGGGGGTCATTGTTTCCATGGGGACTAAGTATATGTACCAAATGCCAGCAAAGAGAGGAAGATAAAAACTGCCATGCATCCGGTATCTAGAAATCTATAATCAATACAGCTCTCACCTATCTAAGGTAGATTTTCAGATTTAGATAAGTTTTGAAGATTGTAAATTCCATTCAGACACCTTTTTCATAGGAAGTTTAATGAGGATTCAACAAGTAAAAGAAAGGTCAATAGTAAAGATTTCTGTAGAAATAACCACTTTTTCTTCAAAATACATATTTTACAAAAAATATTCAAAAAGCACTTTGAAACATGTTCTAATTCTAGAACACATATGTCTATAAACTCAGGCAGGCAGGGAGGGTTTCACTACTAATTCTTATCCTCCTCATATATTATTAAGATAGTTGAGTTTTAGCAAAAAGCCTATGGTTTACTGATACTAGTCTCTAGACTGCTAGGTGCAAGCAGTAAATATTTAAGAAGTGTAAGTGTTAAAAGTTAAAATGAAGCTTCACATGAAAGTGAAATATGACAAATGTATACCTTTTAGAGATGTGTAAATGTGAAATATATTGCTTTATATTATTTATAAATACTATTTAGACATGTACATATTATTTTTATATTTATACTATTAACTATAGAAATTGACATATATTTCATAAAATGTCTTTTTGTATTTTTTAAAGATTTTCCCAAAGGATACAAAATTAGAAGCTGATTTATTACAAACCTATGCTGAGGCAAACACACTGTGATTATTTTTTATAGTCCCAAATGCTTCAAGGTCCCTCAGCACTATTTCTGTCCAAAGAAATTTATCAGTTTTATCTTTTCTATTTTTCAAAGTTAATATAATATTAATACATAAAGTCAATTTTAATAATGGCTTATTAGAGCCTTATCTGCTGAGGAGATAACGAATTCTGTTCTCCAATGTCTATTTTCATTTAAATATCACACAGGAGAATATCAACAAAATAATCAGAATGGCAAACTTTGATGCTAGAAAAAGGATAAGAGAAGTACACAAGAATAATATTAATTTACATCTGTACTCAGAAACAAATACTCTGTAGTAAAATAAAAATTATTTTGAATAACCAAGAAAGTGTAACAGTAAAAGACTGATTTTTTCTCTTGTGAAACACATGAAGTACTCTGTGGTTACATAGGAGAGTTTATAAGAAAATTCAATCATGAGTTAAGATTCAGGGATTTTATTATTGCATTACAGTTTCCTATTGGAAATTCTTTTCTAAATTTAAGTGGTTGTTTTCCCAAAAATGGCTTCTAGGTAGCTCATCTTGCAATGAAATTCCACTATTTTATATAATGTCATCAATTCAGTCTAAACGCATTTTGTGTGGAACCCTTCCAACTCTGTTTGCTGTAAATGGCATCCTTTCGAAGTTATAGTCTAAGAGTATTTCTGTAACATCTTACGCCATCAGTTTTGTGTTTTCTTCCCTCTGAAGCTGGCCTTTCCCAAGCACATAGCTAAGCTTCAGGTGACTGAACAGTAAGGATAAACCATTTCCAACAATAAGTTACATCCTGGTTACATATTCTAAACAACAAAAACAAAACAAAAATTTATTGTTGGTGATGATGTTTTTGTATTTCCTCACAAGTAAATTTTTCCTGATTCTTTATATGTTTGCTATTCTTCTCCCTCCAAATTACTTCAGTAATTCCACTCACAGACTGAATACACAAATAGACAATGACCAAACCATGTGTGATGACAAAGTTTGACCCAGAAGCTCTGGAGTGAGCATCTCAGGAAGCCAAACACAATCTCAGCCAGCAATCTACCCAAAACAATCAGGATTCATCCTATTACTTCCAGTTTTCCAATTTTTTGCCACCCTCCAAATCAGGATCAGCCAGAGAAAGTCAAATATGCCCCCCAAACCCATTATCCAGGTGCCTTGCTTAGTTAGACCAAATCCAGTTTCCTCATGCCAGCAATCTCCAATCACAGCACAGCTGAGGTCTTCATTTCTTTCCACTATAAAACTTTTCCACTCCCCTGCTTGCCTTTGAACCCCAGTTTAATGCAAGTGATGATGGCTGCCTCCCTTCCCGTAGTAAGTTCTGAATAGTAACTTCTGCTTGTTCTCATTTGGGTGGGCTTTTTTTTATTTCCATACTATTAACTCATAAGGACAAAAAAGGAATATTTATAAATAGAATATTTATTATTACTGTTTAATGTAATACTGGAAGGCCTATCTAAGGAAGTAATATTCAAGATGATATCACCAGGATGAGTAAGAGTTCTACAGGCAAAGGCACTGGGAATGGATATTCCTGGCTGGGAAAACTATATTACTCTATGCCAAAGTGATAAGAAAACTTTGTTTTCTTGAGGAAACAAACAAACAAACAAAAACCCTCTGTAGGTAGGGCATAAGAAAAACTGGAGTTTTTAATTGCGCTATGAATGGGGCCAGGTTTGACACTGAAGCAATGTGGATCCTTACAATTTCAGACTTCAGGGTGACGTTCTGCAATCTAAATCCTTTACCCACTTGAAACATTGACCCATGACCCCAACCCACTGACCCCTTGACTATTGTCTTTCCTTGTTCTCATGTTGGAGGTACAGAGCAAAGCTAGGAAAAGCAACAAACTGTGCTATAGGAAAAAATAACTCTGCATCAGACACTTGAGTAAGCGTTCTATGTGAAGTATCTCATAATTTCCATAAAGATCCTTTATTCATTCAACAGTCAACAAATATTTCTTAAGTACATACTTTGTCCTCAAGACAAGGGATACTTTGCAAAGCCTTAATATATAATAGTGGAAAAGGGAGCATATATTTTCCATCTAGTAGGTCTTGCACTCTGGCTAGGGAGATAGCCCTTTTATAAAGTTTACATGAATAAATAATTGCGGACTTTGATAGAGTCAGAAATGAAAAAGGGCAGAGCATTAGGAAAAATTTAAACTTGATTAGAGACTTAGAGGAGGCCTATCCAAGGAAGTAATATTCAAGATGATACCACCAGGATGAGTGAAAGTTCTCCAGGCAAAGACACTGGGAATGGATATTCCTGGCTGGGAAAAATGTTTCTACTACTCTATGCCAAAGTGATAAGAAAACTTTGTTTTCTTGAGGAAATGGAAAAAAAAAAAAAAAAAAAAAAAACCCTCTGTAGGTAGGGCATAAGAAAATATCTGAGAACATGATGAGAAGTCACTGGTGCTTTGGACTTTATTCAAAATACAATCGGAACCTATGAAGGCATTTAAACAAAGGGATGACATGGGTCAATTTTCTTTTAAAAATATCTGTCTGGCTGCTGTGGTTTAGGGAATGGATTATAAGAGAGTTGAACAGAGAGACTTGTGGGAATTCCAGTGTAGCTGTACAGTTGAAAGGTACCACCCTTATGATTCAGCAATGGATGTGGTGAGAGATGAATGGATTCTAAACATATTTTGAAAGTAGAATACACTATACGATCTTTGGACTGACCAGAAGAATTCAAGCTTGGAAAATCATTTATTCTGTTTTCCTTTTCCTGTTCTTGAGTGCTCAATATCAGCCTCTCATAAGCAAAAGTATTGCCTGAGCTAGACAAAGTCTGTAGTAGCACCTACTGTTTTTTCCCCTTCTTGCCCTCCCCTCCTCCATTGAAGGCACTGCCATGGTCTCAGAGGGCTTGTTTGGACAGAAGCGACTGGCTGTATATATAGTAACGGTGATCTTTTTGGGACCACAGTGAATTGGGCTGGGTTCCAATTAAGGCTTCTGCTACAATAGAGTAGAAAGAATTCATTTGATCTATGGACACTATCTAAGTAGAAAGGATGCCCATCTCCACTCCAGGCTCAGACACTTGAGCATGGCCCACCTTTTCCCATTCATTAGAAGTATACTCATTTCTTCCTGGTTTATCTGTTCCACAGTTGTAAAAAACAGAAATATGGGCTTCCTTCCTATTAACTGTTTTAATCCTAAAGTTCATGTTTCTGAACAGTATGTAAAATCTATCATGTCAGTGACATAAAACAAAATAACCTACTTTTCAGCACTTATTACTTCCAAGTCTTATAATTTTATACATCTAATGAGTCTATTTATCATTGGCAGGTTTCCTCTACTAGATTATAACCTTCTTGAGGGCATAAGACAGACATTCTTCCATATTTGTTAGAGGATTAATCTACTAAATGAAGTGGTCTAAGATGACCAAGACAGAATGAGAATGAAAAAAAGGCAATGGGCATGAGAAGAGGGATAAAGCTAGCACATTACATGTTTTCCTTCTTCATTTTTGTCTCTCAGTCATGATAGAATATAATTGTTAACTTTAACGATTAAAATTTCTAGCCTTAATATATTTCAAGATGTTACTTCCGGGTTCTTTTAGAGGCCATAGTATTCTTACTTCAGACTATCCAAGAGGGCAGCCCTTTGCACTCCACTTTTTTTTTTTTAAGATGAGAAATTTGACACAGACAAGTTAGGTGGCAGGATGAAGTTCACACACTTAGTTTTGATGGAATTGGAACTGAAAATCAAGCCTCTTGGATAACCATCTATTGACCCTTCTAAACTGTGGATTCTATCAAGGTAGGGATGCTGCCTTTTCCATCAATGAGTTGGTAACTGTACTTTCCAGGGGGAAAAAAATCAAGTCAATAACGCTCAGTCTTCATGAGGCAGATAACTACTATTGTCTCATGATTCATAAGACCCCATGTTTTAGAGAGATTAATAAATTTGTCCATAAAAAGTAAAGGGCAGAGTGAGAATTTGAGCCCAAATCTCTCTGAATCTAGACCTTGAGCTCTTAACCATTCTATTAAATTTAAAATTAGGACCTTTTGCTACTTAGCAGCACTTTGTTCCTTCTAAGTCAAAATCAAGTCTGTCAAAATGGAATTTTCAATTTTTCTTAAGAACTGACTAAACTTTGTCTCTGTCCTTTAGCTGATGAGTTCATGTACAAATTTTCAAGGATATTGAAAACATTTCATGTGAACTTTTTGTTCCCTTTCTCTTTAACTTACCTCCACCCATCCTCAGTACCTTATCTGTCTTTTCAGGGGAAGGTTTATGCCAATTCCTTTCTACTAGTAATTATCCTACTTGGTAATTCATTTTCCAATCTTTGAGTTATGCTTTTATCCCTGGTATCCCCCATTTTCCTACCTGGCTCCTCCATTTCTCCTTAAAAACATAGTCCAAATGCTTTGCTTGTCTTTGAACTAACAGCATTGTTGATGGTTCAGTTAATGCCTTCAATCACAAACTGTTTACTCATCTCCACTTCCTGTTAGAATGGTTTTACATCCATGTCTCATAGTCAAATTATTCTAAACTATATTATCTTCCCAAGTAACCCATAGCCTTCAGGACTATTCTTTCTTTTAACTCGCACTGTATTCTAATATCCTGCAAATATCCTGAACATGGTATTTATGTTATGACTAAAATCTAGCATTTTAGCTTTATCTCCCTCTTCCACTGTGTGTATGTGTATGTGTATAATGATAAAATCAAACGCTATGTTTGTGTTTCCTCATGCTGTTACTTCCTTCTAAAATGACTGAATGTCTAACAATCAATAATTCAACATACTTAAAAGCTAATTCTAAGTACTCAATTGACTATGACTCTTGATTAATTATACTTTTTATCAGAAATTATATTTGTATTGGACTTTTGAAAGCTTGAAACATATAGCTTTCGATTGTATTCATTTACAAATATGCATTACCTTATCACTGTACATGAAAAGCCCCTTGAGGATAAGTACTGCACATAATTAATTCAGCAAAATGAATTTTCAGATTTTAGAAAAGAATACAAAAAATATTTATGAAATTGCAGAGCAACCTGCAAAACTCATACTGGTTTACCTCATTTATCAGTGTGATAAATCATCATATGTACTTGATAATCATTATATTCAGGCGTATCTATAAGCCACAATGGAGCACAGAGAAAACTTTGTAATGTTTTATTTATTTTGAATTCAAGACAGGAATGTATCTATGGTAATATGAAGAGCATTGCCATTTTTATGCAGATGTACTGAAATGTCAGCAATGGTCCAAGTTCCTCCTAGTGATTTGGATATTTCATAAATAAATAAATACGGTAATAACATCTCCAGTAAACAATAAGATAAACTCCTTAAGAGCTTACGGAACTCCACCATTATCAACTCCAGTCTTGGACACAGACTAATTTTCTTATCTTAAGAGTGAGATAGTTAGGAAGGGACTGTCTCATGAATACTTGGGTTCCAGTTTATTATAAAATATTCCTGACTTTTCATGGTCTTGACAAAGTGTACACTTTGAAATCCTCAATGGCAGGAGGTAACAGTTACATCAATTTGAATCAGCAGTTGGTCATAATGTACTTAAACTGTCTTGGGGACATTATCAAAAATGTAGTTTTACTCTCTCCTGGATGATTTGAATCAGCATTCAAATGTGCTGTTATCTTGCAGGCTAAAAAAGCCCTTCTTAGGTCTCAGCTTTCCTCTTCAGTTTCTATCTAGAACTAAAGCTCCATGTTTCATTGCTAGGTAAACTATAAGATAGCTTACTATCTTCAAAGCAATATTATCTCAGTCACATATAATTTTTCTCAAGTTCTTATTTTAATAAGATCTAATAAGATTTAATAATATCTAGATAATATCTAAAAAGATTTAATAAGATTTAATATCTCATCAATTATCAATGAATCTAACAGAAAAATATCTAAATATATACATTATGTATTTAAGAAAATTCACACTAAAGTATTCATTAAGTATGCACATACCCAAATTCTTTGGGTGCTTTACCACAATCCCTAGCAATAGAATCAAGTAAGATAGATCCAGTGTAGTGTGCTACATTTATATATATGCCATATTTACTGTGCATACATTAATTCAAATATTTCACTTAAATATGACTCAAACAATGGAAACACTTTTATATTTAATTTTTTAATAGCTTGCTCCAAGTTGGAAAGTCTATATAACCACAAGTGATTATAAGCTGCATGTATAAAGACCCATATTAAACCAAATATTCTCATATTCTCTAATTGCTATATTAAACCTTAAGACTAATTAACATTATATGCATTTCAAAGATTATATGCATCAGAAAACCTCTAGTTAGAAAATAAAATATAAAATTGACTTAAGATACCCTTTATCCTTGAATCCTAATTGTCAATTATTATGTTCAATATAATGAATTAAATATTTATTTTTAGAGTTACTAAAGTTAAATGTCAATGAAATGTGACTACAGCAGAGAATATTTCTGTCTTCTTTGAGATATGTTTCATTTAGTAATTACAGCAAATAAGCTGACTGAAATACCTTTTCTAGACCTTCTTCCTTGAGACTGATCACATCCAAATCAAAATCTGTTCGCAAGCCATTGGTTTTGTTGAAAGTTATTCTGCCTGTGAGGCCTTCCCAATGTGCCTATGGGAATAGAAAAAAAAAAGATAATAAATAAGTGAAGAAAGATGGAATAAATATTTTTTCATAAAAGTAGGAACCTTATATTCATTATTTTTCATAGTTGACATTGCTAGAGATTTTTAAAATATTTTAATTTTCCTCTGAAATTTGAAAAATGTTTTTCTACATAAATTATCTTAGTTTCAGTAGAAAATATATTATAAATTTTTCATTTTATAAAATGCATTTTCCAGTTATAATTTTCTGTCTATGAGAGACTCTATTATTATGTTGTAAGTAGTATACCTCTTTTAGTAAAGTAAGAAGAATTTAGTTACTTTTTATGGTGTATGACACATTAAAGATCTCACTGGCAAATACAGATAGAACTACTGTTATAAAATCCCACTACCAAATTCATAATAATATGAAAAGAAACTTATTACAATAAGAGAAACCAAATCCAGGAAAAGCTATGTTATACTAACTCAATTATATACATTCCCCAGAGAATAATTAACTTACTCCTTTACTTTCCCCTAAGTAAGAGCAGGGGAAATGTATTATAATTACTTCATATCAAGATATACGTCATGTAGAAGGAGATGGGAATATAATAATCTAGCTATATAATATGTTCAACCCTAAAAGGTGAGTAAATACCTGGACTTTTTTAATGTAAAAATTTTCCCATTCTGTTGGTTATAGAACCACAATTAGATGTTTTCCATTGTTTGTAATTTGCAAATAGCTTAGGAAAAACTAGTTAAATACAGAAATTTTAAATTATAAAATGTATACTCACAACTAAAATGTTTAAAATAATATAAACAAGACCCCAAAGAAGTAAATATCAGTAGATTAAGAGTAATATTTCAATAAGGATTTGAAATTAATATTACTGAATGTCTTAGGCTCCACATGGTATTTGGATACTTATGTGCAGGATTCTCAAATAGTTTTCAGCTAACAAGTTACAAATGAAATAGAAAAATTATAATATATATTCATAAACATACTGCAACATGTCTTTGCTATAGTTAAACATGTGTTCACTGGTTTGCAATAAGGAAGAAAAAAATATTTCTAGCCTAACGTCTTCCAAAGAAAAAATTTCAAGTGACTAACAAAAATGGATAATAGTATAAAAGTCAACAAAAAGATCAAGAAGTACAGGAATAGAAGTGTAAAACAGTAGAACAAATCTGGGGAAGAGAGAGCATAAAGAAATGTATACCAGGTGAAGTTGCACAAATAATTTTATCACAAATTTACTTCTGAACTGCCTAGCAACCAAAACAAAGAAGAAAATATGATAAAAACACAATATACAGGGTCTATAATTTAAGACATACCAGCTGCTCAGGAGAAAGCTTTTCCTGGCACTGAGACCTGAGAGAAATTTCTCCTGTTGGTCCTCATAAGGGGGACACTGTGTGATTTAGTGGACAAGATTCTCAATTACACCCTACAATAAATACAATGGGGAACGTCACACAACTGCTTCTTTTCGGTCTGCTTGACACATGTCATGGTTTCAATAATCTAGTGCTGAGTTCAGAAAAATCAATTCTTCATCTCACCAGACCTGTGGACTATGTCTGCAGCTCACTAAGGCTCAGTTTTAAACCAGAAGTAAATGTTAGAATATGGGCAACTAATAAACTGCATATTATTCGGAAACTATTATAAATTCATCTACCTGAGAGTTTGATAAGAATTAGACAAAGAAAATTCATGGATATTCAGAGATACTTAATTATGATCCTATTTGCACTTTTATTTTCATGATGAATAATTTATTACAAGATGAACTGATGATTTATTTTAAGCCATTAATAAAAAAATCTCATATGGTAATAATACCTGTGATATCTCATTGCAAAGATTAAGGCTCAGTTAAACTTTCATATATGAAAAGTATTCTAAGCTAACAAAGGACTTTCTCTTATGACAGGAAAAATATATATGTATATGTATTTGTATATATATGGACGTATATTTGTAGGTACATATGATCTTCAAAATGTTTCTTTTTCTCACTATGAATATGCTTGATCTGTAACAGACATAATCAGAAATGATATGTGGTAATAAGAATGGTTGCATTATATAATATGGAGTAAATTTTGCACTTTGATTAATTCATATATTCTATTTTTGTTAACTGTTAATATAATTTAAATAACTAGACATATTTAGGAACAATTAATCTAAATAACTATATTTGAAGCCTCACAAATTAGGTATAATTTTACTGTAGTGCAAATGACATTTATATTAAAAATGCATTTTATATTTTGTTGCCTAAAATATAAGTATTCTTTTATTAATCTATATCTCTACATAAAGGAAAAGTAATAAATATAAAGATTCAGAAAGGTAAAGGTTAACCCTCATAGATACTTTGACAGATATTTTGTTTCTAATGGGATTCCCCCCACCTTTCATTTGGTATTGTTTAGTAAAAATGTTAATTTTGCTTATTTGGAGTCAGAGAGAAAATTTAAATTAAACATAAAGTAAAAGGTCACTTGCTAGAAAAACCACAATAATCTCACTTCATTCAGCTTGACAACAAAAGAGACAAGGCAGATGTTCTTCTCCTGACATACCTCTTTAATTAGACTCATAAAGCGAGTCCCGAAGCGCCAGGGTTTATGTCGATTACACTGCAAGGAACTGACTGTCATCTGGGGAAACTGTTGGACGGCCACAGACACCACATGCACAGCATCATACATTAGAGCAGCATCAGTCTGAAAAGCAAGGGAAAGGGAAATGTATAGTCAATATAACTTGTAGAACCTGTGGTAGATGGTTTGCAAGGAGGGAGAGGGAAGAGGTAAGGGAAATATATATATACCATTTTTCTTTGTATAAAGAAGAAAACATTATCTTTTTTTTTTTTTTTTTTTTTTTGAGACGGAGTCTCTCTCTGTCGCCCAGGCTGGAGTGCAGTGGCCGGATCTCAGCTCACTGCAAGCTCCGCCTCCCGGGTTCACGCCATTCTCCTGCCTCGGCCTCCCGAGCAGCTGGGACTACAGGCGCCCGCCACCTCGCCCGGCTAGTTTTTTTGTATTTTTTAGTAGAGACGGGGTTTCACCGTGTTAGCCAGGATGGTCTCGATCTCCTGACCTCTTGATCCGCCCGTCTCGGCCTCCCAAAGTGCTGGGATTACAGGCTTGAGCCACCACGCCCGGCCTGAAAACATTATCTTTAACATGCTCTCGTTCTCTTAAACAAGTCATTATGATCAAATTACTACATCAGCTCCATAAGAAAATTTGACCTATCCTCCTTTTCCTGAAATAACCCAATTACATATAGTCCTAGTATTGCCGTTGAAGTAGGAAATGTATGAAGACAGGCTTTATTTCCTTTTAGTGACTCTCTCTGCTTCTTACTCTGTCTCACTAGACACACACACACACACACACACACACACACACACACACAATGAGTACATTGCTAACATTTTTAATGGTCATATAAATTACATATTGTATATAAAAGTAAGTAAACAGTTTCCTTTTATAGGAAGAAACAAAGATTTTAAGGGAGATTTACTTAAAACCTTAAATTCTTTCATTGTTTTAATCTTTTAGCTTTAAAAAGATATAAACCCTGATCTTTTTCTTCAACTCAAATTTTCAAAAGTTTCAATCTCAGAAACGATGGTAGTTTTGAATCTGAATAGCTGTATTACTCGCTTTTCAAGAAGCTAAGCTTAATCTCTTGTACTGTTTCCTTTCCCCAAGATTTCCATATGAATAAAAGTTCATTTGGCTTCTCAAGTAAAACGAATATGAATTCTACTGTGTTTGCACCTGCTCAAATGACCAACCACTTTGGAGGTTGACGATACAAAAATAAAATGTTTATAAGTCATAACAAAACAGAGGCTCAGTGATTGTCAAGTGCTGTGTTAAATGGACCCTCACATTGTGTTTGACAGATGGATGCCAGGCTTACTACCTAGAGAAGACAGCCACACTGACAGTACTCCTAGCAATGAACTTTGGCCATCTGCTTGGCATGCTTTAGAATAAAAGCATATATTTTCTCTTCTCATTCACACAATTAGTGAGCTGTGAAATGAATTCCAAAATGAATAGGAACCCTGTAGATTACAGCATTTGCCACAATACAAAATGAGTATACACAGTAGCTTTCAAATAAATGGATCCTAAGGAGCTATATCACACAAAATGGAAGATGGCTAAAGAGCACAATGCAATAAGAGAACATAATAATATTATTTTATCGTTCATAAATCTCTGGGGAAAATAACTCAGATTCCTAACCTTCATTTTATAAATTTTACTGACTATTATCACGTACCCTGAAGGATACGTAGTGAAAACTAGTAGTGGAGTTCATAGAGGCATATATCCTGAGCCTGAAGATTTGACTGATACTTGTCTTTGACCCGAGATAACATTCAGAGGACATATTACATATATTACACGGGTGGTCACAAAAATTATCACCAGAATTAGGAAGATATATTTTGAGTGTTTAAAATATATCACTGTCAACAGGAAGGGTAATTTTGCAGCATAAAACATAAGAGAGTCTTAAAAATATTTATGTTTATTTTAACCCAGTAATTCCTCTTTCTGGATTTAACATTAAGAAAATCAGAGATAAGAACAAAGGCAACATATCCACTGGGTTCTTTTAGAAAAAAAAAGAGAATGGAAATCTACTGAATGACCAAAATAGGGAAATTTCTAAATAAATTCACAATGTTTTCTTATATAAGCACTAAAAAATCAGTTTTGAAAAATACTTAACTAGACGGAAATTAAATACATCTTAAATGGTGTTGTGTTAAATTAGATTTAGATTATGCAGAACTGTATTTCCAGCATAAATCATTATATATAGCAATGTATAAATAATGATTTTATATATAATATACATAATGGTTTTGTATATAATACATAACGGTTTTATATATAAATAACAATTTCATGTATTATATATAATATAGAAGTATGTAATATATAATATATAATATATAAAACCATTATAATATATAAACATTATTTTATACATAATATATAAACTATTATATAATATATACATTAAAAAGCATATATATAATGGTTTATGCTGGAAATACAGCATAAATATATATTTACTTTATAAATATTATATATATTTATAAATAATATATTTTTATAGAGTAATATAAAGTATTACTTTATAAAGCAATATACATATTTATAAATTGAATATCTAAAATATGCATGTATATATACTTATATATGTGAGTAATTAATGTATTTACTTTATTCTCTGAGTAATAGTATAATAAAAAACCTATTGTTCACATTTTATAAATAACAAAACCAAGGTTGGGAGAAGTGAAGAACTAATTAAAATCACAGCTAACAAGTGGAGAAGCCGACCCTCTCTGTTCAGGAATGCTTTTGAGTCACCACTACATACTATATAAACAACAGGAAAACACAATAAATTAATAATATTTAACTCTTGTGAAATAATCATGAGTAAAATTTTTATTTCGTATTTATTTTCCACAGTTTTTAACATTAATGTGTAATGTACGAGGAAGATTACAAATACCATAGCAGTTATTGCCAAGGTAAAAATTTTAATCTATTTATGCAAAAAATAACTAAAAGAATAAAATATATAATATTTCTAATTCCAAGTTTTCATGAAGATAGCTTTTCATGACTTATTGACATATAGATAATCTTACAGGACATACATAAAAATCCTAGAGTAGTAACCTTATTTAATATGACAATGCTAGAAAATAATTCTGCCTAATTAAAAATTTAAAAATCTTTTCTGGTATAGAGTTTCAATTTCATGATGAGGGACACAGTAGTTGATAATAAAACCCTTTGAAATCTGTTATTTTAAATGCAATTATAAAAATTAGACAATATTATTAAACTACAAGATAAATATAGCTGGGTACAGTGGCACACACCTGTAGCCCCGCTATTTGGAAGGGTAAGGTAGGAGGATCACTTGAGCCCTGACGTTTGAGCCCAGTCTGGGCAAAATGGTAAGATGACTCTCTGTAACAATAAAATATAAATCCTTGAGAAAAAGGTACAAGTACTTTAAAAGTTGCTGATCAAACTACTTCTGGATTTCCCAGTTTAAAATATCTTTACTTATAAATCAATAAACAGAACTTCTGAAATACTTTCTATTATATGTTCTTCAGTTTGGAGTACTTTTTTGTTTTAATTTTAGACTAATTGTTTTTGTGATAGTGTGCAGTTTATTTTTCTGTTCATATTTAATATCTTGTCAGATTAAACTATTGTCTTCTTTGTAAAATTGTTTATCTATAAATTCTTCCTTTGAAAAATTGTGAGAAAATTCTAGTGCTTCAAAAATATGATTTCTCTTATTCTCACAAGAATGCTTACAAAAATGTGGCTTCTCTTATTCTCACGAATATGTGAAAATTTGTCTTCTATTAATAATATTAATAGCCGATATTCATTCAATATCTGTGTGTGAGGCACTCTCCTTAAATTAATTCCTTTAATTTCCATAACCATTATTCAGGTGCAATCCCATCAAGTTTGTATCAAATAGGAAAGCAAGGCAGTCAGTAGTTAAGTAACTCAAAAAACAAACCATAGTATATACAGGTAGAGCTGGATTTAATCCATATAGTCTGTCCAAAGTTTATATCCTTTTCTCTGGGTTTCTCACTCAGCACTCTACAGTTAATAAGCAAAGTAGTGAAGGTGGTTTTGTAGTTACACAATATAACAAATGTCAACTAGCACTTGAATGCACAGATCTCTATATAATTTGTTCATAAATATTTACATAATGAAAAGGCACTGCAAAATAAGAAAAGGTAGAGATTATAGAAAATTGGTAAATATATATTTGTAAAAAAGAAATATGTTATTATACCTGGGGCATGGAGATCGCCCTGTCCGACTCACCACAGCCTATTCCCATACAACCATCAGGGGACGCTAAGGGCAGGCCCATACCCCTGGCACTATCCACAAAGTACCCAAGCATGCCATCCAGAGAGCTGAGAACAGCCCTGCCTCGTTCACCACTGTTGGTGTCTGTGCACTCCTCCTGGGGACTGGACCATCCAGTCTGTTGCAGGCACTGCTAACACCAGTATTTGATGCCTGGGAGCCCACGGGTGTCCCACCATCACTACTGCTATTTCTCATGCCATGCACACTGCTTAGGGGCCCAGGAATTCACCACACACATGCCCACTGCTGCCACTACTGAACCCAAGCAAGCTTCCTGGAGGCCCAACAATTGGCCCTCCTGGACCCAGTAACACCAGTGCCCTTGTATGCCACACAGGGTGCCCTTGTATGCCACACAGGAGCCTAAAGACAGGCACACTTAGCCCATCGATAACACCACTGAGCCTGAGGACTGAACTACCTGGCACGCCTATACCCAGTAAAATCTCAACCCAGTCTCCACTAACAATCACAGTCTAAGAAACTGAGGAAATCATAGACACCACTGATGCTGTAAAAATCATATGAAAACTACGCTACTGCTAACCCTAGAATCAAAGCTAAAGTGCCTCCTCAACCAATACCACAGATAAATCCATAGGAAAAATTTTCCCTTATGAAAACCCACCCAAAATAATTGAAAAAAGCTGGCCAAGTGGCTTACACCTGTAATTCCAACACTTTGGGAGGCCAAGGTGGGTGGATCACCTGAAGTCAGGTGTTTGAGTCCAGCCTAAACAACATGACGAAACCTGGTCTCTACTAAAAATACAAAAGTTAGCAGGACATAGTAGCTGTGGGCCTGTAATTCCAGCTACTTGTGAGGCTAAGGCAGGAGAATGGCTTGAACCCGGGAGGTGGAAATTGCAATCAGCCAAGATAGCCCCACTGCAATCCAGACTGGTTGACAAAGTGAGACTCTATCTCAAAAAAAAAAAAAAAAAAAAATTGAAACAAGCAACTATTATACAAGATGACAAGATGTGTAGATATCAACATAAGGACAAAAAAGGACACAAGAAATAAACAATCAAGGAAGTACAACACCTCTAAAGGAACACAATAATTCTCCAGTAAAAGATTCAGTGAAAAACAGATCTATGAAATGCCCGAAAAAAGACTGAAAATAATTATACCAAAGAAGCTTAATGAGACACAGAGAACACAGGAAAACAATACAAAGAAAAAAAAAAATCAGGATATGAGTGAAAATTTCAATAAAGAGATAGACATTATATAAAAGAACCAAATTCTGGAACCACTACAGAAAACCACTAAACCACAATGATAAACAATAAGAGAGAAAGAAGGGAACAAAGGATAAACAAAACAATCAAAAACAAAAAATGATGAGAATAAGTCCTCACATATTAATAATAACCTTTAATATACAAACATAATAAGGTGTCCATTTGAAAGATATGACTAGCTGAATGGATTTTTTTAATGATGCAACTATATACTGCCTACAAGAAATCATCTCGCTTATAAAGACACATATAGACAGAAAGTAAAGGAATGAAAAACAAGTATTCTATACAAATGAAAGCCAAAAGTGAGCTGGAATAGCTATACTTATATCAAATAAAACAGACTTTAAGTCAAAAAAACAGTACAAAGAGACAAACCAGGTCATTATATAAAGACAAAGGGATCAATTCAGCAAGAGGACAACATTTCTCAATATTTATGCACCCAGCAGCAGGGCACCTAGATATATAAAACAAATCGTATTTGATCTAAAGAGAGACAGAGTTTTTAAAAGTTTGTTTCCACAAACTTTTAAAAGTGGAAATCATATCAAATGTCTTATCAGACCACAATAAACAAAAAAATAGAAATCAGTAACAAGAAAAATTCTTGAAACTACAAATATATGGATACTAAACAGCATACTCTGAAAGACCATTAGGTCATGGAGTAAATTAAGCAGAAAATCTAAAAATTTCTTGAAACAAATAAAAATGGAAACACAACATACCAAAACATATGGGATACAGCAAAAGCAGTGTTAAGTGGGAAGTTTATAGCAATATGTGTGTACATCAAGAAACTATAAAGATTTAAAATAACCTAATGATACACCTCAAGGAACTAGAAAAGAAAGAACAAATTAAACCTAGTATTAGTAGAAGAAAAAAGTAATAAAGATCAGAACTGAACTAAATGAAATAGAGACTTAAAAAAATAATACCAAGGATTATTGAAATGAAAAGTCTTTTAAAAAAAATTGACAAACTTCTAGTTAAACTAACCAAGAAAAAAAGATAAAAGACCCAAATAAACAAAATCAGAACTTAAAAAATGACATTACAATAGATAACACTGAAATACAAAAAAATCCTAAAAGACTATTATGAAAAACTATATACTAACAAACTCAAAAATTTATAGGAAATGGATAAATTTTTAGACACACACAACCTAACAACACTGAATTAGAAAGAAGTAGAAAACCTGAACAGGCTAATAAGAGTAACAAAATTAAATCAATAATAAAATGGCTTCCATAAAAGAAAAGCCCAGTACCAGATGACTTCACTGCCATATTCTACCTAGCTTTTAAAGAAGAATTAACACCAAGTCTACTCAAACTACCTGTTAAAAAACAAGAGGAGATAATTCTTCCTAACTCATTTTATGAGGCCAGTATTATACCAAAACCAGACAAGGACAAAACAGCAACAACAATGGGTGAACATCTATGTTTTGTTCACAGCTATGTTCACAGCCAAACATCCCTGATGAACATAGATCCAAAAATTCTCAATAAAATACTAGCAAGCTAAATTCTACAGTACATCCAAAAGGTACTACAACATGATCAAGTGGAATTTATTCCAGGAGCTCAAGGATGGTTCAACAATAAATGTAATAAAACAATAAATGTAATACATCACACCAATAGAATAAAGGGTAAAAATCATGTGATCTCAATAGACACAGAAAAGTATTTGATAAAATTCAACATTCCTTCATAATAGAAACTCAACAAACTAAGCATAAAAGGAACATGCTTCAGTGTAATACAGGCCATATATGACACACCTACAAATAACATAATGTATGAGAAAAAGCTGAAATCCTTTCCTCTAAAAACTGGAACCAGACAATGATGCCCACTTTTACAACACCTATTCAACATAGTACTGAAAGTCCTACTCAGAGCAATCAGACAAGAGAAAGAAAGAACATTGAAACTGGGACCAAAAAAAAAGGAAGTCAAATTGTCCCTTTTTGCAGGTGACATGATCTAGTATTTTTAAAAAACCTAAAGACTCCAGCAAAAACTCTATCTGGCATATTCAGTAAAGTTGTAGAACACAAAATCAACATACAAAAATCAGCCATTTTTTAATACACAAATAACTAACCAGTCAAAAAATCAAGAAGGTAATCTCATTTACAATACCAACAAAAAGTAAAAGACCTTAGGAATAAATTTTACTAAGAAGATGAGGAACTCTACAATGAAACCTACAAAAAAACTGATTAAAGAAATTGAAGATGACACAGGCAGATGAAAAGACCATGCTCATGTATTGGAAGGATTAATGTTGTAAAAATGGCCATGCTACCCAAAGCAATCTACAGATTCAATACAATTCCCACCAATATATCATGACATTCTTCACAGAAATAGGAAAAAAAAAAAAAAAAAAAAACTTCTAAAATTCATGTGGAACCAAAACAGCCTGAATAACCAAAGCAATCCTGAGAAAAAAGAAAAAAAGCTGAAGGCATCACGATACCTGACCTTAAAATGTGTTACAAGGCTACAGTAACTAAAACAGCATGGTATTGGTATAAAAACAAACACATAGACTAATGAAACAAAATAGGCAATCCACAAATAAATCCACATATTTATAGCCTACTGATTTTTGACAAAGAAGCCAAGAATACACATTGGAAACAGAATAGGTTCTTCAATAAATGGTACTGAAAAAAACTGGATATCCATACTCAAAAGAACAAAACTAGACTCCTATGTCTCATCATATACAAAAAAAAATGCAAAATCAATTAAAGTCTTAAACATAAGTTCTGAAACTATAAAACTACTAGAAGGAAACACAGACTAATACTCTAGGACATTGGTCTAGGCAAATACTTTATGGCTAAGAACCCAAAATTACAGGCAATTAAACAAAAAATAGACATATGGGACACAAAAAGCCATATGGGACATGAAAAGATTCCGCACAGCAAAGGAAACAACCAACACAGTGAAGAGATGACCTGTTGAATGGTAGAAAATACTTGCAAGCTATTTGTCTCACATGTGACCAATATTTGTAATATAGAAGGAGCTCAAACAACTTGTGTTAAAAAAAAAAAAAAAAAAACATTAAAAAGTGGGCAGAGGATGTGAATAAACATTTCTCTAAAAAGATATAAAAATAGACAACAGGTATATAAAAAACACTCATTATCACTAATCATCAGGGAAATGCAAGTCAAAACCACAATGAGATATCATCTAATCCGAGTTAGAATCATTCTTAAACAAAAAGACAATAACAAATGCAAACCAAAAATGTGGAGAAAAAGGAACTCTTATACACTGCTGCTGAGTGTATAGTCCATTTTCACACTGCTATAAAGATACTACCTGAGACTGGGTAATTTATAAACAAAAGAGATTTAATTGAATCTATTCTCCATAGCTACAGAGGCCTCAGGAAACTTACAATCATGGCAGAAGGCGAAGGGGAAGCAAGATATGTCTGACATGGTGGCAGGAGAGAGAGATACCAGGGAAAACTGCCACTTACAAAACCATCCGATCTCATGAGAATTCCCTCACTATCATGAGAACACCATGATCCAATCACCTCCCACCAGGTCTCTCCCTTGAAACATGGTGATTACAATTTGAGATGAGAGTTGGGTAGGAACACAGAGCCAAACTATATCATTCCAATCCTGGCCCCTCACAAATCTCATGTACTTTTCACTTTTCAAAACCAATCATGCCTTCCCCACAGTCCCCCAAAGCCTTAACTCATTCCAGCATTAACCTAAAAGTCTAAGTCCAAAGCCTCATCTGAGACGAGGCAAGTCCCTTTCACCTATAAGCCTGTAAATTCATAAGCATGTTAGTTACTTCCAAGATACAATGAGGGTATAGGCATTGGGTGAATGTTCCCAGCAACAGCCTGAGCTGTACCTTGGCTGCTTTTAGCCACTGCTGGAGCTGCAACTGGAGTAGCTGGGACATAGGGCACCAAGTCCCAAAGCTGCATAGAGTAGCAGGGCCCTGGCCTGACCAATGAAGCCACATTATGGTGACTGGTGAATAGAATTTTCTAAAAATATTAGCACTCTTGTAGGCAACACTAAATTGATAATACACCCCCAAATACATATCTCTACAAATCAAAGGTTATCAAGCTTAAACATTATTTGTCCCAAGAAACATTGAGGTAAAACAAATAATTTAAATCATCAAGTATGGACAGGAATGGTCAAGTCAGGAACCCACATTTCCAGTCATTGTCCTGGAGGGAGCCACCACACTCCTTTCAGAGGTTCATAATGTCACTGATTGTAACCAAATTGTTAGTGAAATCTGATCACTATAAGGATAAGAAAGAAGTACCTATAAATGACTGTATAAAATATAAGTATGGAATTACATATAGGCCCAACAATGCCTAGAAAAGGATAATTGAAAAAATAACATACTAAGTAAATAGAAAAAAACAAAAGAAACAAATACAAATTAGATTACAAAAAGAAATTATAGAATCAATGTAATTCTAACAAATCCTGGACTGAGCAGGAGGCAAAGATTAGTTCAGAGGACAAAGTAAGTTTTTAAAGTGGCAATTTTAGGGTCACGCCTGTAATCCCAGCACTTTGGGAGGCCGAGGCGGGCGGATCAAGAGGTCAGGAGATCGAGGTCATCCTGGCTAACACAGTGAAACCCGTCTCTATTTAAAAAACAAAAAAAAAACAAAAAATTAGCCGGGTGTGGTGGCGGCGCCTGTAGTCTCAGCTATTCGGGAGGCTGAGGCAGGAGAATGGCGTGAACCCGGGAGGCAGAGCTTGCAGTGAGACGAGATTGCACCACTGCACTCTAGCCTGGGTGACAGAGTGAGACTCCGTCTCAGGAAAAAAAAAAAAAAAAAGTGACAATTTTCGTCTTTATTTCATGAGTGTATTCTTTTAGCTCCTAGCAATATAACACTTTTTAAAACCCTCTTCAACATTCTGGATTGCTTCTATCCAGTTGCTGTTCAGGAGATTTTCAAAGGGCAAAGACTCTAATGTATCTTTCGCGCCAGGGCTTAAGAAGCATCTCTTACACCCAAATTTAGAGATTGATTTATCTGCTTTTGCTAAATCTTCATCCTCTCTTATTGACTCTATAATTCCTTGCCTTGACTCTTCTCTTAATGGAAGAAAACAGGAGAAAAGAAGAGAGGGGTGGTACAGAGGAGGAGAGAAGTGGAGGGGAAACACAGGTTAAATTATCTTATCATTTTTATAATATTATTATTACAAAACAATAATTATTTTAATTCAAGTTATATTAAATGCTTACTCTGTGCCACGGAAATGTGCCAATTTCTTTACATGCATTATCTCATTTAATTCTCACAAAAATCATATGTTCTAAATGATATTACTAGTAGGATTTTTGAGAGCCGGAAACTGAAGATTAGGAAGGTTAAAGTAATTATTTCAAGG
Organism: Macaca mulatta; assembly: GCF_049350105.2. NCBI lineage: Eukaryota > Metazoa > Chordata > Mammalia > Primates > Cercopithecidae > Macaca > Macaca mulatta. The sequence goes on from NC_133409.1 coordinate 84,048,335, forward strand.
TCTCATGAAAGATTGGCGGAAATAAGATTCAGGCAAATCCTAACCCTTAGAATCACTGTCTAAACAATTATCATCCCTGCCTCCCCTAGGCCATATTCCCACTGAAACTATGATGGGCAAAGGAGAGGAAACCAGTGGGAGAAGATCTCATAGTTTAGGGGGCGTCTTATGAATACCAGTCTAGTATGGTTCCACGGACCATGGAGAATACATCTCTGAGCTGGGATTCCAATAAAAGTTATTGTAGTCCCTAAGTCAAATCTTGTCTTTTTCTTTATACTTTATAGCTACCTCTAAAGAATGCTTCAGGGTTCACCATAACTGTAATTTAGCCAAGTAAACTAAAACTGAATATCAGTACAATTTGTTTATTAAAATCCATATAAGACAGTCAGATAAACCTATGGTCATTTACATCCTAAACTACAAAGGCAAGACAAAAGCTAAGCCGGGGTTGGGAATAAATCAATAATGAAGATAAGATAATCTGTTCTATTTTCTCTCTTGCAACTATAATTTTATATACATATATATATATATTTCTCTCAAGTATAATTATGTATGTGTATATATGTGTATGGATTATATACATTATATATTATACATACACACACACACACACCTCCCCATATATATGGGCCACACTTAACGGAAAGCTAGAAGAGAATATCTATTCCCTCTAAGGGTATACTGCAGAAGAAAAACGCTCAAATTATATAGGTACTGGCCAGACAGGGCTATTGTGACAGCTAAATGCAGCCCTACCTGCTTCACTGCTAGTTCAAACACCTGTCAACTGGAATGTGGACTGCCTTTCAGAGCCTACCTCAGACTAGATTGGAGCTATTTTTATTTCCAAAATAAGTTAGTTAACCTACAAAAATGTTTTTCATCCAAAAACATTTGTTTTGCAAACCTTTAAAATTGCACAATATGGTCCTACACATTTTAGTAAAACTGTAGTGATCTTTCCAAATGGCTGGCTTGAAAAGAACATACGAAATGTCTTCAAATATATTTAGATATCCATTAACCTTCTTACTAACTTATTGCTTGGTGTATCTTATACCTAGTCAAATTAATTTTACGAATAGAATGTGTAACAGAGAAACAGGCAGAAGAGTGACAAATGCTAATTTCTATGGCTGAGCTATTGCCACAGAAATAGGCTTAGTCACCCAGTACTATTCCATCCATCAAGTAACCTCATGACTGATGAGTCTTTAAGTTATTAAAAAAAAAAACAGTAAAATCTATGTATGTTTACATTTTCCTTACACTCTGGAAAAAATCACTACACATTTTTAAATAATTGAAGAATTTAAGAAATTAGATGTTCTTAAAAGTTTTAAATAATAAAAATTGACATGGTTTAATATTTTGATTTTATATATACAATTAAAATATCTCCAACTATAAAAAAACAGAAATGGATTCTATGAATAGTTAAAATATTTATCTGTACTTAGATTTCTTTTACAGAATAATCTGATACTAAGCAGTAATTACCAAGCTACCAATGTCCATGTTTAATGCATATGTTATTTCTCTTTCTGATTCCTCACATTATACATTTCCTTTGTAAAGGTCTAAAATAGGTGCTTCAAGAGTTACGCAAAAAATAAAACATAGATTTTATTTGAAAAAAGCATGAAGAAACTAGAAACAAACAATTTCAAACTATGTACAAATACAGAACAGAACGTTAGTATATCAAATTTCTCAGATATACTAAAAATTTTTCTCAGCAAAAATCCATCAAAAATGTTTATTTTTTTCTTATGGTGAGAAGTCATTCTTTTGGAATGACTTTTGGATACCTCCATTCAATTTTGACTGGGAGAACTTAGAACACAGTATTTTCCAGGTTATTATGTCTATTGTGCCAAGCATGGTTATATTTGTGACAATATTTCACTCTTTGCTGTTGTTATTAGCACTCTTGTCCTGAGAGACAAATGCTTCCAATGTTGAATGCAATAATTTACATCTAAATATAATTACTTTTAAGAGTAATGTAAATATGTGTTGGTTATAATGTGTACATTTTACTCTAATACATCTATTAGAAGTTAAAGGGTAATGCACCATTTTTCTTGGAAGATGGTCTGTTGATTTCATTTTACTCTCGAACTATCCAGAATCCTAGCAAATTAAACATCACTAATTTGTATCTTATTTCTTCCTTTTACATTCTAGTTTTAATAAAACTGTTCATATTTTTCTTGCCTTTTATTTTTTCTTTTATATCACAAGCATCTTTTGGATAATAACAATGTCTCTTTTTAATACCTCACATAGTATTCCATACATTGCCTTGCCTGTAGTAAGTGTATAGAAGTACTTTTCAATAAATGGATGAATTCAACCACAAAGTTCATTTAAACAATAAAAGAAATAGGTATTTGGGAGCTCTGAATAACAATCACACTGCCATTTAGCTAGAATGTATTACCTCCCAGAGGTACAGTGAACCAAATCTGTCAGCAGCTCAGACCGGGGAGGAATGTGAGTAAAGCCTCTGTCCAATTTCTAAATGAATTTATAGTAACAGTTCCTTGAACACATTTATCTTTCCATTAAATAAGTGCAGGCAGGTCCCCTTTGAGATCTGAATGCTAGCTGGCAGGTGGCAGATCCATTCTGGAACTCCTACATCTCAGATTTTGCTCATTTCTGAATTCCCATTTGAGGTACAGTGCATAGCAAAAAGAGCTGCATGGTCTAATAAATAGAATAGAAGTTTATGAATTCTGGATCTTTCACTGACTTGACCTTTTAGCTAAAGAAAATAATAAAAAAAAATTTAATCCCTATTGCCTTGTTTCCTCATTTTATAATCGAAAATTAAATACGATGATCTAAAGATTTTCTTGCTTGAAAACTTACTTTAAAAATCAGATGGTTCCAGGAAAAAAAAAATGCAAATGTTAGTTCTTTAGTTAGATAATACAGATATTAACAGTGATGGGCAAAGAGGTAAATCCTGACCTCGGGATCTCCCTTGCACAGTCAGCACAAGCCTAAATGGGACAGACAATCGCCCACCCCTCTGAGCAAGAAGGAGGGGGTCACACATGGAGAACAGGCTGGTGCTCACTCATTCAGCTGGCACACTGCACTGAGCACTCTGCCCGGCACAGAGCAGGTGTGCGGTGGCTGCTAGCTGAACTGAGGGACTGATGAAGAAATGCCCTCAGACCCAGTCGGGAGCCAATTGTCAGAGACAATTCTCCCAGTTACACTGCAGCTGCCATTATGCTTTCTCTGTTGCTGGCTCTTTGTATTACTCTGAAACAGAGTTCTTTACCAGCAGCTGCGTGGACTGCACAGACTGCATGAGATAATACATTAAAGCAGTTTGCACAATTCCTGGCACATGGTGCATAGGCAGGTGTTGGATGATGATGGCGATGATCACCAGAAGAGCGGTAATCTCTTCAGATGGATACTCTCCAGAACAAGGAACCAGTTTAGAAAGTGTAATGTTTCAACCCTTCTGCACCCACTGTCAGCCTAAATGGGAGAACAGGACTCATGCTGTTTAAAACAGCAGATCAGGTTCTAGATGGCAAAGGAGTAAGAAGGAAATTAACATATAATAACCTGATCCCTACACAATGTGGTATGTACATGATGCTACAATTCAGTTGAACTCAGAATTCAAAAAAAAAAAAAAAAAAAATCGAGTACATATGAGTTACTGACAAATTTAGAATTCAAGAATAAAGATAAGTGGTGAAATAGTATAATGTCATGTATTTAATATTACACGAAGGACTGCTATTGTGGAGATAATTTCACTCCAACATGTAAACTTGGACAAGTATGACTCTTATTTTTTCTAGTCTTCAGTTTCTTCATCTGTAAAAGGAGAGGAATGAGCCAGGTTGATTTTAAGGTGTCCTGTGGCTAACATTCATATTATAGAAAATCCACATTTTACTCTGATTTTATACTGGTTTTGTAATATAACCATAACCCTTATTTGTCTGTCTTCTCTACATAATTATGTATTCTTTACATTCTACATATATCTGTCTCTTTCCATAATTCTTTATAAGGCTGTGTGCTTGCTTAATAAACTATTGTATGAGCATTTCATACAAATTAATAAATAAGGGTAATCAAAACTAATTATTCTTAGGCCATTGCCTGTGTTCATGTCCTAGCAAATTACTGCCTGAACCAATAAAACCTACCAATATTTATATTATAATTTTTTCTTTGTCATTTCACCTTCATCACTGTTAAACTTCTCACGCACATTAAACATCAGCCTGATCTCCTTATTCTTTGAAGAAGAAAACTAAAATTCTTTCTTTCCTACCCAAAGACATTCTCTAATATTACAGCATTTTACCTCCTTTTGCCTCCTTTTACACAGTGAAAACACGAATCTGCTTCTGATTTATGTTTTGAAATGGCCAGAGAGATTTTATTACAAATTAAATGCATAAAAGAAAATTTCAGAAATTGCATGACGAAATACCTTTAAAAATATATGGATTTTTAGTGAACCAAGATTGTGCCACTGCACTCCAGCCTGGGTGACAAAGTAAGACCACATTCTCTCTCTCTCTCTCTCTCTATATATACACACACACACACACACACACACACACACACACACACACATATTGTTTCCATATATATACACACATATATAGTTTCTATATATATATGAAGAAATCTGTATCTTCACACTTTGCCATATAGCTAGAATGTATTACCTCCCAGAAGTACAGTGAGCCAAATCTGTCAGTAGCGAAGACCAGGGTGGGGAATGTGAGAACAGCCTCTGTCCTGTTTCTAAATGAATTTATAGTTTATTATAAATAAACTATACAGTAATCTCTGTGTGTGTGTATGTGTGTGTGTGTGTGTATATATATATAAAGATTTTTGTCTCTACATGTATATCATTGAGTACCCATGAAGGCTGAAAGGAAGAGACAAATTGATGAATTAGGAAGAATATTCTAATTCAGCAGTGCTCTGAAGATCAAGTAAAGTAGACAGCACTGAGTGATAGTGGTTCCTGAGATTCAGATAAGAAATGGTCTCGGCCGGAATTAATGCCATAAATAATTAACAAATCCATTTGTTTAGTGTTCCTGTGAATTTGAATAAATGTCTATGTCTCTCCAGACCAGTGCTCTCTGGCTTAAGCTGAAAGCTACCAAAAAATAGTGACTGCCAATTAGCTTATTTTGAACAACAACCAGTAAATACAGCCTAAAATGTGGCTGACACTAATTTTAACAATAAGAGTTTTCATTGGCCCTTTATGTTTATCTTACACAATTATGGGCTTTCAATCTTTCAAAAACTCTTGTTGTATGCCATTTTCTTTAACAACATTCAACAAGATAATTTTACAAACAGTATTATTTCCCTGTAAGATTTCAAGGCTTCATAAGGAATGATATTCAATACATGAAGTTTTAAAGTCATAAACGTAAAAGCTTCAGAAAATGACTACTTTGCCTTTTTTCCAAAAAAGTATGTACTTACCATACATATTTTCTCTATAACTTTTCCTTCTGATATATATATATATATATATACAGATATATATATATCTTTTAAATGTACCATTCCCCAAGCAGAAAATCCTATTTGTTTTTACATTATCTAAACTCCTTTAAACATTTATACAAAAATTCCAGGATGTTTAGATAATTTTCAAACATCATGTACAGAAACTCTTCACTTTTTAAATATAAATGGTTAAAGGACAGTTGTGAAGCAGGTTAGAAAATGCCAACAGGTTTTCAATTAAAAGTTCCATTTAACTAATGTAATTATTCTTACCTAATTAAATTTTTTTAACTAAGATCAGTCCATTGAGATATCTCATTCTGTTTTAAAATGTTACACGAAGCTCTTACTAATGTCCATGAACCACGTTGTATTGATGAGATTGTTAATGAACTCTCTAGCATCAATGCACTGGCCTTAATAATTTAGAACCTGTTAAATCTTGTCTGCTTTTTACTACATTTGGAACCGCTATTGATTTAGAGAAGAGTCAATACCAAGGGGAAGTATTCTTTGCACTTCCAGCTGGTCTCCAATACATCCAATTGTCTTGATATTTGCAGCTCAAATTAGGTTCTTGCATTGAAAAATTTATATTAATCAATATTGTTTATATTTACTTTTTTGAATATGATGAAGTAAAATAGATTTTTATGGCAATAACAGACTGTAATTTTTTTCTAAATTTGGAACCTAGATGGATGCAAACCAAAATACACTAGAAATTTAGGTCCATGAGTTCAAATGTTCATGTAAGTATTAATTCCAAATGTCAATAAAACCTGATAACCTAAAAATTAAATTATAGCAAAGGCCAACTGTAAGCATGATTTGAAGAAGACTTAACAATGTAGAGAGATATTTCTGAAAAAAATAAAACAATGCATATGCAAACAAAACATATCAATATGTATCCTTTATGACTTTTTATGTTCTTATTGTGTGTTTAGCTTTCTATCTTGTGCTCATTACTCTATAAAAATTGTAGTAGAAACTTGTCATGAAATTTTGAAAAAGTACAATTTTCGTAGGAAGAATATGAGATTTAGAATTTTAGTTTTTAATTTTTAGTGGCAATGGGAAGTCATATTATCTTTCTTAACTTAATTTTCCTCATCTTTAAAATAAGTAAAATAGTAACCTACCTCACAGAGTTGTTGTAAGAATAAAGTTAGATAAATTTATAAAAGTATGAATTATAAAGTTTTTTAAATATGTCACAATTATAAAACTAATTAACTGAAAATCTCAAGTATGTTAACTGATAATATCAGTTTAGATGGGACAGAGGTTTTTGGCTTTGTTTTTTAAATAAGGATTGATTTCTACACTCATATTTATAGTGTAACTCAGATCCATAACTTGAAGACCTTCCATCTCTTCACTAATTTTTTTTTTCTTTTTTTTTTCTTTTTTTTTTTTTTTTGAGACAAAGTCTTGCTCTGTCACCAGGCTGGAGTGCGATGGCACAATCTCGGCTCACTGAAACCTCCTCCTCCCGGGTTCAAGCGATTCTCCTGCCTGAGCCTCCCGAGTAGCTGAGACTACAGGTGCGTGCCACCATGCCTGGCTAATTTTTTGTATTTTTAGTAGAGATGGGGTTTCACCATGTTGGCCAGGTTGGTCTCCTGACCTCGTGATCTGCCCGCTTCGGCCTTCCAAAGTGCTGGGATTACAGGCGTGAGCCACTGCACCCAGCCCTCTTCACTATTTTAATATAAATTTTTCCTATTTTGAAAATATATTGCTTTAATTAATCATTTTTTTATTGCCATGAGGAAATGCCTCTGCTTGCTCATTCTTAGGTCTCTTGAATATCTCTTCCCCTTATGAACATATACTTTCTCACTGTATTCTTTCCTTTGTCTGTAAGTGTATTACAGTTTGATTCAGTCATTCAACAATATTTATGTTATTAATGTGCTACTGACAACAAATACAGTTATTTGCTTGGGCAATAAAACTTGGAAATCAAAGATGATTTAGATCTTTGGAGTACTTACAGTAGCTGAGTGGGACAAACAAGTAAACCAAAATTTTAATACAAAGTCATATGCAGGGTAACAGAAGGGTATTTAATTTCATCTGGAGTAGCTCCTATCTACTAATGTTAGAGAGTAGTCTTTGCTTCAAAGATTTTTCTATCAACATCAATAGCTTCAAAAAATAAAAGGAGTGGAAAAAAGTTAAAGAATCAAAAGTTGAGAGGAATGGTTGCATTAGGGAAGAGGTCAAACCAGAAGTTTCACTAGTTTTTTTCGAGATTATACTTTATTCATTTTCTGAGACTCCTAGCACCTGCTTTCAGGCTATTAAAATATTCTTGTCCTTTTAGAGAATAAACATTAAAGGATTTATTTAAGTTCATTCTTACTTTATGTTAGAACTGATCCAGTGAAAGACTCAGAAAGTAGAACATGGAACTCTGAAGACCAGGAGTATAGCCCTGGTAACTCAGTGGCATCTTCGGTGGGAACTGTTGTTTTGCCTTCTCAGTATCTCTTCTTATTGCAGCAGAATCGTCTTCCACATCAGTCCATTTCCTGCTTTAATCTCCTAGCTCCAGGTATAAACACATATTTCAGGTCTTGTCACAGCTATTGCCTCAGGCACGGCCAAGTGAAACAAGCTCCGTTCATTAGTTAAACCCAGGCTTTTTGAGGAAGCCATTAGGAAAGAGGTACTTTCTTTCTTGTGGGGTCCCAGACTGGTGGATTACAAACCTTGATGCCACCTTTATATCTCTCTCTGAGAATAAAGCCAGTAGAAAAAAGAGAGGAAGTGGGAGAAGAGGAACCTGTTGATAAGAACTTTCTTTGTGCACTTGGATCCAACTGTGTTTGAAGACAAATTATCCTGTACTTTAAAAGAAAGATAACTATATGCTTCTTTTTGCTCTTAACTAATTTCATAAAATTTTAGACAGCTCAAAGTGAAAGAATCAAATGATACATTCTTAGAGTTTAGTTTCTTCAAGGTAAAGTGAGAGCATTACTTTTATCTCCATATAAGTTGGAGTATACATTTAAGGAAAATGAGATGTGTATAAAATCAAACCATAAATAATTATACATATAAAAGTACTAGAGAATATAATAGTTATATAAAATAAATTTACTGAATATATTATTATCTTCTGATTATTAAGACATTTTTGTAGAAAATCATTCAATTTAGTAGGAAAATTTTAGGCAATCACTAAGCTATTCCTATAGTTTTATAAAGGCACAAAATGGAACATGTGAGTTGGCATAGGAGAACACACTACACCTGCCAAAAATACATGGATCTGAATTTTGTTTGAATCAACACTACTCTTCCTATTGTGACTATGCAGGTTCAGGGATAATCAGAATGTGTACTGAAGCAAAAAACTTTAATGGTACACTGCTGTGAACACTAATAAGAAAGAAATCACAGAGGACTCCAAAAACAAATGCCAACTAATATTCTACAATGCCCTTTTAGCCAGTAGGTTAATAGACTGACATCAAAATTGGAAATGACCGATTAAGCTGTATCAGTTTACTCTTGACATTTTTACTTCTGAGTTTTATACTTGATGAAACAAATTATAAATCACCAACCAGGACGTAAAAGACTTTCATTACAACAACAATTTGTTTGCACTGAATCGTATGCCATTTAGGAAATTAATTCAAAGTAGACAAAGAGCAGTAGACGAGGGTGATGCCATTTTACCCAGGAGAAATAACAGTTTGATAGCCTTCACCTGCTTGATCTGATGACTGAACAGCTGCAGCCAAGGTAAGACAGGATGGTGACGTGTGGGCAAGGACTCAGAGGAAACCCAGAATGAACAGCAACTCCACAGATAAATAAGCAACAAGAGGATGTTAGAAATGTTTTTAAAAGCATAAGAATCATCATTAGATAAAAACAAAATGACATTTCAGAAAAAAACAAGGCAGTAATGATAGAATTGTGAAAGGTATCAAAATCAAAAGAGTCACTAATGTTAACAAATGAACAAATAAACAAGCAAACAAAAAGCCCTGACAAATAGAACCAGGGAACACCATAAAGAGGTTATCATTCTTGTATGTCTGATATAAATACAAAATCCACAATCTTGCACAAAGGCCATCAGAACCTTACACAAAAAATATTTCTACAAGGGCATTTGCCCAGCAACCGCTTAACTTTGGACTGGTGATAACCTTGTTATTGGTCTTGGTAGCCAAAGATAATTATCTCAGAAGAATTATATAATCCTCCTGCTTTTTCTCTTTGAAAACCTCTGTCTCCCTTTACTTCCCTAACTATGCGCATAGTTTACTTTGATATGCATATTCCCATTACAATGCTTTATTCTCAAATAAATACCTTTTCTTTTAGAGGGCCTCTCTCTCAGTGTTATTTAGGTTGACAGGCTATAGCATAAAATATTCTCTCCTTGTTATTTGGAACAAACAAGTAGATACATTTATTTAGAAAGAAACTCAAAAAGATACTCATAATTTGTTTAATCTTATCCTTGAGTTTATCTTGTGGGTTAGATTTGAGAATCCAGGAGATGAGATTCCTATAAAGCATACATTTCCTCATTTACTCGAATAGCTATCATGGCACCTGAGTATGTCCAATGAAGCTCAGTAAAGGGCTGTAACTATTGAGTAGACTTCTGTGTTTCGAGGGTTCACAGTATCAGATAATATTTCTTCTCTTCCTCTGCATTCCTGATTCTAAACTCCTCCACTTCCCGCTTCTTCAATTGTATATTCTTTAGAGTCCTTTCTTTCTGACTTCCTAAATAAAGGCTACCCAATGAATACACACATTCTATTGCATTTTGAAAGAAAAATTACAACAAACATACTATTGTTTATGTCAAATGGTGAACAAAATTCAATATATTGTATACTTGGGCATTTGTATCTACTTTTTTCCCAAGGAAAACAGTACAAAGATATTATACATATCCATCATGCAAGGTAGAAAATTAAAGTTTACTTTTGTTTTCTTATACTTTTGAAATTAGCCAAACCAGAAGGAACACCCTTAACCAAAAGTTAAAGCATGAAGTTTAGTAAAGTTATAAAAAAACAGAGCAATAATAAGCATATCAGCTATAATTTTAGCCTATTAGGTCAGTTTTTAACTATATATCCTAGATGATAATCTGTCTTTTTTTAAATCAGAAAAATAGTAAATATTTCACAAAGAAGTTATTTAGCCATAGGGTTATTTTCTATAATACCTACCACATGGCACTGAAGTAGGCACTTTATGACATTATTTAACTTAATTTTCTTTAACAATCTCATGATATAAACAATATATGCCAAGGAGCCAAGACTCAAAGCACCGAGTGAGCGGCACACCTAAAATCTAAACCCAGGCCTATTAAATTCCAAAGATTGTGGGGTTTTTTCTTCTTAACCCTGAGGTTAAGATAATAGAAATTACTGCGATATATAGCTGTGTGCCTTAACATTATGAATTAGGCATCTATTTTAGAGTTCAGTGTCCCTCATATTGTAGCAAGACGAGCGGCAGACAAAACTCCTCGGACACCAAGTTAAAGAAGGAAGGGGTTTATTCGGCCGGGGGCATCGGCAAGACTTCTGTCTCAAGAGCCGAGCTCCCTGAGTGAGCAATTCCTGTGCCTTTTAAGGGCTCACAATTCTAAGGGGGTACATGTGAGAGGGTCATGATTGATTGTACATGACTGGGGGCTGCATGCACCAGTAATTATATTGGAACAAAACAAGATAGGGATTTTCACAGTGCATTTCTATACAATGTGTGTAATCTATACATAACAGAACCAATTAGGTCAGGGGTCTATCTTTAACTACCAGGCCCAGGGTGCGGTGCCATGCTGTCTGCCTGTGGATTTCATTTCTGCCTTTTAGTTTTTACTTCTTTTTTCTTTGGAGGCAGAAATTGGGCATAAGATAATATAAGGGGTAGTCTCCTCCCTTATTCCCCCCTTTTGAGACTCTCACTCATTTTAATAGTGGGAGTTCTCACTTTCATTTTCACTACCGATGTTTTCTTGCAAGACAGATGGATAGTGATTTATATAGTACATTCGTGCTGAGGCATTTTGGTGAACTAAGGTAGCAATGAAGCTCTTTATCATTCGAAGAAGTACAGGTATCAAACAAGGGAGCAGTAGGCAGGTTCCTATTATTATTATAACTCCTATTATAAGAGTTTTAAATCCTCCTAGCACTGGGAACCATTCTCCAAACATGGCGCCAGGATCAAATCCATGCCACACTTGCACGGGCACATGTGCCAGTTTTGTCATATCTCCAACTATGTCTTCAACTACTTGCTCTTGATTATCTATGTGTAGGCAGCAATTAGAAAGGTTAAATTTCCTGCATATCTCTCCTTTAGCTGCTAGCAAGTAGTTGAGAGCTAATCTATTTTGATAGATAGCTTTTCTCATCAGAGTTTCTTGCTTGGCCAGAATAGTCAAGGCTGTGCCAGTTTTATTAGTGATTATTTCTAAGACAGCTTATAACCATATGATTCAGTTGATCATGCAAATGGGGGTCCAGTATCCCCATGAGCTGTAAGGTCCATAATATTGTATGATTCTCTCAGGGGGCCATTCATCATCTTTCCAATTTCCTATAGCTATGCTTCTCTTTCCACAGGAAGCATAGACAGGGAAGCCCAGGAGTTCACCTGTTTTTATGGGTAGTCAGAAGGAAGATGGTTTAATAGTGCCAATAACACAACTACCTGCCCACTGGCCAGATAATTTGGCATAAGCTCTATGCCCACATATCCAATACAATCCAGTGGGGGCTGTCTGGTCCCAGTGGGACTCCGCATGGGTCCACACGGTTTGCAACTTTGGGAATTTACCAGATGGATTCCTCGATTCCTCTCTGTTTGATTTGAACTCCACCAAGTGACTGCTTTTGTGGTACCATTATACAGTTTCTGTCCAAGACAACTAAGTCATCCTACACGAGTGAATTCTTTTCCTTCTCTAGCTAAGCAATATTGTCCAATAATTGAGGCTTTTAGGACCCAGAAATTATCAGGGTGATTCTTTTGAGCTGGGAATTCATCAGGAACTGGGTCTGTAGGCATTAATTCTTGGGCTTCCCATGGCCATTGATCTCCCATTACAGTTCCTCCACATACATAACATGAAGTGACATTGAGAGACTGGGCTATATGCTCGGCTAATTGCAAAAACAAATTTCTTGTTTTTCCTGGAATTTCTGGTACTGGTACATTTAGTTCATCATAGAAAGTTTGAAACACTGGCTCAGGAGAGCATTTGTAAACTCCTCGAATCAAGGTATTTACTCGAGGATCCAGTCTGGCCCCATCAATTTCTAAGGTCGCACACTCCTCTTCTTTCCAGCAAGGATCAAGGGGATTGGTTATTACTAGCTCTAAGGAGTTACATTGTCCGTTAGTACAGGAAGGGCCATTTTTTTCCTTTCTGAAGGTAGACTGGATCCTTTTGCTCATTTTTTTTTTTTTCTTTTATCAAGTGGCCTAAATGACCAAGTGGTAGTTAGCAGCACAAGGTAGGGTCCTTCCCAGACTGGCTCAAGTTTTTCTTCTTTCCACCTTTAGATGAGAACATAATCTTCAGGCTGGTGCTGGTTTACTGGAAATTCTAGGGGTGGTACATGTGCTAAAAGACTTTTAGTTTTTTTTTGTTTTTTTGTTTTTCTTTTGTGAGAAAGGAAAGTGGAAGATAAACCAGGTATGTAATTTTTAAGAAATTGGCCTTTTGTTTTAAATGTGGGGACCTTGGCAGTGCACTTTATAGTACTTAGTGCCTTTTTACTGAGAAATTTCCTTTAGCACATATTTTTATTAGTTTTTAAACCAAAGAAAGCCAAATACCATTTTACATTTAACAATGCTTCTCGTATGATTTTTATACCAGATAAGCTAAATTTTATCTTTATATTAGTGGGTTATTAATGTTAAACCTAATTTAAATAAAACCTTGTAGACATATTTATTTAATTTTTAATGTTTGACCATAAGGTATGATTTTATAGACTCTTTTTAACCTTTAATAATTTTTGCTAAAGAGCAGGTTGGTGCTTTAAGAAAAACCTGTTATGCTTTTATTTGAATGTCCGGTTCACAGAAAAACTGGATGATCCTTCTTTAACTTTAGCTAATACGTTAGCTAAACTTTAGCTAATACGTTAGCTAAACTTTAGCTAAACTTTAGCTAAAAGAACACAAAATGTTCTTTACAATTAATGTTTTAAACCTTGCTTAAACCTTCAAAACAGTAATTTTTAACTTTTTAATGTAGGTAAAAATGTACATTCTTATACCTCCTTATAATCCCTTTACCAAAGGTATATTTTGCTTTTCTTATTCACCTTGCACATAAACTGTTTTGTTTTTTTTTTTTTTTTCCAATAGTTTTACATTCAGGAGGCCTAGTTACTTTTAAATTATACAACATCTTTTGCATAAATTCTTTTTTTAACACACATTTTTTTATAACCCTCTCTCTTTTTTTTTTTCACGACTTTTACAGGCAATTTTTTTTTTGACATGCCTTAATTTTCTGACTTATTACAAACATTTCTTTCTTTAAACAACCAGTTAATTTATTTCAGGACAATAATTTACCATATAACACTCTTTTTATATAAATTCCGCCTCCCCCCTTTTTTCTTTTTTTCTTTTTTTTTTTTTAACTACTTGTATATCTCTCTCTTTCTTTCTCTCTTTGACTTTGTCTGTCTCTCTTTGACTTTCCTTTTGCCTCTGTCTCTTCTCTCTCTCTGCCTCTCTCTTTCTCTCTCTCTCTTTCTCTCTTCTTGACTCCCTCTTTGTCTGTCTCTTCCTCTCTCTCTGCCTCTTTTAATCTGTCTCTTTACTTTCTCTCTCTCTGCTGGTCTTTCCTTGCCTCTGCCAGCTACTTATGCTGCTGTTCTCTCAACCACTGTGTATTGGGGGTGGGGGGGTCTAAAACCAGCTGTAACCAAGTGTCTATGTATAGGAACTGGTCTGGGTTCCCTGGCTTACATGTTACTTTGTGCTATACCTTTGAAATAAGGGACCTGTCCAGGCTTTCTTCTAATCGTCAATCTACCTCTAATGCTGGTCAGTCTATCTTACACAAAGTTTTAAGTTTTCCTGGTGTCATAGTACTCCATAGTCTCCCTTAAATCCTTTTTTTTGAAATTTTTCAACATAGTTCTTAGTGGGGTGGGTTTACTTTGTGCCTCACCCATGTTTCCTCTAGACAAAACACCACACTCACACCACACACACACCACAAAACAAAGAACAGGTAAAAAGGGCATACACACACTTTTGTAGTTTCCACCAAACCAAAATCAAAACCAAAATCAGAGTATCCAGAAATCTAAGCCAGGTCAAAACCAAAACCAAAGTATCACGCAATCCAAGTCAAGTTAAAAACAAAAGGGCCAGTACAGGCACACCATGGGTGATCAGGCCATGCTTCCACTCAAATGGAGTGGGCAAGTTCCCAAGACTGGTCCTGTCAAGCAATTCAAACCAAATCAAAACTAAAGCCAAAGTGCCAATAAAGGCACACCATGGGTGATCAGGCCACTCTTCCACTCAAACAGAGTGGGCAAGTTTCGAAGACTAGTCTAACCAAGTTTTAGATGTCCAGACTCCAAGTGCCAGTTCCTTCCTGGTGTTCAGCCACTGCGTTGATCCTCCACGGGGGCCTGCCACACACTGCTCTGGCGAGGTGTCCCACCGGGGCAAATGCGTACCGGGGGAGCTCTCAGGATCCGCGTCGCTCAGGCTGGTTGGAGTCCCCCGCAGGGATGTTCCACAGGGCAGGCTTAAGCCGCCTAAAGAGCTGCCTCAATCATCCACCATTCACCTCGCTTCCCGATCAGGGAACCAAGAAATGTAGCAGGACGAGTGGCAGACAAAACTCCTCAGACACCGAGTTAAAGAAGGAAGGGGTTTATTCGGCCGGGTGCATTGGTGCATTGGCAAGACTTCTGTCTCAAGAGCCGAGCTCCCCCAGTGAGCAATTCCTGTCCCTTTTAAGGGCTCACAACTCTAAGGGGGTGCAGGTGAGAGGGTCCTGATTGATTGAGCAAGCAGGGGGTACGTAACTGGGGGCTGCATGCACCAGTAATTATATCGGAACAAAACAAGATAGGGATTTTCACAGTGCATTTCTATACAATGTCTGTAATCCATACATAACAGAACCAATTAGGTCGGGGGTCGATCTTTCACTACCAGGCCCAGGGTGCGGCGCCGGGCTGTCTGCCTATGGATTTCATTTCTGCCTTTTAGTTTTTACTTCTTCTTTCTTTGGAGGCAGAAATTGTGCATAAGACAATATGAGGGGTGGTCTCCTCCCTTAATATTAACATAATACAATGTGCATTATGAAACAAAGATTATTGAAGACAGCTTTCATTCTATGTCATCTCTTGATGATAAAAATTTACTTTCCTGGTCTAGAGGTGAGAGAGAATCCATAACATTTCCAGGTGAGAGAAACCATAATTTGCTCACCAGACATAGATGAATAATGATGTGCTGGCAACTATGATTAGGTGCTAGAAAAGGTTGGAAATATCACTGGGAGAAGAGTATGAAAATGCATGTCAAATACCAGTTGGGACATTGTAATTTGACTTGAGGAACTTATTCCATGGAACAAAAAAGGAAAAATGTACATGGATGCATTTACAGATGCGTGCATTAAAACATGGTTTATATTACTTGAAAATGCAGCAGTCTTAATGTTTCTCAACAATGTTAAGCAATTTATATTGTATTTTTATAAATAAATATTATAACACTGTGAAAATTATACAGGCTGAGTGTGGTGGCTCATGTCTGTAATCCCAGCACTTTGGGAGGCCAAGGTGGGTAGATCACTTGAGCCCAGGAGTTTGAGACTAGCCAAGGCAACATGGTGAAACCCCATCTCTACTAAAAATACAAAAATTAGCCAGGCATGGTAGCGCATGTCTGTGGTCCCAGCTACTTGGAAGGCTGAGGTGTGAGGATCACTTGAGCCTATAGGACACAAGTTACAGTGAGCTTAAATTGCACCACTGCACTCCAGCCTGGGTGATAGAGGCAGACCCTGTTTCAAAAAAAAATAAAAATACAAATAAAATTATTATCTAGACCTATATTTATGACATAATGATGGATGTTAAAATTTCCATATTCATAATATAAAATAATATATTCTTATAATGCATTGTAATAGTACAGAATTATATCTAATAAAACATTTCAGATCCCACCACCCATGCTCCTGACTTTCTCAGAGGTAATTATTCTCAACAGTGTGGGCCTATATAGACCCAGTCAGATAGATATTGTGTTTATTTTTATTATTCTAATCAAAAGTAAAATATACTATAATTTGCTTTAAAAAAATGTTAAGAATATATTTTCCAACTTAGCATTAATAGATATACCTCATTATTTTAACAAATAAATGTATTTCAATTATGCATATTCAAAATGCACATTATTGCCGGGCGTGGTGACTCATGCCTGTAATCCCAGCTCTTTGGGAGGCTGAGGCAGGTGGATCACCTGAGGTCGGGAGTTCAAGACCAGCCTGACCAACATGGAGAAACCCTGTCTCTACTAAAAATACAAAATTAGCCAGGGTGGTGGTGCATGCCTGTAATCCCAGCTACTCAGGAGGCTGAGGCAGGAGAATCGCTTGAACCCGGGAGGCGGAGGTTGTGGTGAGCCAAGATTGCACCATTGCACTCCAGCTGGGGCAAAAAGAGCGAAACTCTGTCTCAAAAAAAAAAAAAAAATGCACATTATTTAGGCGTAAAGCAAAATATAGCTTATGACTGTCATATTAATTTAAATATATCTTATCCATCTATCTCCATAAATAAAGAGAGAAAGAGAGATCATAATAAATCCAAAATGTTTATAAGGGTAATGGGATTATAGAAAAGTTTACCTTTCTTTTTTATATTTCTATATTCTGTGAGAATACTCTCTTAAGGAGAAAAAAAGGTGAATTGATTACTGTTTGGAACAAAATAAAAGAAACAAATAAAGCACAATTTTACCCATGATTGATATGTAAGAATTATAAAAGTATTGTGCTGATAAACCACAGAATTAATGGACCAAAAGCAAATCAAAATTTCAATTGAAAGTAGCAGTTATTTCTTCTGAATTCTAGATAGTATTCAATGTTTACCTGAGTTACTTCTAATTTCACACAAGTTTACAAATTTCCCCTCTTTTCATATGTAAACTCAACCAGAAGTAGGAGTTAAGCACCAAGATTGCTAGGTTACATAAAAAGAATTGCCTAAAAGCCACATCAGTCTAAAGACAACCCCTGTGGACACCTACAAACAACCAGCCATGCATGCCATCTTATCTACTGTATCAGGAGACATACACAATTATTTTCCAAAAACGAACATCAAAAGGAATAAGTGGTTAATCAGGTAGTATCATAAAGCTTTTCCACGAGCATTGTTCTGTTAATTAACATCTCGTCTATTTCCTGCAAGTGAAGGCCCAAACCTAAATTAAATTACAGCAGCACTTGCTAAGAATGGGGCTCATTTGGAACAGGACTAATAAGCTTTCTTTCTGTCTTGAGCAGAGTTGTGAGTAGGAAGCTCAACTCCAGAGGACAACACTCCCAGAAGTCATTTGATCATAAATACATGCTGTAGTAACCGAAAGCACAGTTTGACAATTAGTGTCATGACTAGATGTTGTAAACTAAAATAGTTGTTTTAGGTTTTATATCCAACTTTATAGTAAAAAAAGAATTTGTGGTAAGTGTAGAAGATATTATTCTTCCCATTGAATACTATAGAACTTCAACAGGTACTCATTTATATCAAACATCACTTTAATGCTTCAAATATTTCAGGAACTCTTCAGGATATCATTTTGATATCTATCCTCAATTATTAAATCTTTAAACACAAGATTCTTTAAAAATTGAGGTCATGATTAGAAACATATACTTAATAATACAGCTACTTCACTTTAAACAAAATTCTAGTAAATATTACGATTTATTTTCTTCAGTTTGCTCTAAAAGCAACCTGGACAAAAGCCCAAACACACCAAGCAGTTATTGTAAACATAAGTGGAATAAGTGCATACAATATATCAGGCAAATATGTTCCAATGATGCCATACTTTGATCATCATTTTCTTAAAATAATGTCTTCATATTAAAAATGCTTTAGCTTCATGTTTGGATCCTTATTCTAATCAATGCATCTTGCAAAACAAAGATAGTTTAACATACTTTAATCAAGAACAGTTTAAATGTTAATGATATTAAACTCATATGCAACATTTTTGAAATTTAGGCTTTGTGATACAATAAAAAAAGGATTCCACAAAAATGACTCATAGCATTTTTGGAGAAATTAAGTTTAAGTAGATGTATAAGAAAATTCAAATTTGCTACCTGCCAAGTTTCTAATTTCTAAATTAAGAGTAGTTTTAATCACATGCACACAGATTAAACCCTACTTTAAAATAGTGCCTTCCGTGTATACAGACTTTAAAGAATACAGGTTATAAGATTAATTTCTGCTTCGTGAAGAGGGAGAGAGAGGGATTGGTTTCATAAGAAAACACTCCTTAAAGGAATAATGTATCTTGACTATTTTCATGTGACTTCTCCAGACAGCATAGCAGGTACCTGCCTCTGGGTTAGGCAGATTAATTTTGGGACTAATACAAGTAGCTTTTGCAAAATAAATGCAGTCTCCAAAGCTGAAATGCAATCTGAAATAATTGAATCATTCCACTATTCTTCCTAGAAAAAAAAAAAATACGATGTGTCCAATAGCCATTATCATTGTTATTTATATATTAGTACATTAACATATACATAATGTCATTTAGATTCAGAAAGAATTCAGAGTGAAACACACACAAAAAGCACACATGCATTCAGTACTCAGCTGCCCTATGCTAGGCACTAAGCTAATGCTAGAGAGATAAACATAAGCAAGATGTATATAGTACCTGCCTTTATGGAGTTCATGCCCAGTAAAATGTAGGCAATTGAAGATGCAGTACAAATTAAGGCTAATAAGTGCTAAAACTGAAATGAGGAACAGGGTGCTATAGCATGGACATACAAAAAACACTAACTGAAATTAACTTGGAGGACTCAGGAAAGGCTTTCGGAACAAAGTGATGTTGACACTAAAGAAGTGTCAGAGTTAGATAGAGAGAAAGATGTGACAGCTCAGAAAGGAGAGAGAACAAGAGAGTGTTGAGAAGCTGAAAAAATGTTCCTTATAGATGAAGCACCAGTGAAGGTGTGGATTTGCAGTGATAATGGATGAGGCTGGAGAAGGTAATAAATAATAATTAACAACAACAAAACACACACACACACACACACACACACACACACACACACAAAATGAAGGTTTTTTCAGCCATGCCTAGAAGTGCAGATTTTATCTGTAGGATGAGTGGAAGACATTAAAGTGTTTTCAGAGGACAGAAATGATCAGATTTACTTTTAGGAAAGAGCACTTCCTGAGCGGGGAGAATGACAGGCACATTGGTATAATACTAGAGGCAGGAGATCCTTCAGGAGACTCATTAAAAATAATCCTAGTGACTTCAGCCTGGGTAACAGGGTGAGACCTCATCTCTAAAATAATAAAAATGATAATGAACAGAAGGGAGGCTACAATGACTCCCAGGTTTATTAATGTTTGGGCCAAAGGGAAGATGGTCATAATATTCACTGAGATAAAAAGTAATGCAGATAAGTGCTATTAGAAATACACTTTCACATATTTCTTCATTCTCTCACCTTGCTTTTCAGAGCACTTATCACTTTCTGATCTCTCTCTCACACACACACACACACAAACACACACATACACACAAGGAGTGTTGGTTATTTCTTCCCTCTTCTAAAATATAATCTCTATGTGTATAGAGACTTTATTTGACTACTGTATTCCCATCAGTAATCAAGAGGTTTCAGGAAGATAATGTCACGGAAGATGATATTGAGTTTCCAAACTTGCAAGTGGAGGTGTCTGGTAGATGGGCTAGGTACATGAGTTCATGCCTCAAAGGAGAGGTGTGGGCCTGGATTATAAATTTGGAAATCGTAAGTTTATGAGAAGGATTGGAACCACAAGAGCAAATGACACTCAGGAATAAAGGTAAATTGAGAGAAGATAGCCCTGAGATTCTCCAACATATAAGTGACGAAGGAAGAGGAGCATAACAGAGAGAGACAGTGAATACAGAGAACCAGGAGATACTGGTGTCAGGGAGGCCAAAATACAGGATTTAAAACCTTGTAAGTTTCTGATCTTGGGTTCACCTTCCTTAAGGACAAATGTTTATCTCTCTTCTTGTCAAATCAGATAATACATTCAAGTTGTTTTTGTTCTTAGACTTAATTTAAATACTGATAGTATTTAAATACTGGAAGCAAACAAGGCTGGCTTCAAAATTTGCAGGGCCCAATAAAGAAAAAACAAACAAACAAACAAAAAACAATGTATGGCCTCTTTTCCAAATAATAAAATAATATTAAGAATTAAATAAGGTCCCATGTGACTATACAGATAACACACCCATAAGACTAGTCCTGAAAAAAATCGAAATCTTTTAAATTTCAACCAAGTTTAGATGAATTAACAGTAATATGTTATTTTTCATAAAAGATTTATACTATTTCATCTGGCCAAATTTCTTAAACCTTGAGTGAACAAAGAAGAATTTCCCCTGGTTATTTATTTAATGGCATGAGATGAATTGAAAAGGGGATTGATTTTAGTAGAAAATACAGATAATTTTATTGGCTAATAAATTGAATAAGACGCTAACTTCCGTATAGTAAGAAAAATTAGACAAGAAATGCATGTCTTCTGGGAGACATAAACATTCATAACACATTCAAACAGCTAGTTAATTTGTGTTGTTTAATCAGATATCAGCAACTAACAAAGAGTGACTAAATAAGACTTACATGCCATTTCTAGAAACCTCACATTCAGAGTGGTTTTCAGGATTGAATGAATTAGGACAATTACACTGACCTAGAGCTTTGGTACCCAGGAAATCACTCAGTTGTTAAAAACAAATCCTGCTACTTGAATGTTCTTACCACATTGTCATCAAATCAAAGCAGTAGAGACAGCCACTTTGATTTTCTGCCAAGACCCTCAATCTGTACATTGTCCTTTTGTCATTTCTTGTTCCTCTGGAGGATGGCCTTGATGGTCTTTGAAATACTATTTCATTTGTACATGAGCATCTCCAAGGAATGCCCAGCATGATTTGTCCTGGCACTGTGGCCTCTTGTAGACAGCCCTGGGATCTATACCTGCTGTCGAGTCTGTCTGGGCTGACTCTAGTACATCTATAGTCAAAAGTCAGCTCTTAAGTCTGATGATTCAGTCACAAAGACGTTTCTCAGTAAACCAAATACATTTTTAAAAATCCAAAATGTATTGAAAATATTACACTTTGATGGTCACTTTAGTTTGCTTCTAGATTAACCTCATGGGTATCTGAAACTGACCTGCCTGAGATATGTACTTTTTAGCTGAATGTTAACTGGTCAAGAAGGCTGTAATTAGCATCTTGAATTAAAAAAAAAAAAAAAAAAAAAACCTTCAAATCCTGTCAAGGCATGTACCTAATGACACCATTTTAGACAGAGTCATTTACCAAACTAGACCAGGCAAATGTTGGTCTTGTCACCCTGAATACCTGGATTCAAAGTCAAATAGGAGCCTCAGTCATTCACTCTCATTCAGAAGTAATTAGGAAGGACCTAATTTTAAAAAGAAAGAAAGCAAAAAGAAAGAAATTGGGGCTGGAGGGTGGCTAACACCTGTAATCCCTGCACTTTGGGAGGCTCAGGCAGGATTGTTTGAACCAGGAGATACTGGTGTCAGGGAAGTCAAACCCAGTACTTTGGGAGGCTCAGGCAGGATTGTTTGAAGCCAACTTGGGCAGCATAGCAAGACCCTGTCTTTAAAAAATAAAATAAAATATAAAAATTAGCCAGGCTTGGTGATGCCCAACTGTAGTCCCAGCTACTTGGGAGGTTGAGATGGGAGGATCATTTGAGCACAGGAGTTTGAGGCAGCAATGAGTTATGATAGCACCACTGCACTCTAACCTGGGCAACAGAGTGATACCCTGTCTGAGAGAGAGAGAGAGCGAGAGCGAGAGAGAGAGAGGGGAGAGAGAGAGAGAGAGAGAGAGAGAGAGAGAGAGAGAGAGAGAGAGGAGGAGGAGGAGGAAGGGAGGGAGGAAGGGAAGGGAAGGGAAGGGAAGGGAAGGGAAAAAGGAAGAAAGGAAAGGAAGAAAAAAGAAGAGAAGAGAAGAGAAGGAAAGGAAGGAGAAGGAGGAGAGGAAGGAAAAGAAATGGGGGCATTATTGTAAAATCAGATTAGGTAAAACCTTTGCATCAGGTTTTGTTAAAAGTATAACCTTGAAATATCATGACCAGAAAAGCTGTCATTCTGAGTTTGAAGAAAGGCAAAATATCTTAAGGTCCTATTCTACTGAATAATTGTGTAAGATGCAGATTTGTTGCTTCAATATGGAGTTTTGCTAATTTTTTAGTCTGGAAAGGAATATTGCAGAATAATGTGGGAAAACTAAAAACATGGACAACACAGATAGAGCATGTGCGCTATCATGAGCTCTGGAGAAATGAAGAGATGGGGCCACAATTGCAAAATATTGTTTCCCCAACTGATTTCCTAATGAGGCAGTTTTATTTGCCTTTAGGGGAACCTGTATTAACTTAAAATAGCTGCTTGGGGGAAAAAAAAAAAAAAAAAAGAAATGGCTAAAAATCATTACAGTCACACAGACTTAAGTGTTCTTGCTTTCCCTTCATTTTCCTTTATTATTGCTCATCACCAGACATACCACAAAGGCCACCCAGCAATTCACATTGTTTCCATTTGTAGCCATGGAATTCAATGACAGTGGCCCTAGAGACTATTTCTGCGTACAGGTATGCTTGAAAAGACTAATGTGTGATCCAGCAGTCCTCTTCTCCCTG
Source organism: Macaca mulatta (assembly GCF_049350105.2). Lineage (NCBI taxonomy): Eukaryota > Metazoa > Chordata > Mammalia > Primates > Cercopithecidae > Macaca > Macaca mulatta. The sequence continues at coordinate 84,071,907 of NC_133409.1, forward strand.
AATGCTATGATCTTTCTATATGGAGTCAAAAGAGGACACTCAATATTAGAGTTCTTTGGATCATTTAACTGTCTTTGGACAGTTTGGTTCAGATTCATTTCTGATGTATCACTGAGACTTCATGTCATGTCCATCAACTAAGAGCTGACATTTGATTCTTATTACTATTTAATGTGTATTAAGTATCTCATGTGAGACAGACACTGTGTAGATAGATGATGTAAAACACAGCTGTCAAAGAGATGAAAAATTAATTTTGTATGACAATGTTAACTTTTCATAGATTGTCCTTGCTAGGCAAAAATCTCAACATAAAATACTACACAGCTTAAGAGGCATAGTTTGTATTAACCTTGATATATAATTAAACATATATAATTAAATATATATATTTAATTCCATAATCTCACACTCATTTAATTAAACATCAGTGAATTCATATTTAAGTAGTTTGTAAAAACTTTCACAGGTATTTCATTACTCAACAATGTTAAACATTTTACATATAGATATTTTTTGTTTAAAAAATAAAATGCACTTATCTAGCTAGTGATTACTAAAATAAAACTTTTTTTACTTTTTAAAATCTTATTTTAAAACAACAAATTATTATTGAAATTATTCATGGATTTTGAATAATTACAAACACAATTATGACTGTAATAAAATTATTTGTATCATTTAAAACTAATATTAAATGTTGGCTGGTTACTACACAACAAAGGGCCTTAATGGTGTCTTTATCACTTGAACTCAAATGACCATTGCTGAATCTGTTCTCTACTTAGCAGCCATATGTCTTCTGGTAAACAGTAACCTCTCCAAACCCCATTTTTCCAAGGTATAAAGTAGGTGCAATAATTTCTGCCCTACTTATTCCACTAGGTGTAATGAAGCTCAATCGGTACAATGTGTATTAAAACACAGTTAAATCTCTACACACTAAATAGTTGCTGCTGTTTTGTTATGCAAATAAAGAGACATCTAGCTTTGGGGGAGCCTCCTTCTTTTACTCAGAAAATTGTTTTCCAACCCCTACAGAAAAAGGAGAAGAAAAATAGCAATTGTAGGTCTTACAGTTGAGAAAATTTTACAAATGTAACTCATTATACTCTTCAATAGCATGTTCAAACTGTTTAATACTTCTTTACATAATTTAAAAGAAAGGGAAAAACAAAATAAATTTTAAAATAAAATATTTCCCATTTTAGGTAAAGCTCCAATGGAATCAGCCATTATAGATGCAAAGAATATGCCTAAGAATTTTTTAATATGCTACTTGATATGCAAAAATGAAACCCTCTGAGACAGCATGTCGTCAAGCATCATTTAGTTTGGGAGGACTTTAAATGAATATTACAAAAAGAAGATTGGTCCATTTTCCCTGAATGCAAAATACTTTCACTTACAGTTTAAAATATTTTAGCTATAATGGCAGTAAGATTTTAGTAGTATAGTTTTACTCTTTAGAAGTTAAACAAATAAACACAAGTTTTTAATAGTTTCAAATTTATTTATTTTGTCTCCAAAAAGCTTTCCTATGTAAGACAATTATTTCCAAAGAATGAATTAAGAATACATAGCTTTTCAAAAAAAGAATGATTCCCCCCAGTTTATCAGGTAATAAAATCTATTACCCCTGAAATCATTTCACTTAATTCTCACTTGCTCTTATATCCCATACTCTATTCTGCTGAGTGAAATTTAATAAATCTCTCAGTTCAGGATTAAATTTTACTGTTTTACGAACTGTTAAATTGCATTGTATTCTTATTAAAACTGGTGTTCTTTCACTCATAGACACATTCCCAACTGTACCCTTGGGCACAATTAAACAAACAGCAGAGATTTTGCTTTCACCATTGGAGTATCTTCCAACAGGGAGCAATAGATGAACATCAGCAAGTTATTTAACTATAAACAATGTGCACTTAATAATCCACATATGCTTTGAATTGCATAAACTATATTTTAAGGAGGATAATATATCAAATGGGTAATAATCCCCACATCATGCATTCTGGCTTAGTTATAGCAAGATAAGTACTGAAATACACTGAAAGAAACATATTAAAATACTTTAACTCATCATTTATACACTATGCTTTATACTCAACCTATGTTCATTCATTCATTCATTTATTTAATTTTTAATTTATTTTTAGGCAGGGCCTCATTCTGTTGGCGAGGCTAGAGTGCAGTGGGACAATCTTGGCTCACAGCAACCTCCCCCTCCCAGGCTCAAGCAATCCTCCCACCTCAGCCTCCCAAGTAGCTGGGACTACAGGTGCTCACCACCATACCAGGCTAGTATTTTTTGTAAAGATGGGATTTCACCATGTTGTCCATGCTGGCCTCAAAATTCCTGGACTCAAGCAATCTTCCTGCCTCAGTCTTCCAAAGTGCTGGTATTGTAGGCTTGTGCCACTGCATCCAGTTGTGATTATTTCTTAATGCCAAAAATAAAGCTAGCATTTATAATTCAGACACCAACTCTAAGCAGAAAAAACTACTAAAATGGACAGACTGAAGTAAAAGACAAAACATTAGAGAAATTTCTTTTTAAAAAGAAATGAAGAAAATGTTCTTTTCCATTTGCAGACCACTAGGGTAGACTTTTCAAACTGCATCTGGAAGGATCTCAATTCCATTAACACAAGATCTCCAGAACCCAGATTTATGAAACTCCAGATTTATTAAGAACTCCAGATTTATGAAAGAGAGGCCTTAGTAACTCAGTTTGTGAAATTACTCAGGTAGGAGCCAGACTTTATTGTTTGAATCTGGAGTCTATGCCCTTAGGCGAATGACTCATCCTCTTTGAACCTCAGTATACCAATCTATGAAACAGAATGATAATTGTATTTACCTCATCTGCATGTTGAGAAAATAAATTAAATTTATTCCCACTGTAAAATTTTAAATGAAATAATGCATGTAGAGTGCTTCACTAGACTAAACATCCAGGAAAACATAGCTATTATTATCACTATGTATAATTGTCCAATTTTGTTTACATTTTAATAATTTAACATATTCATAATTTTTCTTCCTTACTATATTGTGTTTTCCATGAAGAACTGAACTTTTAAATTTAAACTGAACTTAAAAATTTAAATACATTAGGTACTATATAAATATTAATTGATTTATTTGTAAAATGGTTGCCTAAACCCCAATCCTCATGTTAAAAATATTTTTCTTTTGATAGATAATGTAACAAATAGCTCTAATATTCATCAATTCAGAGGTCACAAAGCATAATAATCCAATAATATAATATCAGTGAGAGGGCATACATTTTCTTTTCTCATTCCATGCTAACCATATATGTCCCATCAGCTATTTAAAGCAACATTTTTCTGGAATGTGAATCTCAGCCACTAGAGTTTTTACAAAGTAATTACTTACAAGTTTCAGAAGGTTGCTTTTCAAAATGAAATGCATATCTAATAAGATGTCTTTGCTTTTAAGAATATCCGTTTGATTTAAGGATTGTGAGGATTAATTCTTAGTAAGTGCAATAGCAAAAAAAATGCCAATTTTTAAATCAAACTTCATGAAAATTGAGTAAATTCATAAATATTGACTGGAAGACAAGGCAACTCTGTATTTTAAACTTAACACACTAAAGCCTATTTGTCTAAGAAGTTGTAGTACTCTTGTATTTGCAGTTCATTTAGCACTAAAAATAAGACTTATTTTTTATTTCAAATGGTCATTTGAAGAAATTATTTTCAGAGAGAGCTTGAATGTTTATTTTTATAGCAAGCCCTTATAAACTTGTCCTTTGTGAAGAGGTGTGGCAACCTTCAAAATAACGTTTAGTAGAACAGCCTCTGAGATTCATGATTGGCATGAAGGCTTTGCTTAGGAGAAAACATATCTTTTAAACAGTGTTGGAATAAAATGTTTAAATGCTGTAAATGTAAACGTAACCATTTATAAATGTAGAATATTTCAGGAATAAGAAACTTAATTTTCTAAGACATATTTATCCAGATTCTGGACAGTGGAGGGAAAGCCATGCGTTAAACTTTGTTCTTTCTCCCTTGGTTCTTATTACTCCCTTTTGTTATTGTGTGTGTTTGGTCTTGACTCTAATTTGTTTTCTAAATATCCCAGTGCCTCCCTCAGTTTAATTAATTTTCTAACTACTCCCTTAGGGAAACTTACCTCTTTCGCTCGTCTTGTCTCAAACTATGCAGCAGCAGCACTAACAAGGAATGGCATCATGTTGGCTTCAGATGTTATTAAACAACACAAAACCTGGGGGGAGGGAGTTTTATACCACCTATAAAAGTCCTCTAGTATAAAACCTTTCTAATGAAGTGCCCACATGCCCACTCTTACCAGAAAGTATTCCTTATAAACATTTTCCCCCAGGAGTTAAAGTCTTGGCGTTCAACAATTAATTGAAAAAACACAATTTCCATTATAATAATGTTTCATAAAATTGCTTTTCTAGGATGAAATGCACTATATAAATCAGTTTTGTCAATAGACTGGACACAGCTATAAGAGAATATTTCACAATATTTAGTTACCACTTTGTCATATTGTATTAATGTTACTATAGTGCTGCATCTGATACTATTCAGTTCCAAATGACAAAAACTTATCATACCACTTAGAGGATACACTTTTAAATTGGGTTTTTATTAGTGTGTAGTCTGATTTCTCATGTATCTGACGAGCTAAAGTAGATAACACACTAGTTTATCTGGAAGATGGAACTCATTTTCTCCCATTATATCTCCATGAGGAAAAATCTTCTTGAAAACTCTCTAGAGTCTAGACTAAGTAAAAAAGATTTTGAACTTATGTAACATGGCTAGGAGTGATTTTAGAAATGATTTATGCGGCTGGGCGCGGTGGCTCACGCCTGTAATCCCAGCACTTTGGGAGGCCGAGGCCGGTGGATCACGAGGTCAGGACATCTTCACCTGCTTAACACGGCGAAACCCTGTTTCTACTAAAAACACAAAAAATTAGCAGGGCGTGGTGGTGGTGGGCGCCTGTAGTCCCGGCTACTCGGGAGGCTGAGACAGGAGAATGACTAGAACCCGGGAGGCAGAGCTTACCTGGGAGGCGGAGCTTGCAGTGAGCTGAGATCACACCACTGCACTCCAGCCTGGGGGACAGAGCGAGACTCCGTCTCAAAAAAATAAAATAAAATAAAAATAAAGAAAATAAAAGAAAAAGAAATGGTTTATGTTAATCCTGTCATAAGGGACAGTGAGTTTAAGTGAATTGTTTTCACGTCTTTTCTTCTTGTTCCTTGCTTTCAGGATCAACCAGTTGGTGTCGGCCATTGGCCACATTTCAAGCAGAGTTAATTTTAAAAGGCTTCAAGAGTGCCTCATCACTGAAAGGATCAAGTTCATATTCTCCCATGTGGATTATGAGGCCCTTCACAGTCTAGCCTCCTTTCCTCTGTCTCTGTTTACATTCTGCTATCCCTTACTCCTCTAATTTCCATGATCCATCCATACTGAGTAACATTTCATTTCCTCACAGGAGCCAGGTTTTCTTACCTCTGAGCCACTGCACATATGTTCCTGCTATCTGGATCACTCATCCCGCGTCCCCATAATCCAATTCCTAGTTAGTATAGGCTGTACCTCCCTGATCACCCAGGATGTGAGTAAGGAGTCTCAGCTGTGTGCTCACCTAGTACCCTGTCCTCCTTTACATAGCACTAATCACATTCTGTGGATAGTAATTGTATATGTGTCTATTTCCCTCATGAGACTGAACGTTCTGTGAGGAAAAGGACTATAGCTCTTTGGGTTACATTTACATTATGATTGATTAGCATAGGTCTGCTGTAAGGTAAACACTTATAAAATGTTAAGTAGATAATTGAAATGTCTCAGATCAGAGAGCTACGTAGGACAAAAAATCTGAATTAGAATCCAGAACCCATATCCTAAATCATTTTACTGTCTCCTACAATGTAATAGCTTTGTTTCCTTAAGCAAATTTGAGATAGAACAATCTAATTATGCACAAACATATCTTAGGCACATATTGCCTTTCAAAAGAGATTTACTTTGAAACAAATTAAGATACCTTTTGGGATAAGATTGTGTTTAACATTTGTAAAAGCTAATTACATCCTATGAATACTTTTGCAACTAAGTCTTAAATTCTGAAAATACATAATAAAAGAAGATAAATCAATCACTTTACCAACATAAATCTTATGTAATCAATACTATATGCTTATAGGAGACGAAGTTATTTAAGAAATATTGTGATATTTCTTCTCCAGCAACTATTAACTGGGTATTTTCTTCTACTTTTATTTAAAAAAGTAATTTATCTTTATACTTCATCCCATAGCTAAATTTATGTAAATTACAATATTTGATAGCCTCAATTAATTCAAAAACATTAATTAAAAGTTTAAAATGTAATATGTAGAACATTCTTAAAAATTAATATAATTTTAATTAACAAATTATTGCATCCAGTAGCATAAGACTGTATTTCAATTTATTTTATTTGTACTATTATTTTAATATATTCTATGCTATAAATATTTTATATTACTATACACAGTAGAAAACCCCAGCAACACCTCATTAATATGTTGGAAAACTATCAATTATCATGAAACAAAAAAGAGCCAAATTTTCACTAATATTCTGTTCCTTTTTTTGTCTTTGTTATATTAATATTAATATAAAACCTAACTAGCTAGTAATTATTAATGTTCAAAGAGTCCTTTAAAAGTAAAGACATAGAGATAAAATGAGTGTTCTTAAGTATATCTGGAAACAATTAGTTACCTTTCATGGATTGTATTCATAATTATGTATCTAGTTCATTTTCCCCACAAAGACTTTAGATTCCCCATAACTTATAATACATCGGATTATATTGTGAGGTTAAATTCTAGATTTTAAGAAAGAACAAATGATTTCTTCCTTTAAAATGCCCTTGCTTCTTAGGAAATCTTGTTATATTCACAGGACTGTTGCAACAAAGGTGTTTTGGAAGTTGGACATGGTGATTGTCTTGTTATTTTCTATCTTGATTTAAAATGTTCAGTTTTACCACATTGCAGACCAACAAGTCAAAGTTTACCTTCTAATAGAAGTTCTTGTGTCAGTTTGTATCATATATCTAACAATATTTTCTCTTTCGGAGATTTATGGAAATACATCTAAAGTATTTTTAGGATAATATTTTAAAACTACTTAACTTTGTACAAAACTTTGAATGTACTGTGTACTCTTATATATGCAATATTATTGCTCATATTTATTACAGTTACAACATATGTTCATGTTAGTAGTGGTCTTCTGAGACTCTTATGTTTGTTTTTGGAGTAACGCAAATTACTACATAATATTCTAATTCTACCGCTTCTGTTATCACTGAAAACCTAGATTTTCACTGTCAGGGAAAGGAGATATAGACATAAAATAGAAGATTAAATTATTGTAGTTCTAAATTTGAGTTGGAATTATCAAAGTAATCTCTTAATGGGTTTTATAATTTAAAATGAAATGAAATAAAAATTTTTGAGCTTTGTCTACAGAGAAGCCTATGAACTGTGACTAACTCAAGAGGAATGAGTACCACAGTGCCTATATTACCCTTTTGATGTAACAATTCCCAGCAAAAGAAACCAAGCTACTTTGATAAATTGTTGATTTAGGGCTGGGGCAAAAATATATACAAGATAAATCTGGAAAAATCTTATTAATACTTAACAAAAGACACTGTCAATGAGAAATAGGTCAGAGTCAAAATTATTTTGAGGCTCTGTTGAGGAGCTTCACAATGACTAAAATAAAATAATTAAAACTCAAAAAGAACAATCATGGAAATGGATTGAAGCATAATAAATATATTTATTTATAGTTTGCAATGATACAAAAATAAACTTATAAGGTATGGCAAGATGATAATGAACCAATTTATCATTTTGAAAAGTGATAAATAAAGGACAATAAGCATTTATTTTTCTTTCCTACATGAAATTGTATGAATGGGAAACCAAGTAGTAGATAGGGAAAGTTTTTCTTTTAGAAATATTCCAGCTAATAAGTGAGGAGAAACTGAAAGAAATAGAATCTCCTCATTTAGCCTCTAATGAATTAATAAATCTAGACACTGATCATCACTGGTTCCTAACATCACAAGAGACACAAACATGAACAACCTTCTGACAGAAGAAGACAGTATCATCTATGAAGTGATTTTGCACAAGAACAAACATATCCAATGTAAGTGTGATTAAGCCTCTAGAACCAACCACCAATTTACAGAAAATACAGAGGACAGATGAACATGTTGAAGATTATCATGGGGTTGCAATCAGCAAAATCCAATAGTAAAATAATGTCAACCTTTTGTAATGGATGGACTTTACTGGCATCCCAATTCTAAAAACCCAATGGTGGGGGGGGAAAATGAAGTTTGTAAGGCAACTGGAAATTAGAACATTGTATATTTGATGATGTTAAAAAGTTATTAGTTTATTTTAGGTAGTATTCTGGTATTTTGGTTATATATGGTTTGTAAAGCCCATATTTTTAGTAATACAAAATACAATATGTATCAATAAAATTACATGATGTCTTGGATTTACTATGATATAAAATGGAAAAGTAAAGTGAGAAGGACAAAGAAACAGGGTGCCATAGTGAGCTGATAATTTTTAAAACTAGGTAGAGTACATGAGGGTTTGTTATTACTATTCTGTCTACTTTTGTACATATGTAAAATCCCCCGTAATAAAAAGTAAAAATGAAAAAAAAGAAAAAGAAAATTAGAAAATACCTAGGTGTGGTGGCTCATGCCTGTAATCCCAGCACTTTTGGAAGCCAAGGTGAGAGAATTGCTTGAGCCCAGAAGTTTGAGACCAGTCTGGACAACACAGTGGGACCTTGTCTTTACAAAAAATTTAGAAGAAATAAATACATAAATAAGAAAAAAGAAATTTAGAAAATAGAGGTGACCTTACAAATTTACAGTTAGTACATGATAAAAGAGGGTCACATTTTTGCTTCGAAATACAATACTTTTTTCACTGTACCACAATATCTCACAATGATGAGGGAATTTAAAATTATCTACAAATTAACTGGCAGTATTTTGAACTATTTGCCCTGCTAATTCTAGAAAAGTCATGAAATGTAATCTAAAAAGCAGTGAATGAAATAGCCAGTGGGCTTGAATGAAAGAACATGGAAAATCTATTACTCCTCTACGAAGCTCCTGTCCAACTGCAGCTAATCCACAAGGCTTAACCAAATTGTCTATAGTTACAACCCTTCTCTTTCACTCTGTGAACATTCAGCGACTAACTTTCCAAAATGAAGGAGTCAGGAACTACAGAAAAATAATCGCATCATTCTCCCTGAATGCTTTTCCTTGCTGTAGCATTGAGACATTGATAAGTCTTGTTACTATAGCTTGTGCTATAGATATGTGCAATAGGAATGCTGCTTTGTCTGCCATTAATCAGCTGGCCATGGAAGAAATACTATCTATGCCACTGAGAGGACAAAGGATTCCTCTACAAGGTTTGATGTTTTTATTTACCTTATGATTTCCAATGAGTCTGACTGAATGGTTTTCAAACATATTTATCTGGGCCTCTGTGAGAAGGGCAAAATAAAGGAAGCATCATGGACACATCACAAAATCTGGCTCTTCAGAAGGGCAGCAGTATTTATTGTGATTACAGAGAAGGGACTTTGGAGTCTGAGAAACTTACGTTCAAATCCTAGCCCTGTCACCTACTGTGTAACACTGGCCAACTAAGTCCCTTTAAGCCTCAGTATACACAATAGTAAAATGGTAAAAATAATACCTCAATCGGGTAATTATGAGGGTTACATGAGGCAACTTTAGGTAAAATATTTTCATAGAAACTGGCACACACTGCCAGGTGCAGTGGCTCACACCTGTAATCCTAGCACTTTGGGAGGCCTAGGCAGGCAGATCACTCAAGGTCAGGAATTCAAGACCAGCCTGGCCAACATGGTGAAACCCCATCCCTACCAAAAAAAAAAGCAAAAATGAGCCAGGCATGGTGGCGAGCATCTGTAATGCCAACTACTTGGGAGGCTGAGGTAGGAGAATCACTTGAACCTGGGAGGCAGAGGTTGCAGTGAGCCAAGATTGAACCACTGCACTCCAGCTTGGGAGCCAGAGTAAGACCCTATCTAAGAAAGAAAGGAAGAAAGGAAGAAAGGAATGAAGGGAAGGAGGGAGGGAGGGAGGGGGTGAGAGAGAGAGAGACAAGAAAGAAAGAAAGAAAGAAAGAAAGAAAGAAAGAAAGAAAGAAAGAAAGAAAGAAAGAAAGAAAGAAAGAAAGAAAGAGAGAAAGAAAGGAAGGAGAAAAGAAAAGAAAGAGGAAGGAAGGAAGGAAGGAAGGAAGGAAGGAAGGAAGGAAGGAAGGAAGGAAAAGAAAGAAAGAAAGAAAGAAAGAAAGAAAGAAAGAAAGAAAGAAAGAAAGAAGGAAAGGGAAAGAAAGAGAAAGAAAGAAAGAAAACTGGCACACACAAGTGTTCAATAAGCAATAGTTAGCTTCTGTTACTACTGTTGTTGCTATTAAAAGAAACCGAGAAGTTAGAAATATTGAATAGTTGCCTTGATTTAGGAGTCTTGCTTATTCACCAAGAAGAGAAAATCACTTTTCTCCGTACAGATCATATAGAAGTAAAATGCATCAATTTATGAAAACTGTCCATTTCTTGACCCTCACTGATAGACTACTATCATCATTTTTAGGAAGGAAACGCACATATTAGGCTTTATTACCAGATCTCAGACCAGGTTTTAGGCCAGGCTCTGGAACTAGGAACTGGATAATGGCTGTAGACAATTTATCTAACTTCTCAGAGTTTCAGCTTTAAACTCTGTTTAGCAAAAATAATACTTCTGGCCTGGCGTGGTGGCTCATGCCTGCAATTACATCAATCTGGGGGGCCAAGACAGACGGATCACTTGAGGTTAGGAGTTCAAGACCAGCCTGACAAGCATGGTGAAATCTCATGTCTATTAAATATACAAAAATTATCCAGGTGTGGTGGTGGGCACCTGTAATCCCAGTTACTCGGGAGGCTGAGGCCGGAGAATCACTTGAACCCAGAAAGGGGAGGTTGCAGTGAGCTGAGATCGCACCACTGCACTTCAGCCTGGGTGACAGAGGCAGACTCTGTCTCAAAAAATAAATATATAAATAAAATAATACTTCCTTTGTAAAGTGTAAATTTAATAATGTACATAAATTTATGTTTCTTATTCCAGGTGCTTAATAAAAGTTAATTCTTTTTCTTTGCCTTAATTCAGTTCCTTTAAAATAAGAAAGATGAAAAGCCAGATTTAAATGACTGTACTCGTTCTTCCCAAGCACTTGCAAATTTAGTATTTACTGTCAGGCTAAAATGTTGGCGTTTTTTTAAGCCAATGTCTTCTTCCTAGACAAAATAAAACTTTCTTAAAAATGTTTAATATATGTATATATGTTTTACGATGTAACATGTATAATTAATTAGAACATAATTTGTAAGTCAATGCATGTACATATATTTTGAGTGATAGTCAATCAAACTGCTGGAGACAACCGTCCTGGTGAATAGTCTCAATTTCTTATTCAACATTTTTTCAACAGCTGTAGAGTATCAGATACTGTGATATATACTGGTGATACATCCATCAATAACCCTGCACTAGCAGGACTCAGAGTCTGGTGGAAAAAGAGAAATGTATATAAATATTTTTAATGTAAATAATGAATTAAATACTACTTAAATTGAACCATATGTAATTATAAGTATCAGCCATTTTTTACCAAAAAAATGGCAATTTGATATGGTTTAATTAATATACTTAATGTCCTTTTTAATGTCTTTTAGCTGTCCCAGAATTTCCCAACATTAATTTGTCCTTTAATTTAACAAGGGTGGTTAACTCCCAGAATACAAATGTTATCACTACTAAATAAATTTTATTTAATTATCTGTTTTGTGCTAAATTGATGAAAGGAATTATAGAACCAAATTATAACTGTATTTTATGACTTTCCCTAACAGAGAATGCATCTTAGTCTACTTCATTTCTAACAACCTCCAGAATAAAAAATAGCTTATTCTGACATTTTTATTAATTTGACTGCATGAATATCTTTCAGATATGCACTTTCCATTTTTAACATCACATCATAATTTAACCCAACCAAGGTTGCCCCTTGTTTTACATGGTAGTGACTGCAGTAACGTCATTTTGCTAATTTTTACCTAAAATATGAACATTTTCAGGAGAAATTCTAGCAATTGCAATGCCAGTTCCCTTTGGCTGCTGTCTCTTTCTGATTTGGCACTATTTGAAATCCTCCTGCAGAGACTTCTGGCTATTGGCCTCTATAGCACATGGCCTGCCAGCCACAGAACAAAGTAAGATAAAATTGTTGTGAAATAATACCCAAAGACAAAGTCTGTTTTGCAGTTTTCTCTCTTTCATGAGCTGTGACCTCAAAAATGGCACAGTATGGGATACTCTTTCCCTCTATTTTTATCAAAATTTAATTCTTATTCAGTAATTCTGATCTAATTTAAGCCACCCAAATAATAATGAATGATGCATCTACCATCATTGTCTGTAACATTATAAAATAGTGCTATTAATCTTTGAATTATTTCTGAAAATATTAATATTGACTCAATAAGATGTACATATATCTTAATTTTATTACAGATATAAAACATAGAAATTCCAAAAGGTACAAAAACTCAGATATTCATTACTTAGGAAGAAATAACAGTTTATTTTCAGAAAAGAATGAAGGCTATCTAATTGAACAAAGCTAGTCATTCACCAAGGAGAAACAGTAAACTTTATGTAGACTTGACATGGCCAAACAGAAAGGTCATTGTCTTTCTGCAGCATGTATCCAGGACATAATGGAAAAACCACCAAGCCTTATCACACCTGCTGACAACTATCCATGCCTGCTGATTCATGTGGGTATGAATGATGCCATCATAATAAACATGCAAACCATTTTTAGAATTCATGACATCCTAGGCAGAAAGCTAAAGGGTTCCTTTAAAGGGTTCCAAGTGTTGTTTAAAATTCTTCCTCCAATTCAATGTGTGATTTAGGAAAGGAAAAACTGCTGAGCAGCTGGTTATATAGATGGTGGCAGAATCATGATTTAAGATACCAAAATTGGTGGGGATTTGTGACTTAGCAAAGTATTTTCAAAGGGACAGGGAAGACTTATTTCTCTTGGGAACTGCTGATCTAATTCAGAAGATTTAAACATAAAATTTATGGGAAACTAAAAATAATATTAAAATGTTAACAAGGGTTATAAAAATATAATAGATATGACACAGATAGAAAAACATTAGGGAATTTCCCAAAGCATTCATAGGAGAACATAACTGTATTACAGAAAATACCTTTGTCCTCCCATAACTATATATCAACAAGCAGGGTATTACAATAACAGAATATATATGGGTGTGTTTGGGAGTGTATGTGTGTGTGTGTGCATACACATATGCACATATGTATTTACAAAGGGAAATTGAGGCATTCAATATTAGAAAGTGGAAGTGAAAATGTATATCTTAATAGAACCAGCAAGTCAATTTGAAGAAGAAAAGGGATAACAAAATCTGTTTTATCCACTGAGACAAAAATTTGAAGGTAGGCCAGGTGCAGTGGCTAACTCCTATAATCCCAGCACTTTGGGAGGCTGAGGTGAGCCGATTTCTTGAGGTCAGGAGTTCAAGATAAGCTTGGCCAACATGGTGAAACCCTGTCTCTACTAAAAATACAAAAATTAGCCAGGCATTGTGGAACATGCCTGTAATCCCAGCTACTCAGGAGGCTGAGGCAGGAGAATCAATCGAAACCAGGAGGCGGAGGTTGCAATGAGCTGAGATTGTGCTCCTGCACTCCAGCATGGGCAAAAAGTAAGACTCTATCTCAAAAAATAAATAAATAATAAAATAAATAAATAATCTGAAGGTAGCAGGATGTTAACAATAAGACTGGAATCTAAGTAAAATAAATAAATAATCTGAAGGTAGCAGGATGTTAACAATAAGACTGGAATCTAAGTTGTACTATTTGTGAGGATGATATACACTACGTGGTTAGATGATTAAAATGGATGACTATTCTGTATTTATACCCCAAATGCTAGAGAGATTAGTTATATAAATGATAGAAAGGAGAAAGGAAAAATAGCACTCAATTCTCCTAGATCTATTATTCAACTAAAGAAATTAATTTCTTCACTTGCCTAGCTGGCTGGCAATTTAATGCCTCAGACACCAGAGAAAGCAGTAAAGTTACTTTGGGTCAATAAAGGAAAACTCGTGGTGAAGTTGGAATGATGAGACTCCATGAATATAACTTGTTATCTTGACATTCTGAATAATCTTGGGGAAGGGTGATTAGGAGATGAGAATTGTGGGATATAATCATACATTTAGTTTGAGCTTTAAGTCATATTTTAAAACTTTCAGAAAACAGAAAGACCTAAGACTTTCATATGGTGAAATAGCTCAATCACAAAGTATTAAAATTCAGTTCTTTAAAAATTGAAGTGTTACAATATTAAATGATCCTGATGAGGAGGGAAACTGGGAAACATCTAAAAATATAGCTGCATGGAAAGCACCCCGAAGAGCTAAGCTAAAAAACATTGACGACAGAAAAAAAAAAAAAAAAAAGGGCTATTTTTTTTTTCTTATTTTAAATTTTGTAATGGGCATGAAACTTTGAGACTAGTTGAAAGAAAACTAAATTTTACCCTGTGATCTCATATTGCCCATCTCTTATTCATATATAAAATGTTTCTCAAAAAAATATATATAAAATATTTCTCAATCCATCTCAACAAGAATACCAAAAAGTCTTTTTAATATGTATAACTTGGCCAGGTGTTTTTAAGCAATACCTGATTGTATTGGTAATCATCAATAGAATGCCAGGTCCATTGTGCTCAGCTGTTTTCTATGAGGGTCTAGTCAAAAGTCCAGCCCATCTAACTGATTCTTCAGAGAGTACTCAATGTGATGTGAAGGCTATTCATTCTGATATACTCCCTAAGTTGTATAAATCTAAAAATTTGATCTCCAAATCTAGATCAGGTTTATATTTCACTACCAATAGTTATCCTTTCACTGAATAACAAGTTGATATACCCTCAGCTTTTTACCAAAAATTGAAAAAAAAAAACTAAATTATTCCATGAAGAATGTTAAGATCATGTTGTTTAATAATCCTTATGTTAGCATTCATTTAATAAATTTTTTACAATTTACAAAAAATCTTTTCAAATGAACAAATATAATAAATAATTTCCGTTTAGTCAGGGGAATTGCCTGAAATGCTTTGCTTGCCTTTTGCCTTGCCTACAAGGAAGCTTAGAATTCAACAGTGTTCACAATTTTCAATTGCAAAAATATGGAACCAGCCCATATGCCCATCAATCAAAAAGTGGATAAAGAAATTGTGGGCCAAGTGCAGTGGTTCTCGCCTGTAATCCCAGCACTTTGGGAGGCCAAGGTGGGTGGATCACCTGAGGTCAGGAGTTCGAGACCAGCCTGACCAACATGGAGAAACCTCGTCTCTACTAGAAATACAAAAAAATTAGCCAGGCGTGGTGGCACATGCCTGTAATCTCAGCTACTCAGGAGGCTGAGGCAGGAGAATCTCTTGAACCCGGGAGGCAGAGGTTATGGTAAGCTGAGATCACACCATTGCACTCCAGCCTGGGCAACAAGAGTGAAACTCCATTTCAAAAAAAAAAAAAAAAAAGAAAAAGAAATTGTTATATATATATATATCTGGCTTGCTTTTAGCTGCTTGCTTCTAGTTGATTTTAAAACTGATATAGCTGAAAGTCACATAGCTAAACAATATAAAGTAAACTTCTCCTAACTTTCTTATAACATCCTGAGGTGTAGGTCACCATGTTAATGATCGTCTAAGTTGTTTTTCAGGAACTTAAGGTCAGCTCTTGTCCAATGCAAGCTGGTTGAGACCACTAACCCTCCAATTGGGCCGGTGTAAATGTCCAATAGGTGACCTTTTAATGTCCAGGGGCTAAAAACTCCACCCTAAAATCATGCTAACAAATGCCATTTTGTAAACATGATTCCTGTAAAGAGTCATGAAGCTTGACTATGCTCGTATAGATCGCCAGTTACCTCACTTTTCCTTAATCTCCCTAAACCAAAAATAAAGTTCTAAGCTCCCCCTATGAACCCCCAACGATGTAAATGCACTTCCTCCTCAGCCAGGGCTCTTAAAATTTAACCTGAGAGACTGTTTCAGGCCATGATGGCAAGTGGGGGTCTAGCATGCCTCATTATACCTCTCCGGTATTAACATCAACACAGACTTTAAGTATGATAAAAAACATTTTATAGCCTACTCTCTTTGAAAACTGCTAGCTAAAAGCTTCATATGCATGGTGAAACTTTGGTCTCCACAACCACTTATCTTAACCCAGACATTCATTTCTACTTGATTCTAGATCTTTAGAGCCCTTGACTCAAATTGTCCCGCCTTTCTGGACCAAACCAATGTATTTCTTAAATGTATTTGATTGATGTCTCATGCCTCTTTAAAATGTATAGAACCAAGCTGCACCCTGACCACCATGGGAACATGTTCTCAGGACCTCTTAAGGGCCACAGTCACTCATATTTGGCTCAGAATAAATCTCTCCAAGTATTTTAGAGAGTCTGACTCTTTTTGTTGAGAACTCAATCATCTTACCCCAAACCTTAGTCCACTCTGATTCTTTATCCCACAAATATCCCTAAACCACATCTTCAGGAAGCAGATTTGAGACCTGTTCTCTCACCTCCTCACTTGGCTGCCTCATGAATAAACTCTTTCTCTGCTGCAAACTTGTTGCCTCAGTGCTTGGCATACTGTGCAACAGGCACACCAGGCCTGGTTCAGTATCACTGCTAAGGAGCTAAAAACTATTAAAAAGATATACATTTGCTTTTTCCAAAAATAGAAAAAAAGCATATTCTGATAATCTTCTCAAGCAGAATTTGTCAGGCCTCTGAGCCCAAGCTAAGTCATCATATCTCCTGTGACCTGCACTTATACATCCAGATGGCCTAAAGTAACTGAAGAATCACAAAAGAAGTGAAAATGGCCTGTTCTGGCCTTAACTGATGACATTACCTTGTGAAATTCCTTCTGGCTCATCCTGGTTCGAAAGCTCCCCCACTGAGCACCTCGTGATCCCCCCTCAACCCCTGTCAGCCAGAGAACAACCCCCTTTGACTGTAATTTTCCTTTACCTACCCAAATCCTATAAAACAGCCCCACGCCTATCTCCTTTCACTGACTCTCTTTTCGGACTTAGCCCCCCTGCTCCCAGGTGAAAGAAACAGCCTTGTTGCTCACACAAAGCCTGTTTGGTAGTCTCTTCACATGGATGTGAGTGAAATTCGGTGCTGTGACTCAGATCGGGGGACCTCCCTTGGGAGATCAATCCCCTGTCCTCCTGCTCTTTGCTCCATGAGAAAGATCCATGTAGGACCTCAGGTCCTCAGACCAAGTAGCCCAAGGAACATCTTACCAATTTTAAATCGGGTAAGCAGCCTCTTTTTACTCTCTTCTTCAACCTCTCTCACTATCCCTCAACCTCTTTCTCCTTTCAATCTTGGCACCTCTTTCAATCTCTCCCTTCTCTTAATTTCAGTTCCTTTCCTTTTCTGGTAGAGATAGGAGACACGTTTAATTTGTGAACCCAAAACTCCAGCACTGCTCACGGACTCGGAAAGACAGTCTTTCCATGTTTAATTACCCAGGGACACCTGCCTGATTATTCAACCACGTTTCAGAGGTGTCTGACCACGCGGGGATGCCTGCCTGGGTCCTTCACCCTTAGCGGCAAGCACCCCCCCCCACCCCTTCTCTCCCTGTCTCTACCTTCTCTTTTCTCTGGACTTGCCTCCTTCACTATAGGCAACCGTCCACCCTCCATTCCTCCTTCTTCTCCCTTAGCCTGTGTTCTCAAAAACTTAAAACCTCTTCAACTCACACCTGACATGAAATCTAAATGCGTTATTTTCTTCTGCAATGCTGCTTAGCCCCAATACAAACTCGATAATGGATCTAAATGACCAGAAAATGGCACTTTTGATTTCTCCATCCTACAAGACTGAAATAATTCTTGTCGTAAAATGGGCAAACAGTCTGAGATACCTGACGTCCAGGCATTCTTTTACACATCGGTCCCTCCCTAGTCTCTGTTCCCAATGCAACTCATCCCAAATCTTCCTTCTTTGCCTCCCACCTGTCCCCTCAGTCCCAACCCCAAATGTCTCTGAGTCCTTTCCAATCTTCCTTTTTTACAGACCCATCTGACCTCTCCACTCCTCCCCAGGCTGCTCCTCGCCAGGCCGAGCCAGGTCCCAATTTTTCCTCAGCCTCCGTGCCCCCACACTATAATCCTTTTATCCCCTCTCCTCCTCACACCTGGTCCAGCTTACAATTTCTTTCTGCCACTAGCCCTCCCCCACCTGCCCAGCAATTTCCTCTTCAAAAGGCGGCTGGAGCTAAAGGCATAGTCAAGGTTAATGCTCCTTTATGTTTATCTGACCTCTCCCAAATCAGTTAGCGTTTAGGCTCTTTTTCAACAAATATGAAAAACCCAGCCCAGTTCGTGGCTCGTTTGGCAGCAACCCTGAGATGCTTTACAGCCCTAGACCCTGAAAGGTCAGAAGGCCATCTTATTCTCAATATGCATTTTATTTTATTACCCAACCTGCTACCGACATTAAATAAAGCTCCAAAAATTAAATTCCGGCCCTCAAATCCCAAATCAGGACTTAATTAACCTCGCTTTCAAGGTGTACAAGAATACAGTAGAGGCAGTCAAGCAGCAATGTATTTCTGAGTTGCAATTCCTTGCCTCCACTGTGAGACAAACCCCAGTCACACAAGAACTCCAAATGCCTAAACCGTGGCTGTCAGGGGTCCCTCCAGAACCTCCTCCCAGAGGAGCTTGCTTCAAGTGCCATGAATCTGGCCACTGGGCCAAGGAATGCCTGCAGCCTAGGATTCCTCCTAAGCCATGTCCCATCTGTACGGGACCCCACTGGATATCAGACTGGTCCAATTTGCCCGGCAGCCACTCCCAGAGCCCAAGGCTCTCTGACTGACTCCTTCCCCGATCTGCTTGGGTTAGCAGCTGAAGACTGACACTGCCCGATCACCTCCGAAGCCCCCTGGACCATCACGGATGCTGAGCTTTGGGTAACTCTCACAGTGGAGGGTAAGTCCGTCCCCTTCTTAATAAGTACAGAGGCTACCCACTCCACATTAACTTCTTTTCAAGGGCCTGTTTCCCTTGCCTCCATAACTGTTGTGGGTATTGACGGTCAGGCTTCTAAACCTCTTAAAACTCCCCAACTCTGGTGCCAACTTGGACAACATTCTTTTATGCACTCCTTTTTAGTTATCCCCACCTGCCCAGTTCCCTTATTAGGCCAAGACATTTTTAACTAAATTATCTGCTTCCCTGACTATTCCTGGGCTACAGCCACACCTCATTGCCGCCTTTTCCCCCAGTTCAAAGCCTCCTTCACATCCTCCCCTTGTATCTCCCCACCTTAAACGACGAGTATAGGACACCTCTACTCCCTCCTTGGTGACTGATCATGCACCCCTTACCATCCCATTAAAACCTAATCACCCTTACCCCACTCAATGCCAACATCCTATCACACAGCATGCTTTAAAAGGATTAAAGCCTGTTATCACTTGCCTGTTACAGCATGGCCTTTTAAAGCCTATAACCTCTCCTTACAATTCCCCCATTTTATCTGTACAAAAACCCGACAAGCCTTACAGGTTAGCTCAGGATCTAACCCATTATTCTGTTCTGGATATCAAACATGCTTTCTTTACTACTCCTTTACACTCTTCATCCCAGCCTCTCTTCGCTTTCACTTGGACTGACCCTGACACCCATCAGGCTCAGCAAATTACCTGGGCTGTACTGCCACAAGGCTTCGCAGACAGCCCCCATTACTTCAGTCAAGGCCAAATCTCTTCCTCATCTGTTACCTATCTTGGCATAATTCTCATGAAAACACACGTGCTCTCCCTGCTGATTGTGTCCGGCTAATCTCCCAAACCCCAATCCCTTCTACAAAACAACTTCTTTCCTTCCTAGGCATGGTTAGGTACTTCCACCTTTAGGTACCTAGTTTTACCATCCTGACTAAACCATTATATACTCCTTTCCGTTCCTTGAAAACATCCCTTGAAGCTGCTTCCATACTAGTTCTCCCTAACTCATCCCAACCCTTTTTCATTACACACAGCCGAAGTGCAGTGCTGTGCGGTCGGAATTCTTACAGGACTGGGACCGCGTACTGTATCCGTTTTGTCCAAACAACTTGACCTTACTGTTTTAGGCTGGCCGTCATGTCTCCATGCAGCAGCTGCTGCTTCCCTAACACTTTTAGAGGCCCTCAAAATCACAAAGTATGCTCAACACACTCTCTACAGGTCTCATAACTTCCAAAATCTATTTTCTTCCTCGCACCTGACACATATACTTTCTGCTCCCCGGCTCCTCCAGCTGTACTCACTCTTTGTTGAGTCTCCCACAATTACCATTGTTCCCAGTCGGGATTTCAATCCGGCCTCCCACATTATTCCGGATACCACACCTGACCCCTATGACGGTATCTCTCTGATCCACGTGACATTCACCCCATTTCCCCATATTTCCATCTTTCCTTTTCCTCACCCTGATCACATTTGGTTTATTGATGGCAGTTCCACCAGGCCTAATCACCACTCACCAGCAAAGGCAGGCTATGCTATAATATCTTCCACATCTATCATTGAGGCTACTGCTCTGCCCCCCTCCACTACTTCTCAGCAAGCCGAACTCATTGCCTTAACTCAGGCCCTCACTCTTGCAAAGGGACTACACGTCAATATTTGTACTGACTCTAAATATGCCTTCCATTTCCTGCACCACCATGCTGTTACATGGGCAGAAAGAAGTTTCCTCACTACACAAAGGTCCTCCATCATTAATGCCTCTTTAATAAAAACTCTTCTCAATGCTGCTTTACTTCCAAAGGAAGCTGAAGTCATTCACCGCAAGGGCCATCAAAAGGCATCAGATGCCATCACTCAAGACAACGCTTATGCTGATAAGGTAGCTAAAAAAGCAGCCATCAAAAGGCATCAGAGCTCATTGCTCAGGACAATGCTTATGCTGATAAGGTAGCTAAAAAGGCAGCTAGCATTCCAACTTCTATCCCTTATGGCAGTTTTTCTCCTTCTCATCTGGCCACTCCCACCTACTCCCCCACTAAAACTTCCACTTATCAATCTCTTCCCACACAAGACAAATGGTTCTTGGACCAAAGAAAATATCTCCTTCTAGCCTCACAGGCCCATTCTATTCTGTCATCATTTCATAACCTCTTCCATGTAGGTTACAAGCTGTTAGCCCACCTATTAGAACCTCTCATTTCCTTTCCATCAGGGAAATCTATCCTTAAGGAAATCACTTCTCAGTGTTCCATCTGCTATTCTACTACTCCTCAGGGATTGTTCAGCTCTCCCCACTTCCCTACACAACAAGTTCAGGGATTTGCCCCTGCCCAGGACTGGCAAATTGATTTTACTCACATGCCTCAGGTCAGGAAACTAAAATACCTCTTGGTCTAGGTAGACACTTTCACTGGATGGGTAGAGGCCTTTCCCACAGGGTCTGAGAAGGCCACCACGGTCATTTCTTCCCTTCTGTCAGATATAATTCCTCGGTTTGGCCTTCCCACCTCTATACAGTCTGATAATGGACCAGCCTTTATTAGTCAAATCACCCAAGCAGTTTCTCAGACCATCAGTGACCTAATGGTCTTTTAAAAACACACCACATCAAGCTCAGCTACCGACTTAAAAAAGACTGGATAATACTTTTACAACTTTACCTTCTCAGAATTTGGGCCTGTCCTTGGAATGCTACAGGGTACAGCCCATTTGAGCTCCTATATGGACACTCCTTTTTATTAGGCCCCAGTCTCATTCCAGACACCAGACCAACTTGGACTGCACCCCAAAAAACTTGTCATTCCTACTATCTTCTGTCTAGTCATACTCATATTCACCATTGTCAACTACTCATAAATGCCCTGCTCTTGTTTACACTGCCAGTTTACACTGTTTCTCCAAGCCATCACAGCTGATATCTCCTGGTGCTATCCCCAAACTGCCACTCTTAACTCTTAAAGTAAATAAATAATCTTTGCTGACAGGGCTATGCTGAACCTCCCTAGGCACTCTCTAATTGGATGTCCTGGGTCCTCCCAATTCTTAGTCCTTTAATACCTGTTTTTCTCCTTCTCTTATTCCATTTAGTTTTTCAGTTCATACAAAACCATATCCAGGCCATCACCAATAATTCTATATGACAAATATTTCTTCTAACAACCCCACAATATCACCCCTTACCACAAAATCTTCCTTCAGCTTAATCTCTCCCACTCTAGGTTCCCACCCCACCCCTAATCCTGCTTGAAGCAACCCTGAGAAACATCGCCCATTCTCTCTCCATACCACCCCCCAAAATTTTCACTGCCCCAACACTTTACCACTATTTTGTTTTATTTTTCTTATTAATATCAGAAGACAGGAATGTCAGGCCTCTGAGCACAAGCTAAGCCATCATATCCCCTGTGACCTGCTTGTATACATCCAGATGGCCTGAAGTAATTGAAGAATCACAAAAGAAGTGAAAATGGCCTGTTCCTGCCTTAACTGATGACATTACCTTGTGAAATTCCTTCTGCTGGCTCATCCTGGCTCAAAAGCTCCCCCACTGAGCACCTTGTGACCCCCACCCCTGCCAGCCAGAGAACAACCCCCTTTGACTATAATTTTCCTTTACCTACCCAAATCCTATAAAATGGCCCCACCCCTATCTCCCTTCACTGACTCTCTTTTCAGACTCAGCCCGCCTGCACCCAGGTGAAATAACCGGCCTTGTTGCTCGCACAAAGCCTGTTTGGTGGTCTCTTCACACAGACGCGAGTGAAAGAACTGTATGATAGCTTATTAACCTCAGTAGAAGTCTAAAGAGAGGTAGTTACCACTAGGGCATGTTAAGAACAGTGTGGTATAATAGAATGTTGACCTTGGAGTCAGGTAAACCTGGGCGTACTCCCAGCTCTGCTATTTATTAGCTGTTAACTTCGGACACGTTACTTGGCCCTGGTGAACAAAACTGGGACATAATGAGCCATGTCATTATGTAATGACATGTTTAAATTATTTGCTTTTTTGATGTAGTTATGTGTCATTTTCTCATTGTAAGAATTATCACATGTAAAGACATCACAGTTCAGCATAAAGATTATTTTAAAGTGAAAACATTTGAGCTACAGAAAATGAAAAAGAAATCTTATCTGAACCTCCCTTATCTGATTAAAGCAGAATATCCTGAAAATACAGCTCCCATTAACCCCACTGCAAGGAGTTTCCTGTGAATTCAGCAGCCATGGAGACAGGCTTCCTATTCTCATTAGCATCAAAAAGCCCAATAAACTTTCCATACGTTTCCATTGATGCCCTTTAAAAACATAAATGTTGTTAAAATGGTATATAAACTGCTATTTTTGAGGATTCAGTGAGTTACTCCTGAGGGTTTGCAATGTACATATACATAAACACTGTCTTTTCTTCTCCTAATCTATCTATTGTCAGTTCACTCTCAGGACCCCAACCACTTGAACCTAAGATCATACAGGAAAAGTTTCTTCCTAACAGATGAATTCTGCAGACAAGTGTATCTGGATTTCACAGAGAATTAAAGAAAACTATAGTAATAGTTGTTCTGCTTGAATGTATTCCTTATATTTGGTAGTTCTTGACCCTATTTCCCATTAAAATCACTTGGTGAATTATTTAAAATCTCAACACCTAGGCCATACCTCAGTCCAAATTATACAGTCAGAGTTGACAACCAGTATCCTCAGGGAAGTTTTCTAATTGCATACTTAGATGCTTGTGGCTTTCTCTGACTTTGTTCTCCTCAAAGTAGTGGTTGTCTTTTTTTTTTGTTTATTGTTTCTGTTTTTTTACCTTGACTGAGAAGCATAAAAGCCAATTAAATTTGCAGATGTCAGACTGATACAGATTGGGTAATTGTCCCCTCAAAATCATATGGTGAAATGTGACCCCTAATGTTGGAGGTGGGATCTAGTGGGAGGTGTTTGGGTCAGTGGGCAGAACCCTCATGAATGGCTTCATGCTTTACCCATGCTAATGAGTAAGTTATTGCTCTATTAGTTAACAGGAGAGCTAGATGTTAAAACGAACTTGGCACCACCCCCTCTTGCTTCCTTTCTTGCCAGCCAGCTCCCCTTCCTTTTCTGCCATGATTGAAAGTTTCCTGAGGTCCTCACAAGAAGCAGATGCTGGCTGGAGCCAAGCTTGTTGTACAGCCTGCAGAACCGTGAACCAAAGAAGCCTCTTTTCTTCATAAATTACCTGGCCTAAGGTATTCCTTTATAAAAACACAAAACAGACTCATATGTATGCTTAAACATGGGGTTAAACCTAACAAAGAAAAACAAGAGCAAAAGTTACGTTCTGAACATAGCTTAAAAATAAACTGAAAATAACCACTGCACAAATGTAGAATGCAGTTATGGACTTAAAAGCATTAGTTCTCCTCTCCCTCTTTTCCTTTCCTTTTAACAGTTGTTGTTATTGAGTATCGATAATAATGAACATTTCTGTTTTCGATCTGCCATGCACTGTAAAGACCTTCCTATATGTTACCTCAATTAATCCTCACAACAACCTCAGGAGCGGGAAATAGAATGCCATTTTATAGCGAAAGAACCACTCAGAGACATGAAGTACTTGGGAAGGATAAGCCAGCGCAGAGAGCAGGGGTTTAACACCAGATCCTGGCAGCTGAGCCAGTGTCCCACACTATACAGCCACAGCAGATTTGGACTGGGTTGGATCTGCCAAAAAGCTGCTGGGAATTTAGACTCCAACTTTGAGTCCAGACATGCATCTGACTTCAACTTTGAGTCAAACATGAATTCTCGACTCAGCAGTGGTAGAAGGAAGGGCAAAAGCTTTCCCTTTCTCCACCACATCATTCCCAGACAGCAAAGTTGATTCTGGGGAGGGCAGGGGATAAATCTGTGATGTTGGCATTTCAGAGGTGAGCAACTACGAAAACAATGTCTGTAAAGGCTCTTTGAGGGTGGGGGGTGATAATGAAAAACTAAAAATAAAAGTCCCTGCTCCAGAACCACGGATTTAACAGCCTCCTTATACTTTTCGGGTTAGGCCATGTCTTACAGAAAATTGTGTTAGTTTGCAGTAAACTGGCAAACTGGAGGGAGATTTACCAGGATAGTAACAGGGGCCTGCAATTTTTAAGTAGGTTAGAGGAGAAGAAACATCAAGTGATGGAAATAGTGACAATTGTGGCTCCTGAGAAAAATAAATCTTCCTTATATTTAGCTAATTTATTTTTATTTATTTATTTATTTTTTTGAGACAAAGTCTCTCTTTGTTGCCCAGGCTCGAGTGCAGTGGTGCGATCTCGGCTCACTGCAAGCTCCGCCTCCCAGGTTCACGCCCATTCTCCTGCCTTAGCCTCCTGAGTAGCTGGAACTACAAGCGCCCACTACCAGGCCCAGCTAATATTCTGTATTTGTAACAGAGACAGGGTTTCACTGTGTTAGCCAGGATGGTCTCAATCTCCTGACCTCGTGATCCGCCCACCTCGCGAGCCTCCCAAAGTGCTGGGATTACAGGCGTGAGCCACCACGCCCAGCCTATATTTACCTAATTTTTTTAAAGAAAAAAATGTAACATTTTAAAAGATGATCTTACATTTACTATGTCATTTCTTCATTAAAAACAATGAAATAAATTAAGAAGGTAGAATAGTCCTCATTTAAGAGAAGATGCCCAGAGCTGAAGTGCTTTGCCGAGGGTCCTCAAACCAGTCAATAACAGAGCTTAAACTAGAACTCAAGTGTGCTACTCACCGTGCACTGCTCTTTCATTTATCACAGTGTCACAGCATCTCCCATTTAGAGTCCTCACAATTCTGAAACCCACAAAAATGGCAGACCAGCTATAAGATAGATTGAATAATATAATAAACAAAAATTAATGGAATGATTTTAAATAAATGTACCCTCCAATCATCCACTGAAGTCCTGTGTGACTTATTGATCTTCGTGTTCTCCAGTGGCAGAAACAAGACAGTAAAATCAATAGCATGCAATAGTCCATTTGAAGTTATTAATGTTCTATTCAGTTGAGATATTTGACATATTCAAAAAAAAATCTTACCGTGACTCTGACATTTTGTAAATAGTCAAGAACCAGAAATAATTTAATCATGGAAGTAATACATCAGGCTCTTGCCTTAATTGGCAATTCCATAGACAGGTTCAGAGTGAATGATAGACATCTGTTAAAAGAGAAACAAGGCTTCTATGTCTGTGCACTATGCAGACTGCTGTCCTTGAGAAAGCTTTAGAATCCTTGCTCCTGCTACCACTCTTACCACAGTACCATTTTCTATTTTACTTCACAGTACTTATCATCACTAATATTGTGTTATGTAATGTTTCTTTATTGTCTATTTCTTGTCTCTTGAACTGTGGTTCTTTACAGGGGGTGATTTTGCCACCCAAGAGACATTTATTTGGGCCCTACCAGCATATATTAGGTAGTGAACAGGGATATCACTAAACATCCAACATTACATAGGACAGTCCCCCACAGCAAAGAGTTATCTAGCCAAATTGTCAATAGTGCCAAGGTTGAGAAACCCTGGTCAATAATGTCAGATTTGTGAAAATAGGGACTCTTTTGCTTAATATTTATCATATAAATGAATGAATGGATGAGTGAATAAATTAGACTAGTGTCTCAAAGGATAAAGTAGGAATGGGATTAAAAGAAGCTGTGAAGATAGGGCAGGTGGGACCACTAGAACAATTCTCAGGGGAAAAATACCAAACTGCAATTTGCATTATAGTATCTAAGTACAAAGTCTGAAAATAGGCAGAAGTTAACATTGTAATATCAACTACTTAAGAATTTTCTCCATGTAATTTTAAGTTGCTTCTGAAAAGAATTAGAGAGATGATTTTCAAGAATATATATACATGTAGTATTTAAAGTGTCAATTGTATATTTTTTCCTATGTTAGGATAATTTCCTGATTAATCCTCACAACAGTTCAATACCAAGTTACACATTAGAAGAGTTTTGTCTGTTTCTCTTCACTAAGAAAAAAAGAAGACATATGTCTCAATCTCTATCTTCTTAGGCCTGATATTTATAAGTAATCAATAATTCATTTGCCTCCAGAGCTCATTTAATTATTCTCATTCTAAATATACTGTTGACATTGGAATTTTTTCCTGATTTTAATCAATTCTGACAAGAATTGATTTTTGTTCAACCTTTTCTTTCACAGTGCACCATTCTCTCTCACATCTACAGCCAAAAACAACCAAAAGTCTATAAAAAATCATTTTGTGGACAGATGTAAAAATCAACATAAAAACAATAAAAGTTGAAACGCTCATTAAAACATAGTGCAAACCTAAAGATCAAACAAAGTCATGGTTTCATTACATTTTTCACTATGATACCATGTGATATTGTTTGGATCTGTGTCCCCACCCAAATCTCATCTTGTAGTTCCCATAACTGCCACATGTTGTGGGAGGGACCTGGTGAGAGATCATCAAATTGTAGGGGCAGGTCTCTCCCCTGCTGTTCTTGTGATAGTGAATAGGTCTCATGAGATCTGATGGCTTTAAAAATGAAGTTTCCCTACACAAGCCCTCTCTTTTTGCCTGCCACCATCCATGTAAGACATTATTTGCTCCTCCTTGCCTTCTGCCATGATTGTGAGGCTCCCCAGTCATGTGGAACTATAAGTCCATTACACTGCTTTCTTTTGTAAATTGACCAGCCTTGGGTATGTCTTTATCAGCAGCATGAAAACAAACTAATACTGTAAATTGGAACTAGTAGAGTGGGGCACTGCTGAAAAAATACTGAAAATGTGGAAGCAACTTTGGAACTTGGTAACAGGCAGAGGGTGGAACAGTTTGGAGGGCTCAGAAGAAGACAGGAAAATGTGGGAAAGTTTGGAACGCCCTGGAGAATTGTTGAATGGCTTTAAACAAAATGCTGATAATGACATGGCCAATGAAATCAAGGCTGAGGTGGTCTCAGATGGAGATAAGGAACTTGTTAGGAACTGGAGCAAAGGTGACTCTTGTTATGTTTTAGCAGAGAGACTGGTGGCATTTTGCCCCTGCCCTAGAGATATATGGAACTTTGAACTTGAGAGAGATGATTTAGGGTATCTGGTGGAAGACATTTCTAAGCAGCAAATCATTCAAGAGGTGACTGGGGTGCTGTTAAACACATTCAGTTTTATAACAGAAACAGAACATAAAAGTCTAAAAAATTTGCAGCCAGCCTGACAATGCAACAGAAAAGAAAATTCCATTTTCTGAGGATAAATTCAAGCTGGCTGCAGGAATTTGAATAAGTAACAAGGAGCTGAATATCAATCCCCAAGACAATGGAAAAGATGATTCCAGGGCATGCCAAAGGTCTTTGCAGCAGCCCCTCCCATCACAGGCCCAGGGGTCTAGGAGGAAAAAGTGGTTTTGTGGGCTGGGCCCAGGGTCCCCATGCTGTGTGTAGTCTAGGGACATCGTGCCCTGCATCCCAGCTGCTCTAGCCATGGCTGAAAGGGGCCAATGTAGAGCTCAGGCTGTGGCTTCAGAGGGTGCAAACTCCAAGCCTTGGCAGCTTACATGTGGTTTTGAGCCTGTGAGTGCACAGAAGTCAGGAACTGAGGTTTGGGAACCTCTGCCTAGATTTCAGAAGATGTATGGAAATGCCTGGAAGCCCAGGCAGAAGTTTGCTGCAGGGATGAGGCCTTCATGGAGAACCTCTGCTAGGGCAGCATAGAAGGGAAATGTTGGAACATCCACACAGAGCTCCTACTGGGGCACTGCCTAGTGGAGTTGTGAGAAAAGGGCCACCATCCTCCAGACCCCAGAATGGTAGATCCACTGACAGCTTGCACTGTGCACCTGGAAAAACTGCAGACATTCAACACCAGCCCATGAAAGCAGCCATGAAGGAGGCTGTACTCTGCCAAGCCACAGGGACAGAACTACCTAAGACCAAGGAAACCCACATCTTCCATCAACATGACCTGGATATGAGATATGGAGTAAAAAAAGGTCATTTTAGAGGTTTAAGATTTGACTGCCACACTGGATTTTGGACTTGCATGGGGCCTGTAGCCACTTTGTTTTGGCCAATTTCTCCCTTTTGGAATGGCTGTATTTACCCAATGCCTGTACCACCATTTTATCTAAGAAGTAACTAACTTTTGATGTTACAGGATCATAGGCCTAAAGGACTTGCCTTATCTCAGATGAGACTTTGGACTGTGGACTTTTGAGTTAATGCTGAAATGAGTTAAGACTTTGGGGAACTATTGGGAAGGCATGATTGGTTTTGAAATGTGAGGGCATGAGATTTAAGAGGGGTTCAGGGCGGAATGATATGGTTTGGCTCTGTGTCCCCACTCAAATCTCATCTTACAGCTCTCATAATTCCCATATGTTGTAGGAGAAACCTGGTAGGAGATAATTGAATAATAGGGATGGGTCTCTCTCGTGTTGTTTTCATGATAGTTAATAAGTCTCACGAGGTCTGATGCTTTTAAAAATGGAAGTTTCCCTACACAAATTCTCTCTTTGCCTGCCACCATCCACGTAAGATGTGACTTGCTCCTCCTTGCCTTCTGCCATGATTGTGAGGCCTCTCCAGTCATATGGAGCTGTAAGTCCATTGAACTTCTTTCTTTTGTAAATTACCCAGTCTTGGATACAGCTTTATCAGCAGTCTGAAAGCAGACTAATACGGTATGTTTTCTAAATCCTGTTTTTTATGAGATATTGTATGAAGGTCGACATATTGAAGAATACAATAGGAGCCAAAAAAAGTTGATGGTACCTCCAGGGCTTCCCTTCCTCTATCCATCAAATATTGGGTGCCTTTTCATCAGATCCTTTATCGCTACATTTTTTTACATTCTCTACCTAAGAAATCTTGGCCTGTTACAACATGTAAGTCCACCCCAGACTACACCTCTGGACCTCAGACCTGCATCACTTAAACTTCATAAACCTAAAACTAAAGTCATCCTCTTTCTCCAACAATTCCTCCTTTCTTCATTTGTGGTAAGTCACACACTACAAATATATTTGCTAAATCTAGCCACTGGCCACCATTATTGATCCCTCCCTTTTATTCCTACCTCATATCAAGTCAGTCTCTCACTATATTTCAAAATTCTCCCATTCTCCATGAAGACAAGCTGGATCAAGCTGGAACTCCACTTTCTTCTCCACAAAGACAAGTTGTGATCAAACCACAATTTCTAACTACAGTACCACCTTTCTATCTGCCTTTCCTCTCAACAAGCCAACCCTCCTCATGTCCTTTCAAAAAATAATAATAATAATCAGATTGTCCTATTTACCCCCTTACAATTCACCAGTGGGTTGTCATTTTCCTTAGGACAAGTTCCAAATTCTTTAACGTGTCCTTCAGGACCCTGTAGGATCTGCTCCAGCCTCTTTCTCTAATTCCCCTGACCCAAGGTCTTTACCTCTAGGCTCCCTGTGATGGTTAATTATATGTGTCAACTTGACAAGGTCACCGGTACCCCAATACTTTGGCAAACATCATTCTTGGTGTGTCTATGGGTGTGTCTTTACATGAGATTAACACTTGAATTAGTGGACTGAGTAGTTGTCCTCCCTAGTGTATTATAGGTGGGCCTTATCCAATCATTTGAAGGCCTAGATAGAGAAAAAGGGCTGACCCTCCTGTGCTGAACAGAGAACTCCTCCTGAATGACTGCCTTGAGGTTAGATGTTAATCTTTTCCTGCTTTCTGACTCAAGCTACAATATTGTCTCTTTTTAGGTTTTGAGTTTGCTGGCTTTTAGACTGGAATTATAACACCAACTCTCCTGGGTCTCCAGCATACCAACTGCAGATCTTGGAACTTCTTAGTCTCCATAATTGCTTGAGTCAGTTTCTTATAATATATTATCTGTTGGTGTTGTTTCTCTGGGGAACTTTGACTAATACAGATTTTGGTACAGAGAGTGTGGTGCTGCTATAACAAATACCTGCATATGTGGAAGCAGCTGTGGAACTCAGTAGTGGGTGGAAGCTGTAGGAGTTTGAAGTGCATACTAAAAATATGGGCATTAATTCAGTGGTGATAATAGGAAGTTAAAACAAATTTTAAAGAAACATAAAAATATGAGTGTTAAGGGCAATTCTGGTGATGTGTCAGATGGAAATGAGGACATATCAGACACTGGAGGAAATGTGATTCTTGTTATAAATTAGCAAGGGATCTGGCTGTTAGTGTCTTGTGGAAGGGAGGACTATGAACAGTGAAACTAGATAATTAGCTGAGGAGATTTCTAAGCAATGTGTTGAAGAAGCAACTAGTTTGATTCCTCCTGACTGCTTATAGTAAAACATACACACACACACACACACACACACACACACACACACACACACACAGGAATTAAATCAGGAATTTGTCAAGCAAAAAAGAACCAGACTTTGAAGATTTGGAAAATTCTCAGCCTATTCATATTATGAAAGAGAGAG
The DNA here is from genome assembly GCF_049350105.2 of Macaca mulatta. Lineage (NCBI taxonomy): Eukaryota > Metazoa > Chordata > Mammalia > Primates > Cercopithecidae > Macaca > Macaca mulatta. The sequence continues at coordinate 84,103,688 of NC_133409.1, forward strand.
AGAGAGAGAGAGAGAGAGAGAGAAAGAAACAGAGAGAGAGAAACAGAGAGAGAGAGAGAGAGAGAAACCTTGTTCTGAAGAGAACACTAAAGATGTGTCTAAAACTTTAATAAAGAGATCATGAATGACTGTGATGAAGTTATCAGCCATTCCAGCAGAGTTCAGGAAGAAAGACAGGGTTATTCCAGCAACACTGCCAGTTTGAACTAAAAAGAACAGAGAAGAAAGGACAGAATGAAGGAGAACTAAATTTGCCTTGTTAGGATTTGAGCTTGTTTGGGATTCCCCACCCCTTTCTTCTTTTCTATTTTTCCTTGGAATGGGGATGTTTATCCTATGCCTGTTCCACCATTGTATTCTGAAATCATATAATTTGTCTGACTTCACAGGTTCATATAAAAAGGAAATTTTTCTCAGGAAAGAGTCATACTTTCAGTCTCACCCATGTCTGATTTAGACAGTGTTTAGATGAGACTCTGAACTTTAGAGTTGCTGCTGGAACAAGTTAATATTGTTGGGTATTTGGGTGGAATGAATGTATTCTCTTTTTTTTTTTTTTTTTTTTTTTTTTTTTGAGACAGAGTCTCTCTCTGTCGCCCAGGCTGGAGTGCAGTGGCCGGATCTCAGCTCACTGCAAGCTCCGCCTCCCGGGTTCACGCCATTCTCCCGCCTCAGCCTCCTGTATAGCTGGGACTACAGGCGCCGCCACCTCGCCTGGCTAGTTTTTTGTATTTTTTAGTAGAGACGGGTTTTCACCGTGTTAGCCAGGATGGTCTTGATCTCCTGACCTCGTGATCCGCCCGTCTCGGCCTCCCAAAGTGCTGAGATTACAGGCTTGAGCCACCGCGCCCAGTCATGAATGTATTTTCTATGTGAGGACATGAATTTTGGGGTGTCAGGGGCAGAATGCTATTGGCTGACTTGTGTCTTCTCAAAATTCATATGTTGAAGTCTTAATTTCCCAATGTGATAGCATGTAGAGTTAGGGACTTTGGAAAGTCATTTGATTTATTACATATGATCCTGAGAGAGGGACTCTCATGATAGGATTATTATCCTCATAAGAAGAGATTCTAGAGACCTTGCTCTCTCTTTCTCTCCACTATGGGAGAACCCAGCAAGAGGTAGCTGTTTGCAAACCAACAAAAAAGCACGGAGTGTAGTGAGGAGATAGGGAGAATGAGTCTGCAGAGGGCAGATCAAGCAGAGGCTGGTAGACTTCAGGAAAAGAGGTGATTGAAAAGAGAAAGGTTTGGATTTAGACATGCTTCTTTCCAAAATGTAAAAATAAACAAATATTAAGTTCTAACAAAAATTCCATTAATGAAAACATGGAGGCAAAGTATAAGTATTCGGCCAATTCTCTATATTTGATCTTTTGCCTTGGGAAAAATTCCACAGCGCATTACTTGTATTAGAATTTTTAAAAAATGAACCATGAAATAAAGATACATATTGCTTTGATGAAAAAACTAACCCTTAAAATAGTAGAAAACAACCAAATCTCTTTTGAAAACTAAAAAAAAAATAAGATTGTAATCACTTAATGTAAAAATCTCAATAAAGTAATGTTTCCTAAACATATAATCTAAATATTTTTTTAAAAATATCATTTCCTCTACCCAGGAACTCTACCATTAATCAAACTCTTACATATTTCTTTAAAATCCAAATAGGAGGTTAATTTGTCTCATTTGTAGAACAAAGAAAAGACATCATCCCAAAGGACTAGATCAATCGATTAGATTATATGAAATATTAAGTTTGATGTAAAAGGAATAACAAAAATATAAAGCAATTATCACACTAGGAAAAAAAGGTATATGTGTGTGTGCATATAAACACAAAGAACAGACCAATGTGTTATATAATAATTTTTGTGTTTAGGATTTCTCTTTTGTAATGTTCAAGATATGCTGTTCACTACTCATTTGAACATGATGAAATGAGTATGATTATGGTTTTCTAGGTTTTTGACCTTACTATTTTTGAGAAAAGATGTGTAATTCCTAGGAAAGCTATGTATTATCTATAGCACTCTTGGTCTTGGCAGGCCAAGATTATGGTTCTATGGGATATAGTTTAAGACTGTTAATTGTAGGTAACTGACAAACCTATAAATTCTGTCTTATCTGTTAGAGGTTCTAAACGACTTTCATACTCTTTTTTGTGGAAAATATTTTGATGCCATTTGCATATTCCTAGTCTATACATGTGTCTGTTCCTTAGATTCTTTTTTGAATAAATTATAACATTTTCCTGGTTCGCCTGTGAGTTAAATAAAACATTTAACATGTGTTCATTTTTATATCTGTATAAGAATCATAATTTACAGCTTTTTATTTAAACACGATTATCTATTCTGTGGCTTATATAATAGGTATGGTATAGCTTATTTGCCTCCAAACTCCCTAAAAGAAACCCTATGTGCAAATGTTTTTGTCATTTGACTCTCCGGGTTTTTATTCTAAAAGTTACACTCTATTTCATTATATAGTCTTTGAAATTGAATTGTATAATCGTGTTTACCTTATTTTCCCAATAATAATGAACTAGGGCAGAAACTTTGTTCATACATTATTTTCACTCCTTCCTAAAGTTCTTAGTACAAAGAGATTTTGATGGTCGCTCCCTTTGTAGCACTCAGCATAAAAACAATACAGTAACTGAGGGCAGACATGAAAAATAAAGGCATCAAAACAGTTTCTTTAGCAACTGGGTTAGGGTGGAATTGTCCATTGATCAAAGAGACACAATTTCACTTTTAGCTTAAATGTATTCCTTCCTAAAGATGAGTAATACTTTCTTCACTGCTCAGATAATTTCTAAGACTTAGCTACTGGGACTGAAACTGCATAGAAGTACTTGAAAATCTGCTTGGAAAGAAAGTTGAAGAACTATGAATAGTAATCAATCATCTACTTTGCATTTCAAAGCAGTGATAAGATTTGATATCACTTTGAAGACTAACATTCAAGTAAATTGCAGTGTGTGAGAAGCATAGTTTACTAACACTTCAAAACTCAAAACAACTGTCTTTCCCCTCTCTCTTCACTCTTTTTAAATACTAACTTTGTATTCTTATTCTCTCAAATCATGGTTGATCCTCTCATTTTTAAAAAAAAATCTGATTCTTGCCCAGCTGTGAAGTATTTCTCTCCTTTTCTTGCAGTTCCTCTCTCTCTTTTCTCTATTATCTCTTTATCTTTTCTCTATTATCTCTTTATCTTTTCTCTATTTCCTCCCCTTCCACTTTCACTTGTCTCTTTTCTTGCTTCTGATCTATATCAATAATGTGACAAAAAAAAGAAAGGAACGAGGTGAAAGGTGACCAGCATAAAACGATGGCACATATCAAGCAGTATGTATCAATTATTATACATCAATAATAACAATGATTTTATAATTTTTCCATTAGGCAACAAACAGCACATCTGCCAGCACTGTTTTTGTTCATTTGTTTCTCTTTTTACTTCAGTAGTACTGGTGGGGTAAAAAGGGAATGTAATTTAAAAATCCAGTGAGAAAGTAAATACCTCCCCTAGAGACCCATCAATCTTGAACTCTTGAGGCTATCTCCTGGCTGTCTTACAGGACAGGACTGGAGCGGGTTTTATATTATATATTCTTAATTTATATCTCAGTCTTAATTTCTTTCTTACTGACACATAAATGCACAAATATACTTCAGCTTCTGACTTTTACTTCTGGGTGATCCTTTGTTGATTTAGTCTACTCTTTAAGGACTAGGGATTCTCAATAGAAAATTCTTCACTGCCTCAGATTTGGACACGTTAAAGTACATCAACATATCTAGATTCTGCTAAAGTAAATTGTGTTTTTCTCTAATGAAATGAAAAATAAGTTAATAAAATACAGCCTGGGTCATCCTTATTTAAAATTATGAAAGCCTCTAAATGATATTTTATTCATTGAAATTTATAGATCTAAAAACCCTAAGGCCATTTACAAATAGCTTATAAATAATTATGTAAACATTGACTCAATAAACAACTAATTGCAATTCATCACTGCTGTTTAGTAGAAATCTGATATACATAATGCCTGTCGTCTTTGACCATTTAAAAATTATTATTATTAAAGGTAATGCTTAAAAATTCCAAATGCTCTATTTCTTAAAAAAAATTGTTAGACAAACCTATTTTCACAATACAAATAACAGGACATATCATCACATCTAAACTATGCTTCTGTGACTGATCTTTTATGCATGAGAATGAGAACAATTAGAACTCTCTCTCTCTCTCTCTCTCTGTCTCTTTCTCTCTTTCTCTCTCCCAACACCACAGTCTTATTTCAGTGATTAGTAAACTAAATAGTTCAGGATATGATGATTCTTTGGAATGATAATAAACAAGTAATATTTCAGTTAGTAAATAAGGACATTTATTAAGGTAAAATATGACATATCTAGAAAAGCCCACAAAACAGAAAATTCCTATATGTGCAATATGCAGTTTACTTATATTGAGTAACAATATATTCTATAATTTTATAATTAGTACATTCTATATATACTCCATAGAACAATTAGCCAAGGAGTTGCAATGATAGCAAAATGGTAAAATTAATGTCTAAGGCAAGCTTTGATTTAGTCTGCGTGTGTATGCCTATGTGTGGGTAGATGCACAGATAGATACATAGGTAGATCTATAGATAGAAAAATTAGAAAGGAGGGGAAAACATACTTCTCTCTAATTAAATGCATAATCATGGAAGCTGATCCATGTTACTGATGCTAAATGGTTTTTACTTTAATGAGCCATTTTAAATGAAATGGTTGCCTGCAATTAGACATCTGCAATCCAAGGAAAGCAAGCCAACTCTACACTCTAGCTGCCAGAATTACAGTGCATTCCTCAGCAGGACAATGAAGAGAAACGATAATTGTAATTATAACATATACATCTTTAGTGTTCTGTGGTTGGAAGTGTGCAAAACAAGGCTTCTTAATATACTAAGTTGCTGACTGCTATTAAAGGATTGTCAAAAAAAGTTTCTTTTAATACAACTATATTCCATTAACAGTACTGCCAAACAAAGCCATAAGGCACCTATTTCAAGACAGGCAACTGAATAGAATGAAATGGTAAGTGACTCTTACTTTTTATAGCCTCAGTTATTCGTTTGGGGTTGGGCAAGTTATGGTTACCATGTTCCTGATTGGAAGACAAATAAAACATTCCTTAAAATACCCAGATGAATATCAACATAATTATATTTGTCATAGACATTTCAGTCAATTAAGGCAACATATCTATCTTAATAATAACAATACTGAGTGCTTACTCTGTGTATTATCTCCATGCTATAAATGAGATAATCCAGGCTCCAATGAGGTAAGTAACCAAGCCTACACATCTAGTACACGAGTCCTTGTCAGAACTTAAACCCATCTGGTTTTCTTTAGAGCCCATGCTTTCAATCACTCTGTTAAGTTAAGTAATTAACTAATTTCATTTTCTCTTTTTAAAATAAATGTCACGATGTCAGAGATACAGCTGCAAATTTTGGCTGTGGCACTCTACTGTGTGATGTGGGTAAGTTGTGTTTTCTCATGTATCAAACGCAAATGCAAGTATCTACAATGCAGTGTTGCCAATATAATTTAATGACAAAGATACATGTTTTATTTAGCACGTACTATATACTCAATGGTTTGATATACTATTATTACTTCACTGATGTCAGTTTTCTGACTCAAATTATACCATACCTGTGATAAGTTAACCAAGTTAGTTTCAAATATCTTCATTTTGCTTCAAATTAGATACTTGTTATTACCTTAATAAAATAATTATATGTGATAAGTTAACCAAATTGTTTCAAATTTCTTCATTTTGCTTTCAAATTAGATTTTTTCTTTTTCTTTCTTTTTTTTTTTTTTTTTTTTAGATGGAGTCTCGCTCTGTTGCCCAGGCTGGGGTGCAGTGGCCAGATCTCAGCTCACTGCAAGCTCCGCCTCCCAGTTCACGCCATTCTTCTGCCTTAGCCTCCCGAGTAGCTGGGACTACAGGCGCCGCCACCACACCCGGCTAGTTTTTTGTGATTTTTTTAGTAGAGACGGGGTTTCACCGTGTTAGCCAGGATGGTCCGCCCGTCTCGGCCTCCTAAAGTGCTGGGATTACAGGCTTGAGCCACTGCACCCGGCCAAATTAGATATTTTTTAATTACCTCAATAAAATAATTACATGAATTATTTTTAAAATCAATTTTTCTCCGCATTTGAACAGGTTCCATTTGGCAATTTATTCGTAATCATCTGCACATGAGTCATTTCTTAATTAGGCTTTGACACATTTAATTAATTAATGTAACTATTTTATCATTTTTTGTGCTAAACATTAGCCTGTATATGGTCCCCACCTCTAATATGCATGCAGACACACACATTGCTTCTCATGCGCCTAGATAACTATTAATTATCTATAGGCTATAACATCACTGTACGTGTTTAAGCCCTCGTTTCTATAATAGAAGCCACACGGCCTTTTTTCCCCTTAACTTCTCACTTCACATTATCGCCTCTTCTCTAGTGTTGTGTATTTTGTATTCTGTGCACAGCTCAATGAGAAGTGGACTGCACCCTAATTACAGTCACAAGAAAAACCACTGAAACTAAACTTTCAAATAACTCCATTTTGCTCACAGGAAATGTAAAAATGAGCCAAAAATTATTAAAAGATAAAAAGTTGAAAGAGAATGTACAACAAGTGACATGCCTATCATGTACTTGTTAGGTGAGCAACACCAACTGAGCTGTAGGAAGTTGACCAGCAGCACAGGAGAGCGAGGCCAGGCTGCCCACATGGAGTCTTGGAAGACTTGCTGTCCTGATACGGTTTCTATGCCCTCCAATAATTTATTCTTTAAAGTCCATTCCAATATCAAGCATCCAGCTCTATTTTCTACTAGCTCTGCATTATTGGGAACAGTACTACTTGAAATATGAATTATAGCATCTATTTTCCTGTGATTTTTTGTTCTCCAAAGGGTTGCCTATTTCTATGTATCAAACATAAGGAGCACATAAATCAGAATTAATAGTCTCATAAGGTTCAATAAACATACTTTGGGAAATTAATGTGTTCACCTGTTAAATACAGCTTATTTCCTGATATTCAATAAATATTTAAGTGATCGTATATATATATGAGAATGAATTGATAAAAATAATGTTTACATTTTACCACCCAAAATAATATTTAATCTGAGAAATATAAAATATCAGATACTAAAAACAAAGAGAAAAATGCAAGTTAAGGCAAATATTATTAAAAATTAATATCTATAATACTTTCAAACAGGTAGAGAGTTTATGTCTACAGAAGTCAGTCAGGCCAACAGTGTAATAACTTCAGAATATAGTATCACTTTGTCTGCTTTCATGACTTGATTCCTGTGTTGTGGAGATGTTATACAAAACAAAATGATTAACAATTACAGGTTTTTATTTAGAAACATAAACTTATTCTTTTGCATTGTCCATGTTATTTTCAGTTTTTAGCATATATAAAGGACATGTAATTTAACCAAACAGAAGATAATTGTGCATATAAAATGCTAAAAATACATACTGCTCACATAATTTTATAATCTTTTAACGTACGTTGTTCAAACATGCAATCATTGCTTGGATATTTTTGACTGTATGTTACTTCGGATGTAACTACTTGTTCTAATTTCTAATTTCTAATTCTAATTTCTACTTGTCTTCATGTGTAGGTACTCTAATCATTGATATAACTGTCATAGGTTTAATTCCTATAAAAGCAAGTGATTATAAATGTTTATGCTCGCTGCTGTCCCAATTGATTCCTGTTTGTATGCATATCTGAGTTACAAGTTTATTAGTAAAACAGAACTATAAGCAATTCATGAAGACATTATATATTAAGTTCTCTTTAAGCATTTTAAAATGCACCAGTTAGATTATCAATTCATTTTAGTACCTTTCATTAGCTTCTGGAAAATCACTGCTATAATCTTCTGAATCAACAGACACTATCTTTGCACTGCAAGTCTTGATTTTCTATTAAACATAGAGGCTAAGCAAGCATAACCACTTTTAATGTGGATTATATCTTTTCTCTAGACACTGTTTCCATAAAGGTTATCCAACATATGAAGCTTATTCTTCAAATCTCCTATGAAAAGAAAATTACAATAATTACCTAAGGCCTATCTTAGCATGGTTTTATATATATAAGTGCAGTTTTTAATCTTTATGAGGTTTTACAAGTCCTGAAAAATCAATGGCTATATTTAAAATTAATTGTTTGATTTTAAGATTTAGATATTATTAATTAAATTTACACAAAAAAGTTATAAACTAATCTCAATGAAAACTTTATGCAATCATGTAATTTACATATGAAAAGCAAAATAAAAATTCCCTTCTTTAAGGATGTATAGAATAAATATTCATTTTCCTTGTTGGGTCAAACATTCAGGTGAACACAATATGTCATTTGAAAAGCATCAGAGTTACAACAGTCTTTGGACTGTCAGTGACCAGTACAAAATGGTACTCTCTTGAATTATGTCCAGAAACCTGGGAAGCCTATAGATATTGAAGATTAAAATTGTACATTTAATCTTAGCATAGCTAAGGTAAACATGTATTTAAGTCAAAACTAATCAGTGAGCCATTCTTATGGTTATGCTACCTGTAACATAAAAATATTACATCTTTTCTGAGATGATTTACTCATGAACATAAAAGAAAAATGTCTTCTATACAAAAAACAGTGAAAAATACTAAATCAATGTGTCTATTGTCCCACAGATATACAAAGCAAATACAGATGGTTAAATTATCATTTCCTGAGAAATTTCCTCACCATTTGAATAATATCTTCTTCTATTATAAGACAATGTCAGTTCAGATTCAGTGGAGGTAGTTTAGAGGTTTAGAGAAGATACTTCAGAAATTACAATAGAGAGGACTCTATAATTAACATTTTTGGAATCCCACAGAACTAAGATCACACAGCCTTCAAAATATATTGCAATCAATTACTAAAATGTTTTCCCAATGGTGTTGGGAAATCCACCTTTTTGGTAAAAGGTACAAGAACTAAGGAAAGAAATCAATAGCCGCAAAAGTTCACTTTGAAGGAACAGATTTGCTGAGTATAAGGGCAGCCACTTAACATATGAATGATTATTACTCGTGTAAAGCCATAAGCCTGGATCACTGTGGCAAAGTAACTAGTAGATTTATTGAATTCACAAAGTAAAAGAAAATATAATTTTTATGAGAGTTTAATGCTGCAGGCAATGGGAATGTAGCAGAGACACTAACTTACAGAGAGCAATAAAGTGAAAAAGAGACAGAAGAGGCAGGTTCAGGTCACAGGAGTCCTTCAGTGAGATACTCATGGGGTAAGGAAATGTTAACAGAGTGGAAAGAAGATGGGAAATGCTCATCATTTCAGCCCTCAAACCTCCTACTTCTCAGAACTCTTAGATTTTTGAGGCATGTCACTTATTCTGTCACTAAATTAGATACTGTCTTAATCATTTAAAGTATTTATTCTCTCCCCAACCAGATTCCAATTTCTAAATATTGGAATTGGGTCTAAACAATCTTTCATTAATGCCTCCTCACCTATCCAAATGCTCTTATACACAGTTTATGATTCCCATAAATCTATTTTAAATAGTGAATAAAGACTATACCTAGGTGTCTATTAATAGTGGATGGAATAAACAAAATGTGTTACATGTACACCATGGACTCCTAGATAGCTATGAAAAAGGATAAAATCATGTCCTTTGCAGCAACAGGATGCAGCCAGAGGTCATTATCCTAAGCAAACTAAAAAACAGAAAACCAAATACCACATGTTCTCACTTATAAGTGGGAACTAAGCATTGGGTACACGTGGACATAGAAATGGGCACAATCAATACAGGAGACTACCAGAAGGGGAAGAGAAGAAGGGACACAAGGGCTAAAAACTACCTATTGGGTACTATGTTTACTATCTGGGTGATGGGATCATTTAAACTCCAAACCTTAGCATCACACAATATTCCCAATATAACAAACCTGCCCATGTACTCCCTGAATCTAAAATAAAAGTTGATATTTTTTTTTTGTATAAAGGCTGTACCTAAGGCAAGGGTAGACATATAACTTATCATTCAAACTGAGGTATTTCAAAAAGTGAAAGGGGGTATTGTTAACTACTACCCTACGACAACCAGAAATGTCCAGGGCAAAAGAGAACATATGATCTTCAATTTAAGACAAATATGGCTACTCTACAACTTTGTTGAGAGAAGAGAAATTTCATAGAGTACTTAAAATATACCAGTGGTTGCACAAATACATTTGTAACACTATACAATCTAAAATAAGAAAAAGATAACAAGAAGAGGTAAAGCAGAGAGGGTTTATATCACCATATGTTAACATTATCTTTGAGAATTTCCTCCATAAGATATGACAATCAGTTAGAAAGAAAGAAATGTAAATTCTCCACTAGCTGTCTTACATTGCCCAACAGTGAAGTCATATTTTGAATGTGTATCTATTTCGTCTTTATTATATAGATGCTATTAGCCTCCAAACACGTTTTATTAGACTTCACTTACTATTTATTTATTAACCAGTTTACTAATTAGATTCTCCAGCTGTGAAAAGAAGGGATTAACTAACTGATCAATAAGGTTCCTTCCAATCCTAAAATTATAGTCCTATAATTATAGGTATTGCAGTGTAGTGCAAAATGTATCTTACAGCCATGGAGGAAGGCAGTTGAAAGATATTTCTCAGATAAATATATTTTCCAGTTTCTAGTCATTGGCTTACTCAAAAAATGTTGCAAGGTATTTTGCAATCTACTGTTATTTTTGAGATTTCTAATTTTCTTTTTTTTTTAAATCTTAGGTGCTACAGTGGAAAACTTGTCATTTTGCCACTATGACCCATAGTTGTACAATGTCTATAATGGAATGGATAAACATTGTCTTTCAGTTGTCCATATATGAACATTTTACTTTTGCAGTTTACATAGATTTATTTTTTTGTGAAACAGTATGCCTGGATATAAAAAAGATAAGTCTTTGACATGGGTCACTTCTTTATCAACCCTAGCCTTTGGAGAAATTACTTGTTATCCTTTGCATTTGAAGATGACAATACTGATTCACTCAAAGTAGTACATATGCTTTGAATTCTTTTTTCTAAAAGTGATCATGGACTCAAACTACCTACTCATTCTTTCTGTCTCACCTACTCCAGGCATGACTAAGCACAACTTTCTATAAGATGTCTGGTATCAGAATGCAATTTCTAGATATGATGCTTTTAAAATGAGCAGATGTATCCCTGATAAGAAGGAATGGACCCTTAAAAGGACGGGCAGTAAAAATGACAGCATCCTCTCCCAGATTATTCCATGCAGATCACATCTTAAATCCTTTCCTCTTGCATCTTATTTGTTTTCTTCTGTCAGCTTTGGCTCCAGACTTCCTTGGATTTTGACTCTGGTTCCACCATCTTACGTATTTCCTTAGACTAGGAATTAGACATTTCTCTCCTCCCCACCATCTCATAATATTTTATTCCTTTGGTCCTCATCTTGCCTAACAAAAACACATTTCAAAACTAGCTTTCACAGTTGGCATCCATCCCTCTTTGTATATAGTCCAGATACATTGTCTGGTTGAGAAGAAGATGAAGCCTTATGAAACAGAACTAAAATGTAGTTTGAATCACTAGTCTTGTGCTCATTAACACCATATATAAATTCCAGAGCTATGAGTTGTTATCAGATCTGTTTACTGTATTTATACAAACAACCTCATTAGTAGTAAAAATTGTGAAAGACATAAGTATAAACACAATTAGATCATGTAGATTCAAATGCACAGATATTACTTGGATCTGAAAGTCAAAGGAAGATAAAGCAGTCATAATTAGTACAATTCAATATAGCACTATAAGGTCAAATTACAGAAGTTGTTGTTGTTATTGTTGTTTGTTTGTTTGTTTTTAATGGACTACCTACTAGAAAGATTTAGTAGATATCAGTTCTGGCCTACTCCTGGTATAGGTAACCAATAAAATCTTTAGATAGTCACTAATCTCTCCATACCATAATTTTTCTCTCTTGAAAAGAAGAATATTGCTAATCACTATAAATCTTTCAGAAACATTCAGGATGTAGTTGTGAATAATAACAATTACAAAACCACCATATGTAGTTCTCACTACTAGTATATTTAATGAAGTAGAAATAACACTTCACTACTCCAACCCCTTTAATGAGGTTATTAAATCACAAATGGATTAAAGTATTTTTAGAGTTGACATAGATTTAACTTTCTTGCAAAAATAAATCAGAAATAAAGGCCTGAGTGAAAATATTGAGTTCCTTGAGGAGCATGAAACATACTGAAATTCAGAAGTAATTTCTTAAAGGTAAGTACAGTAAAATAAATGATATATACATGTAGTGAATTAAGTAATGTAAGTGTTGCATGTATGTCAGAATTCCATAGGGTTAAGAAAAGTCAAAGGCAAGAAATGCAAACAATAGAAAGACCAGAGAAAGTGGTATAATTTTAAAAGAGGTAATAATGAAAAATGAAGTGTAGAACAACTTATTAAAGAAGAGAATATGCAATAAAAATAAAAACAGATTTATTTATTATTTATTTATTTTTTGAGACAAGATCTTACTCTGTTGCCCAGACTACAGGGTGCACTTGGAGTGCACTCGGGGTATCACGTATTCCTGGAGTGTAGGGGTACAATCATAGCTCATTGTAGCCTCAACCTCCCTGGGCTCAGGTGATCCTCCCATCTCAGCTTCCCAAGTAGGTAGGACTACAGGAACATACCACCGCACTCAGCTAATTTTTATTTTTATTTTTGTAGAGAACAGAGTCTCTCTGTGTTGTCCAGTGAGGTCTTGCACTCCTGGGCTCAAGTGATCTGCCCATCTCGGCCTCCCAAAATGTTGGGATTGCAGGCTGAGTCACCCTACCTTGCTGAATACATTGTTGTAGTTTACTTGCATGCTAACTGTTGCTGTAAGAACTGCCTTTTAGAATAGAAAAGAGACATCCACAAGTTCTGACAGCAAAAAGTGAAGCAACAATCAATAAACTTAACTGTCCTGAGTACCTATAGATGAAGCTGCCTGATTAAAGGAATTGTAAAAATTATTACAAATTTCTCATTCTGAAAGACAAATGGCCATATTAGATAGAACCACCTATCTGAATGGTTACATCCATACATTCAGTCTTGCTATGCTTAATCACCAGGTTGCTTAATGAGTAATGTCCCAAAACTTGGCATGAACTGTATTTTTAAGATGAAGGAACGTAGACATCAAAATAATGCATATCTGACATAAAAAATGCAAATGCTAAGATTCTGGCCTTAAAAATTTACAGTATTATCTGAAAATAATTCTGAATACAAAACAGCTTCATTCAGCAATAAAATAAAGGTGAAGTACAGTTTTACATTTTTTTTTTTTAGTAGTTTGCAAATAAGTGAGTTTAACTAAAACTTTTTTTTTTTTCCTTCTAGGATCCTTTAAATTTGTTTTACTGTAAGACTATTTGAAAATTGATATTTCCATACCTAAGCAAATCTTGAATGACTGCATCATTACTTGTCTTATTTTAAAAAGTACATAAAAATAGATGTAGTATGACAGAAAATGATGTTAGTAAATAAAGACAAATAGTCCAGAATGGACCAAGGTACTTTCAAGATCTATGGCAGAAGTACTAGGAATTATCAATAGACAACACTACACTTACACATTTTAATTTAAATCTAAATCAAAATTCTGTTTGCTGAATATTTCAGAAGAAACAAATTAACTACTTTTTCAAAAGAAACAAATTAACTACTATGCTTAAACAAATGGTGAAATGAGATAATCAAGCATATTCCACATACATAGTATGAGAATATAGAACACATAAAAGACAAAGAAGAGAAAAAATAATTAACGGGAAAATGTTTTAAATGGTAAAAGAATATTAGCTACTTTATATCCAAATTGCAGTTTGAATGGACAAACACATTTTTTATTTTTTTTCTGACAGTGTGGGCTGGGTCTGTCTCATAATCACGTTGGAAATACATTCAAAATGCAGTATCCTTTTTTGTAAGTTTGATACAGCTCCCTAGAGGATGAGTGACACAAACGAGGGGTTGCGGGAGAGAAAGAAAAAAAAAAAAAGGAAATATCCTGAACTACAATGAACATTCAATAAACACAAAAATAAGTACTTTTTTTCTTAAAATGAATGACTGAATCAATTGCATTTTTCTTTAATGCAATAGTTGGTGTTCTTTCTTTCTCTCTTTCTCTCATCTTTTTTTTCTTTCTTTTTGAAAGAAAATGTATGACCTAAAAAATCTCGGAATAACTTGTGCTTCTTTGTGAAATGAAAATAGAAAGCAGCACCATCACCACAGTGGCTCTAGGAGGAGAGTCAATGAACTATTAAATGGGAAATCATCTGTTTTCAGATTTTACTTTGCCACCATTACATCCCTCCAGTGAGCTGTTATCTGGCAGAGGGGGCCTTAATCGCCTCCTATGCTGGCAGAAAACCTTCATGCATTTAGCACAGCTATTCATATCATAATGTGCAATCACCTCCACACAAAAATTCCAAATAAAATATATGTTTTCCCAGCACAGCAGTGCCATTAGTGCATCTAACTGCCCACTGAACTCCAAAGTCCTAATGTTATTATATTCCAGCTTGTTGAAGGCTCATTATTTTATCTGAGCCTATTTGATGTTTCACAGTTACTTAGTTAATTTTCTTTTTTTTTTTTTCTCCCATTGGGTGTTAGTCCCTTGGTGTAAGACATACAGAGACATAAGTAAATGACATAAAACCAAATATTGCCACTAAGTCATGTACATAGTTTGGCTAGCCGTGAAAGTATATTTTGTTAACAACTCCTCTGCTCTAGCTGCTGTATAGTTAACGGTGAGAGACTATGAAAGCCAAACAGCAACCAATGGGCCTGCAGAAATTTTGCTTGATACTTTCCTCAAACAGCTGCTATTTGATTTAGGAAATCTGCCATGTAACAAATTAAAAATGCCTAGGGCAATTATGTAGTCAAAAAAAAAAAAACAAAACAAAACCCTTTCGGCATGTTGCACATTTCAGAAAATATATTTAAATGGCTTCTTTAGAATATATTCAAATTTAAAACATCATATATATTGTTCTTGGGAAGTACAGTAAGAAAATCTTGGATTTGAGAAAGAAGAGATGGAAATATTGAGAGAAATATATGCTTTATACTTCCTTAGGTTTATATTCTGCTTAATAATTGCCGAAACTTTCCTCCATTTATATTTTCTTTACAGACACAATTGTGTTATTAGATAAACTGCATAATAAAGTGATGACTATTCAGAGCATGGAGATACCAAGTCAGGGTTGAAACCCTCACTTGGTTGAGGATCACATGTCAGACTTGGTATCAAATCTTCACTTCTAAGAACACAACAGGACAAACTCAAGTGACCTCTCTGAGTCTCAGTGTCTTCCTGTAAGAATAAAGGTGGTGAACTGTTTCATATCAAAGGCCCTCCCCTGTTACAAAAAAGTAGAATCCTTGACATATTGGCAGCATGAGCTCTCGAAGATTTTTCACAATACACTGGAAGGGACATAGTCTAGGTAAGGGAGGGATGATGGTGGTTGGGAATATGGAATTTCTAATCTTTTCTCCTTCAAAAATATCTCGTAGCTTGGAGACAATTTATAGTACTTGCATACTTTTTCAATTACTCTTGGGATAATCTGTATTCAGTAACAGTAAAACAATTTTTTGTATACAAATTAAGATACAAATTAAGGTCTGACCTTTTCTCTGATATGTGATATTTGTCACTTTTTCCATAGACGTGTTTATAATTTATATCATAATTTGTATCTGACACTCAATGGTTTTCTAGTTATTTTTTTGCTATATTTTCCCTCCTCCAGTGTGTTATAATCTCCTAGAAAATAGCCAATATGATTTCTCTTTATTTTTCTTAAAGGGCAACTAGAATAAGATAAGTGAAATTGCCAACAGCAGAGTTGATCCTTCCTAAGGTATTCAATCAGCAACAGTTTTCAGTTATTTTTATTCTATTTTAATGAATAAGTAATGAACACAAATAAACACTATAAATCCAAAAGATATTTTGGTAGTATAGACAATAGTATAATACCTGGCAAAGAAACATAGGTAGAAGGGTAAATAGTATTTTATTATTAAATATGTTTTCATTATTAAGAAGAATGGCTAATATAACTTAATATGACATTGTATAACTTATAGGAACTAGCTATTTAAGAACCTGGGTAGTATAATTTAATAAAGACTAAAGGTTTTCCCCAAACACATACAACTAAACTGCTTATGTATAGACATTTTGTTAAATTCATAAAAACATATTGCTAGAGGATTTTTAAAGATTTAATACATTATTGTGAATCTCAGTTGCCATAGTTTCAATGAAAAAATTAAATTAACACCTTTTACTTCAGGTACTTACATGTTCAATTCAGTACATATTCGGTACTGAATTACTGTTCACTGGCAATAATTAAAGAAAACATTCAGGCAACTGCTTCAGTTCTATCATGGAAGGAAGTTAGTACATACACTCCTTGCTCCTAATACTGCTCAATATATGTAATGGCAAAGCCATGTCTTAATTCTCATTGCAACAAGTGACTTTTTTTTTTTATTACTATACTTTTAAGTTCTAGGGTACATGTGTACAACATGCAGGTTACATATGTATACATGTGCCATGTTGGTGTGCTGCACACATCAACTCGTCCGTACCCATCAACTCATCATTTACATCAGGTATAACTCCCAGTGCCATCCCTCCCCTCTACCCCCTCCCCACAATAGGACACAGTGTGTGATGTTCCCCTTCCCATGTCCAAGTGATCTCATTGTTCAATTCCCACCTATGAGTGAGAACATGCGGTGATTGGTTTTCTGTTCTTGTGATAGTTTGCTGAGAATGATGGTTTCTAGCTGCATCCATGTCCCTACAAAGGACAAAAACTCATCCTTTTTTATGGCTGCATAGTATTCCATCGTGTATATGTGCTACATTTTCTTAATCCAGTCTGTCACTGATGGACATTTGGGTTGATTCCAAGTCTTTGCTATTGTGAATAGTGCCGCAATAAACATACATGTGCATGTGTCTTTATAGCAGCATGATTTATAATCCTTTGGGTATATACCCAGTAATGGGATGGCTGGGTCATATGGTACTTCTAGTTCTAGATCCTTGAGGAATCGCCATACTGTTTTCCATAATGGTTGAACTAGTTTACAATCCCACCAACAGTGTAAAAGTGTTCCTATTTCTCCACATCCTCTCCAGCACCTGTTGTTTCCTGACTTTTTAATGATCGCCATTCTAACTGGTATGAGATGGTATCTCATTGTGGTTTTGATTTGCATTTCTCTGATGGCCATTGATGTCAAGCATTTTTTCATATGTCTGTTGGCTGTATGAATGTCTTCTTTTGAGAACTGTCTGTTCATATCCTTTGCCCACTTTTTGATGGGGTTGTTTGTTTTTTTTCTTGTAAATTTGAGTTCTTTGTAGGTTCTGGATATTAGCCCTTTGTCAGATGAGTAGATTGCAAAAATTTTCTCCCATTCTGTAGGTTGCCTATTCACTCTGATGGTAGTTTCTTTTGCTGTGAAGAAACTCTTTAGTTTAATTAGATCCCATTTGTCAATTTTGGCTTTTGTTGCCATCGCTTTTAGTGTTTTAGCCATGATGTCCTTGCCCATGCCTATGTCCTGAATGGTATTACCTAGGTTTTCTTCTAGGGTTTTTATGGTATTAGGTCTAACATTTAAGTCTCTAATCCATCTTGAATTAATTTTCGTATAAGGAGTAAGGAAAGGATCCAGTTTCAGCTTTCTACTTATGGCTAGCCAATTTTCCCAGCACCATTTATTAAATAGGGAATCCTTTCCCCATTTCTTGTTTTTGTCAGGTTTGTCAAAGATTAGATGGCTGTAGATGTGTGGTATGATTTCTGAGGACTCTGTTCTGTTCCATTGGTCTATATCTCTGTTTTGGTACCAGTACCATGCTGTTTTGGTTACTGAAGCTTTGTAGTATAGTTTGAAGTCAGGTAGTGTGATGCCTCCAGCTTTGTTCTTTTGACTTAGGATTGTCTTGGAGATGTGGGCTCTTTTTTGGTTCCATATGAACTTTAAAGCAGTTTTTTCCAATTCTGTGAAGAAACTCATTGGTAGCTTGATGGGGATGGCATTGAATCTATAAATTACCTTGGGCAGTATGGCCATTTTCACGATATTGATTCTTCCTATCCATGAGCATGGTATGTTCTTCCATTTGTTTGTGTCCTCTTTGATTTCACTGAGCAGTGGTCTGTAGTTCTCCTTCAAGAGCTCCTTTACATCCCTGCTAATTTGGACTCCTAGGTATTTTATTCTCTTTGAAGCTATTGTGAATGGGAGCTATTCATTCATGATTTGGCTCTCTGTTTGTCTGTTACTGGTGTATAAGAATGCTTGTGATTTTTGCACCTTGATTTTGTATCCTGAGACTTTGCTGAAGTTGCTTATCAGTTTAAGGAGATTTTGGGCTGATATGATGGGGTTTTCTAAATATACAATCATGTCATCTGCAAACAGGGACAATTTGACTTCTTCTTTTCCTAATTGAATACCCTTTATTTCTTTCTCTTGCCTGATTGCCCTAGCCAGAACTTCCAACATTATGTTGAATAGGAGTGGTGAGAGAGGGTGTCCCTGTCTTGTGCCAGTTTTCAAAGGGAATGCTTGCAGTTTTTGCCCATTCAGTATGATATTGGCTGTGGGTTTGTCATAAATAGCTCTTATTATTTTGAGAAACGTTCCATCAATACCAAATTTATTGAGAGTTTGTAGCATGAAGGGCTGTTGAATTTTGTCAAAGGCCTTTTCTGCATCTGTTGAGATAATCATGTGGTTTTTGTCTTTGGTTCTGTTTACATGCTGTATTATGTTTATTGATTTGCGCATGTTGAACCAGCCTTGCATCCCAGGGATGAAGCCCACTTGATCATGGTGGATAAGCTTTTTGATGTGCTGCTGGATTTGGTTTGCCAGGATTTTATTGAGGATTTTTGCATCGATGTTCATCAGGGATAGTGGTCTAAAATTCTCTTTTTTTGTTGTGTCTCTGCCAGGCTTTGGTATCAGGATGATGTTGGCCTCATAAAATGAGTTAGGGAGGATTCCTTCTTTTTCTTTTGATTGGAATAGTTTCAGAAGGAATGGTACCAGCTCCTCCTTGTACCTCTGATAGAATTCTGCTGTGAATCCATCTGGTCCTGGACTTTTTTTGGTTGGTAGGCTATTAATTATTGTCTCAATTTCAGAGCCTACTATTGGTCTATTCAGGGATTCAACTTCTTCCTGGTTTAGTCTTGGTAGAGTGTAAGTGTCCAGGAAATTATCCATTTCTTCCAGGTTTTCTAGTTTATTTGCATAGAGGTGTTTATAGTATTCTCTGATGGTAGTTTGTATATCTGTGGGGTCAGTGGTGACATCCCCTTTATCATTTTTTATTGCGTCTATTTGATTCTTCTCTCTTTTCTTCTTTATTAGTCTTGCTAGTGGTCTGTCAATTTTGTTGATCTTTTCAAAAAACCAGCTCCCAGATTCATTGATTTTTTAGAGGGATTTTTGTGTCTCTATCCTTCAGTTCTGCTCTGATCTTAGTTATTTCTTGCCTTCTGCTAGCTTTTGAATGTGTTTGCTCTTGCTTCTCCAGTTCTTTTAATTGTGATGTTAGCATGTCAATTTTAGATCTTTCCAGCTTTCTCTTGTGGGCATTTAGTGCTATAAATTTCCCCCTACACACTGCTTTAAATATGTCCCAGAGATTCTGGTATGTTGTATCTTTGTTCTCATTGGTTTCAAAGAACATCTTTATTTCTGCCTTCATTTCGTTATGTACCCAGTAGTCATTCAGGAGCAGGTTGTTCAGTTTCCATGTAGTTGAGCGGTTTGATTGAGTTTCTTAGTCCTGAGTTCTAGTTTGATTGCACTGTGGTCTGACGGAGAGTTTGTTATAATTTCTGGTCTTTTACATTTGCTGAGGAGTGCTTTACTTCCAATTATGTGGTCAATTTTGGAATAAGTGTGAAGTGGTGCTGAGAAGAATGTATATTCTGTTGATTTGAGGTGGAAAGTTCTGTAAATGTCTATTAGGGCAGCTTGGTGCAGAGTTGAGTTCCATTCCTGGATATCCTTGTTAACTTTCTGTTTCGTTGATCTGTCTAATGTTGACAGTGGGGTGTTGAAGTCTCCCATTATTATTGTATGGGATTCTAAGTCTCTTTGTAAGTCTCTAAGGACTGCTTTATGAATCTGGGTGCTCCTGCATTGGGTGCATATATATTTAGGTTAGCTCTTCCTGTTGAATTCATCCCTTTACCATTATGTAATGGCCTTTTTTGTCTCTTTTGATCTTTGATGGCTTAAAGTCTCTTTTATCAGAGACTAGGATTGCAACCCCTGCTTTTTTTTGTTCTCCATTTCCTTGGTAGATCTTCCTCCATCCCTTTATTTTGAGCCTATGTGTGTCTCTGCATGTGAGATGGGTCTCCTGAATACAGCAAACTGATGGGTCTTGACTCTTTATCCAGTTTGCCAGTCTGTGTCTTTTAATTGGATCATTTAGTCCATTTACATTTAAGGTTAATATTGTTATGTGTGAACTTGATCATGTCATTGTGATATTAGTTGGTTATTTTGCTCGTTAGTTGATGGACTTTCTTCCTAGCATCGATGGTCTTTACATTTTGGCATGTTTTTGCAATGGCTGGTACCAGTTGTTCCTTTCCATGTTTAGTGCTTCCTTCAGGGCCTCTTGTAGAGCAGGCCTGGTGGTGACAACATCTCTAAGCATTTGCTTGTCTGTAAAGGATTTTATTTCTCCTTCACTTATGAAATTTAATTTGACTTGGATATGAAATTCTGGGTTGAAAATTCTTTTCTTTAAGAATGTTGAATATTGGCCCCCACTCTCTTCTGGCTTTTAGAGTTTCTGCCAAGAGATCTACTGTTAGTCTGATGGGCTTCCCTTTGTGGGTAACCCGACCTTTCTCTCTGGCTGCCCTTAACATTTTTTGCTTCATTTCAACTTTGGTGAATCTGACAATTATGTGTCTTGGAGTTGCTCTTCTCGAGGAGTATCTTTGTGGTGTTCTTTGTATTTCCTACATTTGAATGTTAGCCTGCCTTACTAGGTTGGAGAAGTTCTCCTGGATGATATCCTGAAGAGTGTTTTCCAACTTGGTTCCATTTTCCCCCTCACTTTCAGGCACACCACTCAGACGTAGATTTGGTGTTTACACATAATCCCATATTTCTTGGAGGCTTTGTTCACTTCTTTTTCCTCTTTTTTCTCTAGACTTCTCTTCTCACTTCATTTCATTCATTTGATCTTCAATCATTGATACTCTTTCTTCCAGTTGATTGAGTCGGTTACTGAAGCTTGTGCATTTGTCACATAGTTCTCGTGTTATGGTCTTCATCTCTATCAGTTCGTTTATGGCCTTCTCTGCATTGACTATTCTAGTTATCCATTCTTCCATTCTTTTTTCAAGATTTTTAGTTTCTTTGCGCTGGGTACATAGTTCCTCCTTTAGCTCTGAGAAGTTTGATTGACTGAAACCTTCTTCTCACATCTCGTCAAAGTCATTCTCCGTCCAGCTTTGATCTGTTGCTGGTGATAAGCTGCGTTCCTTTGGAGGGGGAGATGCGCTCTGATTTTTTGAATTTGCATCTTTTCTGCCCTCCTTTTTCCCCATCTTTGTGGTTTTATCTGCCTTTGGTCTCTGATGATGGTGACGTACTGATGAGGTTTTGGTGTCGGTGTCCTTTCTGTTTGTTAGTTTTCTCTCTAACAGTCAGGACCCTCAGTTGTGGGTCTGTTGGAGTTTGCTTGAGGTCCACTCTAGACCCTGTTTGACTGCGTATCAGCAGCAGAGGCTGTAGAAGATAGAATATTGCTGAAGAGCGAGTGTTGCTGTCTGATTCTTGCTCTGGAAACTTCGTCTCAGAGGTGTGCCTAGCCGTGTGAGGTGTGAGGTGTGAGGTGTCAGTCTGCACCTCAGTTGAAAATGCAGAAATCACCCATCTTCTGTGTCACTTGCACTGGGAGCTGGAGGCTGGAGCTGTTCCTATTTGGCCATCTTGCTCTGGGAACCTTGTTCTCTATTTTCAAAGATTAACTTCCTCATTCTTTGTGTCTCCTTGCCTCTAGTTACGGTAAGCAAACTTCCCACCAGTGCTAATCTTTAACTCACTGTGACTCTTTCCTAAGGAAAATTCTTGTAACATGTTCAAGAAATTAATTTCTTCCCAATTAAGAGCATGTCCTGTAAATTCTAAACCCTTAACAAAAATTAGTAGTTTAGTCTTGAAAATATCCATTTTTGATAAATATATTGTCACTGTTAACACTGACGTGTGAGAGAAAACATAACTTTCTTAAAGTTTTATTTTACTTAAAAATGTGTTATTATTGGAGAAAGAATGAGGGATGAAAGGCAGTTTACATTCCCCTGAAGGTTTGTCAGTCATTATACTTAAATTTTCTCATCCAACCCCCCTTCTCTGCTTTCATTGTTTGCTCCTACTCTTGACTCTTTTTTCTATACCTCATTTACAAGGCTTGCTAAACCAGAAACACCCCCAGAACAACTCCAAACACTTTCCATTCTTCTTTCAGAAATCCATTTCCTTCATAAAGCTACTTAATTAGATGGAAGTGCTAATTTGCTAAGGGGAAAAGATCATTTGCATATCAATTTACACACTTTTCTCCAAGTGTTTATAATTAGAGAGCAATCAACAAGTTTTTGAAGGCTGATAGAAAAAGGGAAATGATTCCTGTGGAGATTAAGGAAGCAGTAAAGTATGTAGAGGAATGGGCACTGGAAGAGGATCCAGATGTCCTCAATTTGATCAATTAATTTAACCTTTTGGAATCTCAGGTTTTTAGCCATAAAATGGGAATGTGCTTACTTTAAACCGTTTTTGTTGTTGTTGTTGTTTGTTTGTTTGTTTTAATTAAAGTTCTAGGCTACATGTGCACAACGTGCAGGTTTGTTACATATGCATACATGTGCCATGTTGGTGTGCTGCACCCATTAACTCGTCATTTACATTAGGTATATCTCCTAATGATATCCCTCCCCTCTCCCCCCACCCCATGACAGGAGGCTCTGAGGATTAAGTTCCACACATATAAGGGCCCAGCACAGAAGCACTGTCTCTCCATAGGTTGTCAGTGGAGTCAATAAACCATTCTTTTAACCTGTTTAAATCATGTACTTTTCTGTATAAACAGGAAACAATATAGCTACTCCAGAATGGTTGGAAATTTAAACAAGACCAAATATTTAAAATATCTGACACTAAGGAATTCATAGATAGTATTTACAATTACTATTTTAGTTCTATATTTTATTTATTGCCTTCTTTCATTATAGTATACCTTTCCTCTTCATTAGATCCCACCAATGAACACAACTATATTTATTATTTATTATAGCAGGACCTCAGATTTCCCCTTTTCCCTCTTACTATTAAGTGATTATTAATTAAACCCCGTTCAGATATGGAGAAATGGAGAAATATGGTCTGAAAGAATATTAGAAGTTATCTGGACACTAATTTTCAGAATATTTTATGAAGCTTTAGGTTTATTCATAGATGCTCAGGAGCTAACCTAGGAAGGTAGAAAATGTAGAAACATAGGAAAAGGAAGATAGAAGGGGATGCAGGTAGAAGGTAGAAGTAGAGGAAGCTATAGAATGAAGGAGGTTGAATTTCAAGATTTCTCTCAGCATTTCCAACAATGACACTGTATTTTTGTCTCTTGACTAACACAGTTTTGTTAGAACACAAACAACATATTTAGGCCAAACATTATCCTGTATTTAGAAAATATATGACTTTTTTAGAACACGAAGCAGGTTTATAAACTAAACTGGAGTTAGAATCTAAATGCCAGGGTTCCCTTGGTGTAATTCTTCCATATTAAATCACAGTCATTTATTTCCAGTCTTCTTTCACTTTCCTTCCTTCACTTGCAACTATGCTGATTTGGCAGGAACATCAGAAATAATTCTTTTTCAAAACATGAGTTTAATGAAGATTACCATAAAAACTCTCACATACCTAGAACATTTATGAGCAGTTGTTTGGACTATATTTTATTCTTGGTATACTTAAAGATGTTGGTTTGATCTTTAAGTCCCTAGATGTAGACCAAACTAAACAACCGGCAGTTTCCTAAGTATTCTGCACTGTTATGTGTCCCCATGACTTTGGATAAGCCAGTTTCTTTCCCTACAATGCTCCCCATTAGTCTTGTCTTTCTTTCCTCCTGTCTGCCAGGGAAGTCTTCACTTTCCAAGTCTCAGGTTAGCCTCAAGTCCTCTTCGACTTCCTTCAGTTCAGGTCGGGGATCTCTAGACTGCTTCTCCTTATCATGTCCTGTATCTAGATAAGCACTTAGCATCCTGAATGACTTTATTTGTCTTCAGGACTGTTTATGCAGGGTCATAGCACCAGGAAAAACATTACATTATTTCATCTTCATTTAGTCTCTGCCTACCAAAAAGGTGAGCAAATATAAAAATTTTAATGACATTTCTGAACTTAACCAAAATGAGAAAAAACTTTATAATCTTTATGAACATTTCTAAATTTTACTTATAACACTTCAGGCAAAGCCTATATTTTTTTGTGATATTTTATATGGTCCCTTTTCTGATCCTGGAAATAAATTTTTAGAAGTTTTTAGATGAAATAATATTAGAGTTAATATTGAAGCTATTCAAATTTGCTCATAATATCAATTTTACTTACATTTTATATATTTATATGAGTGTATTTGTTTATATTATAATTGTCACTTAAATTTGAGAAGTGCTTCAGATTTGTAGTGTATTCAATATCATAATAATTTGTTTGCATTATAGACTTTAAAAAAATTAATTCCTCTGATTTGAAATTCAAAGTAACAATCATTTCTAAGAATTTTAACTGAAAAGGTGAGCCACATTAAAGGCAAAAATAAGGAAAACAGCTACAAAGCACAGGACTTGTGACAAAGAGAAAGGAATTAAGAAGCAAAATGATAAAAGTGAAGTTAGACATTGTATGTGATAAAACGTATGTGAGAACATAAGAACAAGTGTTTTATCTAAAGCAAACCAGCAGTTGTGTGTGATCATCTCTGGGAGAAAAATCCAATGGATAATTCAGAAGATAATATTTTAAAAGTTGATATCAGAATTTTAAAATAATTTATCTGGAATATAATATTAATGTCTATTATTTTAAGCTCAAAAGTTGTAATTGAATGCTCCTCTTAGAGAAGGAGATGTAAAGTAAGATACATCAATATATTTGAAGCATGGCAGTCCAGGAATCCAAAAACATATTTATTTCTGGTTGCTCTTGGCCCATCAAATAAGAGGTCACAAAAGTCTTGTGGAAAGTGTTTCCAATAGGTATTGTAAAATTTAACTCATTAATTTATTTTAGTTTTGGACACATGAGTTACATTTTAATTTTGGAAATATGTCTTTTTGCTTCTCCTGATACAAAAAAAGAACTTTACAAATGCTGACGTGCTTGATCAGCTCTGGAGAAGCACTCTGGTAGCCTATCTCTATTCTGTATGACCCCTGCAAATAAGAAATACATATGTTACTCTAAAATATATAGTTATTTGCATTTTAATATAAGAAAGAAGAGTGAATCTTTATTTTACTAAAAAGTAAGCATATTTTGAAAGCAACACATTTTACCTGACAATTCAAATAAAAATAGTGTTCTAATTTTAACTTACTCTAATATGAAGGAAAGAAAGCAATTCTTAATTCAAGCTTAGGGTAAAAACATAGTATGTACTTCACTTTTATCCCATTTTCATATTTTAGAGAATAGAAAAAGAAGAAGGTTGTTCTTTTTGCTTCAGGATAGAGACATGTTTAAAAATACTGGTATTAGAAGGTTCACTTTTCTGTCATGAATGTAATTATAAATTTGTTTATTTCTATCCAAATCATTATAAAAAAATGTTTAAAAGTCCTGATTACCAAAGACAGTTTAAACATTAATACAGAAACTAGCAAGAAACAGTTGTCAGGCAGAGTTAGATTGAGCTGGAATGGAAATGTCAAAGTAGCTTCTTCAATAAAGAGAAACTGATTGATTTATCATCATCTTTTGCTGAATATTTTATTTTGCTTAATAGACCACATGCCTGAAGATGATAAAGCTAACCTTGAATCTTTCCTTTGATAAACATATATCTTGAGTAATATCTATTTTTTATGAAACAGAACTAATGAATGACATTAGGTATTTATAAACAAATAATGACTTTCAGTCTTCACTAACCAAATCACCTGAAGAAAATCAGCATGCAGAATTACCAAGAAAGCCATAGTACCATTTAACAAGTCCTTAAGGAAACTGAATTCACATGAGTTATAAAATTTAAAAAAGAATAGGTCAGGAGGTTTTTTCATGCATACAAATCAGTAACGATGACAGACACCATGCCTCTAAGTTTGTTAATCATATAATTTTTTTAAAAATAATGAATGGTTCCCACAAACTAAAAGACAGTAGATGTTGGCCTTTAGTCATAGTCCCACCGGTTTGCTGACAGCCCGCCCTCCTACACTTAGAAAGAGGTACTGCTTCCAGCTCTTCTCTTATTCTTTATTCTTTGTGACAAGTCTACATTGTAAAATGAAAAAATTAGAGATTTTTTTTTCTGATCTTTACCAAACATCTTAGAGGTATGTTTTTGTCTATACACTCAATCCAATACTGGTGGGGAGATAGGACTAATCTTTTGAAGAACTCTACTTTTTATGAGGAAGCATGTAAAATGTTTGAGGAGAAAGAGTCATGATTATGTGATTGTGCCTTTGTGTGGAATTTAAAGCCTACAACAGCTTCTTGCCTAAAGTCCAATTGGAAACTGTAAATAAGATCTAAACAGTATTCTGTTGAACAATGATTTGAGAAAGAATTTCCTAGTCAGATAATGATGTTGGATGCATTTGAGAATACTGTGTTCTTCAATGGTGATAAAAGTAAAAATTCAGCTCTGATACCTTATTTCTCATAAACACTTTGCCACTTTAATACAGTATT
This sequence comes from Macaca mulatta, assembly GCF_049350105.2. NCBI lineage: Eukaryota > Metazoa > Chordata > Mammalia > Primates > Cercopithecidae > Macaca > Macaca mulatta. Next base: position 84,130,965 of record NC_133409.1, read on the forward strand.
TGGATAGTTTTAAATCTTTACCAGTAACAAAAATCACGACATTATTAGTAAAAAATGAAATACATATTGCAGAGTTCACTCTTTGGAGTCTGGCTTTCTTAGACTCATACCTGTATAAATACCCTAATGAATATTTGACATTTTATGACACAGTTGGTATTTTTTATTGCAGTCCACCTTAGTAAGTAGTTCACATCTATTGCCTGTAAGAAAAAATTTGAGAAAATATATAGTGATGTTTTAAATCAGTGCTTCTCCAAATCCAATGAGCATAGAAATCACTGATGATCTTGTTAGAAGGCAAACTCAGTAAGTATGGGCTAGAGCCTGAGATTCTGTATTTCTGCACTGACATCGATGCTGCTGCTCTGTGGACCACACACAGGGTAGCAAGGTTCTAAAAGATAGCAGTCAGCTATGATCCTATGGCCTACAAAGGGAACTGTAATGTGTTGAGGAGCTAAATATAAATTTTTCTATGATTGGCTCCATTCAATTTCAAATATCTTTTAAATTACAATTAAAAATTCTAATTTCAGCTTTGTTGCAAATTTGCTCAATCATTTGGGGTAAGTAATTTGACCTATGTAGGGGATCTTTTGTAGTTTCTATTTTACCAGTTGAAGGAAGTTTGAAGTACAAAATAAATACCATCTTTAAATCAATTGTTATAGGAATATTGATAGAAACAGCTACAATAAGAAGCTTTTCTAAATGTCATGTATAATGCCACAGTCTACTATTTTTGAGGAAAAAAATGTTATTTGCTGGCTTTCATTATGTAACATTTTGGCCAATTGTAGCTGATTTGTGTGCCAAGAATATATGAAAATGTCACTATATGTTTTCAGTTATGATACTTTGAGTTTAGACCTTAACGGAGTTTTCTACTATTTTGATTTATCTGTCATAACACACTTCCTCTTTTGATCTTTCATGTATGTCAATAGCACTCTGTGACATTTAAATTCACATCACAACATTAAAAACATTTTATTTCAATGCTTTGCTTCAGAGGGTTTGGATATAGGTCACTTGTTTTCCAAGGAAGTAAACTATAAGTAAGAACAAAGCTATTTAAACTAAATCATCTTCTTTAATATAAATTATTGCATAATAGAGTTTATTAATAGTTAATGTTACTACTACATATTTAGAGAGATCATATATAAGTATATGGTCATGAATATTACTCTTCAAATTTTATATTAAAATCATGAATTATTGTATCTTAAATTATGCAATCAAATTTAGAATACAGATAAAAAAGTAAGCTTAGAATATTTTTAAAATACTATTTTGTGGGCATTTCTATATATTTGGCAACATATTTACTATACAATCAGTAAATTTCATTATCACATTTCATTTGTTTTAACTAATGTTTTTAAGTATTTCTAATTTTAGTCATGAACATTCAGAGTTTATCTTCTAAAATTTAGCAGCCAATTAAGCTACCAACGTAAAAAACAGTAAATGTTAATTAGGATAGAGGGGTGCAATTACAAAAGCCAACATAGAAAGGTGTTTTTCCCTTGTGACCTTCCATGCATTGTCCTAAAGATTCCTACTGTTCCAAAGAATCCTAATGTGACACTCATCAAGGGGTAAGTGTCTATTTTAGGGTGTCCACACAGTCACTTCAGCAAGGTTTCATCCACTGATTAACAACTTAAATAAAAATAATCTGAGTAAAACAAGATAGCTCTTCATAAAAATTATCCTAAGGCTTCAGAAACCAGATACGAACATACTTATTTAAGTAACTTTTCCCCTTTTTATCTCAATTTCCCTCACCTTTTCCACAGAAAATATAATCATGTTTCTACCCTGGTGCTTCAACAAAGAATGGTGCTAAGCATGGGGAAGTCTTGTGACCCCAGGTGAAGACTGAGCCTACATAGAAAGGAAGAAAACTGTAGGACTGAAACAGTGGATGAGCTACAGGAGTGGCCATGAGCAACCGTCAGTGATAATATTCTCTTGCTTAGAGCCAGCCCCAAATAAACAAACTTTTAGTTACTATAAAGTGTTTGTTTTGTTTTTATCTTTAGATTAAATATGACAAAAAGATTTACAAAGGAGAGAATAGAAGTTTCAAAGTCCCATCACTTTTGATTTAAACTAAAATTTCTGCAACTAAAAACATTTTACATATATTTAATGCTAGATGTTTCCAAAATATTTGCATAAACATGGTCACATTTGATCTTCACAATTACCTTTTGAGGTACTTTATAAGCCCATTTGACTGATGAGAACACAGAAGTTCAAGTCACTATTCCAAAGGCCCACAGCCAGTAAGCACCAAAGTCACAACTAGAATGCAGGCTTCTGACTGCAAATCCCCTGTTCTTCCATCTTGCCTTTACTGCCTTACATTCTGCAACTGCCTCATCATCACAGAAGATGACATTTACAATGTATTCTATTCAAAAAGAACTCCACAATGAGCAACATCAGAGGGCTCTTCTTGTATTTAAAACATAGTAAATGTCATTCTGATCAAATCAACCTAAGACCAACCATCTCTAACAGTGGCATTGATCAATGTTTGTTAGGAGTTTCTGCCTCTCATGATATAATTCCCAGAGTTAATAATAAACCCAGAACATCCTTGAATTGACACTGTCAGAAAGCTATTTCCCATCCAGACCAACGCTGTATATTTCAGCAGCGAGGCAAACCCCTATGAGAGAAAGGCTGAACATTAATGGCAAGAATTCTCAGGCTCTATCTTACAGAAATGGCAGATGATTCTGTGCCATCCTAGGTCTATGCCAAACCCTGAAGCTGAGAGATAAGAGGTTAGCCAGAAAATAGAAACACACGGTTTGAACCCTGCAATCCAGATACTGTTACAGCCATAAACTTAAATACCTACTCCGCGCAAAGCCCAGTTATTTGGCTGGGAGTATGACACCTATCTATTTGTTTAGTGGAAGATTCTTTTACTTCCATTTTAAAGCATTTTTTTTCTATATTAACTAGAGAATAGCTGCTTAAATCCTTTTATGAAGCAAAGCGAAGGATAACAGGTAAGTATGTTGTTAAATAGACAAACATGCATATATATGAATAATGTGAAACTTCTCTGACCTTTATATAATGAGATTCATTTAGTTTTAAATATATTAGGTATCTTTGTAATTTTACTTCTCTAATGGACAGAGTAATAAAGTAGTGAGAATGCTCAATTTGGTGATCATGAGGGTAAAGAAGCACTCTAAAATGTTAGAGGTGGTGTTTAGTTTTCCTGGACTGCCTTAACAAATTACTACAAACTAGAATGGCTTAAACCACAGACATTTATTTTCTCAGGTCTGGAGGCAAAAAGTCCAAACTAAGGTTCCTGCAGGGCCATGATCTATCTGAAAGATCTAGAGAAGAATTTGTTTTATGTCTTTCTCGTAGTTTCTGGTGTTTGCCAACTACTACTCATTGGCTTGCAGTGAAAATGGAACCTCTGCCTCCATTTCACTTCGTGTTCTCCCTGTTTCTCTGTTCACACAGTGCTCTGCTTGTGGGTGTGTCTGTGTTCCAATTTCCCTCTTCTGTTTAAAAAATTATTTTAAAATTATTTTTAATATTTATTTTTAAATTATAAATTGACAAATTATGGTGGTATATATTTACGGAGTACAAACTAATGTAATAATATATACAAGGAAATCAATTATATTGGATTAAGGCCAGCCCTAATGAGCTGATCTTAACTTGATTACATCTTCAAAGACCCTATTTCCAATTGAAATCACATTCATAGGTACCTGGGGGTAAGGATTTCAACATATCTTTGTTGGTGACATAATTCAACCTATAGCAGAAGAAAAACTGGAAAACTGTTAGACAAGGTTTGAAGAGCCATTTGAAAATATGTGTCAAAAAATTAAAATATGTAGAAATTTTGATCAAGTGTACCCTTGCTAAGAATCTACCCTAAGAAAAAAATAACTACCCTTATGGAGATTCATAAATATAAAAACACGTTTTTAGAATTGTTTATTAAGTAACAGAAGACAATCAACATATTTACGGGTAAATTAGCATATGCCCAAACATTGTAGTAATTTTAAAAGAAGGTAAATTTTAAAGAGTGACAATGGGCATGAAATTAAATTTATGCAAAAATGTATGTGTAGATGGATTTACTCACTAAAAATTATGAAAAAATAGATATCAAACCACTAACAGAAGTATCTTTGAAGAGTTATATTATTATTATCCAACTTTATATATTATTTTATTAAAATAATGTAGTATCACAAAAAGCAACTGATTAAGATAATTTTAAAGATATAAAGTAAGAAATTTTGCATAATGCTCACTTCCATTTCTTTAAACAATGGAATTCTTCAGTGAAATTTTTATTCTCTTTTAAACATTCTGTATTTCAAGTTGAATTCTATATTGTAGAGTTTATAGTGTAGTCTATTAAGGAATTTAATAGTGTTACATACAGAATAGAAGATTCCATCTACTAAGAAAAATTCCACAGCTGCTCTCCAGTTGTATTTTGGGACTTTTTTTTTCATTCATTTATTTTGTCTGTTACGTTTATTTACGGTCATATCCCCAATGCCCAGAAAAGCAATTGGGAAACATATATTATTTTTGCTTAAGGAGTGAATGAATGAAATTTTAACCAATTAACAAGGGAAGAGGTAACACTTGATTTACTTGCCTTTGTATCAGCAGTACCCAACACAGTGCTTGGCATGCAATGAACATTCACTGTAACCCATTATTGAGCTTTCATCTATATTACTGATCAATGATAACTAGTTCAAAAATAACAATAATGAATTCTCATCTAGAAATATTGAGAGATCTTGCAATCTTTGTGATGTTTTTGGTGAGAATCAAAGACTATACATCAAATGCTAAATTATGATCTATTAATTAAGGTAAAGTAAGTTGAGCACCTTTCCAGAGCTCACTGAGTATGCGTGCCTTATTCACTCTTCCCGATTGTAGAGTTTTACTTTCTGGGGGACCATATTATCACAATTCATATATATATACACACACATACATATATATACACACACATATACATATATACACACACACATACATATATATACATACATATATATACACACACACAATTCTTTTATATATATAAAATAATTGTGATAATGTATATAAAATAATATATATATTGCACACGTAAGTCATGGCTATTCTTAACTAATTCAATTATTAAACCTATGTATCTTGCTGTCTGACTGTACTATTTTCCATACTTGCATTTAAGTTTTTCCCTCTATTTTGTTGAACATTGCTAGCATGCCTCATTGAAATGCAATAACTGTCTTACATTCATGAATTTGTTTCTTAATAGCATTATGGGTCAAATTAAAATATGTGCTTATTCATTTGCAAACATATATAAGCCCACATTGCCCCACAATCAGGACATATGTTTTGAGATTTGATTTAGTAAGGTTTTTGTTGTTGCTTTTTAAATTCAGAGCCTATGATGCAGCCACAGAATCCATCTTCATTATCTTACCTAATAACACTTAAACACTTATAGGACATGGCCCATTGGGGTGAACATATTAACTAAGAAAATTGAGAAAGAAAATCTATATCTTCTTAACAATAACTTCACTGAAAGGCCCAAAATACATATATTTGATGACTAAGCAGATGCCATGCTGAAACTGCTACTGGGAACATAACTGAGGTACAGCCTCGAGCGTCTGCCCCTTTGCATACACCACTGTGTTCAGCAGGCTGCCCTTCAGATAGGCTGCTTCCAGCCAGTGACTGAGCTTGCCAGCCTTGCTAGAACAAGACCATTCCTGTACAAAATTCCTCTAATGAAAAGCGGTGGCTCTAGGAATCTCCACTGGCCTGGCTAAAAATTTTGGCATCGGTGTCTGAGACTCTTTCTATCCAATCCTGGCTTTTCCTCTCTCCTTTTACAGGTTTCAGACCTATATCATGGTCTGAAGACTGTCTATTCTAACCTCCTGCCTGTTTATCTTTCACAGACATATCTGCTAATAAATCTGTTGTGCATCTAATCTCATCTTGTCATTTGTTTCATGAAGGAGAAAAACAGACACAATGTTTGATGATACATACACCTATTATATACTCATAATAATATAAAATAAATTTTAAAAAGCAATCAATGTTTGCATACTATAGATACACGTTTGTAAAATACAACAATACGAGAAAGAAAATTTGAATAACAAATATGTCAACAGACATGTCTCGAGTGTTATATTTTTAGAGTGTGATGGTACCTACTTGATTTAATTTTATTGTGCATTGGTTAATATTCTCTAGCATATTCAAAAAAGGTTTAGTTTTTTTAAACTATCACGTACATAGCAATGTATTTGGTAGAACAAAGACAAGAAAATTCAGCTTTCACTATGAGATCTGAAACAAAACATGATAAATCTGTCTCTGAGTGATATCCTCATGCTGTTGATCTTTGAACTAATAACAAAAATCAAAGCCTGAAGCACATTCACTGATTTGTAGCTGAGTCATTTATGGGGCAATACAGAGCTACTAAAGATCACAGAAGTATATTCTGTCCACCTGTGTTTTTGTGGGTACATTTTGATAAGGACAAAATATTGAATGCAATAACAAGAAGATTAAAATCTGCATGTCTCCTTACATATTTTTTAACATTGCTGATTTATTTTTTTATTATTGCACTTCTTAAAGAATTGATTTTAAACAGCTCATCAAAGAAACAGAAACAATGCAATTTAAAGAACTGTATGTTCAACATTTTAAAGTATCAAAATTGATAGAAAAATTAATTGGTATGCAAAATATTTTTATCACACTTAACTTTGTCATTTGATTACAATTATAAATAATTGCTGTTTTACATTGATAGCATATTAAGACAGCAGATTCAGTTGCAATAACCATCACTATTTTAATTTATTTGATGCATTTGGCCAAGCTCCATGTTTCATTTAATTTCAGGAAAAATTCCACCATTTGTACATGTACATTTTCCATAGTGTTATTCCTACCCCCCTCCAAAGTAACACTTGTATCTTACAAAAAGAGACACTCATTAAAAGAAAATGTTCTAGTAACCAATGACCAGTGAAGTTCAATACCCTGTTGTAAGGAGAGTTCATATGCATTTCATCTAATGATGTGAGGGTAAGTAATGTAGTATACCTGCATCTTAGCAATACATATGGCAAACTTTTGGTGTTCTTGTAAAACTTTATACATGTTTCACAGTAAAAAGGAATTATCAAATAGGCTACAGTTAAAAAAACAAAAAGAAGAAGAAGAAGGCTAACAAAGCTGAATTAAGGTGCATTGCTTTACTAAGCAAGCAAGACAAGGCTACATTTCTCAAGAAAACAAAAAATAGTTCAGGTTATATTATGCACATGAATGCCAAGCTCCTGCTTCCAAATTAAAAACCAAGTTAAAAGAAAAGTAATCTAAATTTAAAAATTTATGACACAGTTGCTCAGAAGATGATAAAATTCTACAAAAATATATATTACATTTAACATTCATAAATATATAAATATAAATATATGTAATATAAATAATATAAATATAATATATAAATGTACAATATAAATATATATGAAACAATGTGGATTTAGATACATTTTATATATAAAAAATAAAGGCCAATTTATAATTATTATCAATTTTTATAAATCGATAAGAGAGATTTTTATAAATTCTCTCTTAATAATTATTAAGAGAGAAACTTAATAGTTTAAAAATGAAGATGATAGAACTCAATGTTTCCTTGTTTAGTTATAATAAAATGCTTGATATCTTTGAAGTATAAAGAAATTATGCCTGATAAAATATTAGAGGCTCGTATTTAAACATTCCACACTTGTTTCATGGATAGAACTTCCTTTACTATTACTATTTCTACTACATGGGTTTTTTTTGGGGGGGTAGGGAGAAGGGAGGAGGCTATATATTCTGAAAAAAGACTAGCATACAAAACAAAAGCGAGATTCAATTATATTTAAATTGTTAAACAAATAAGTCTAAATAACTTTCTAAGAACTATTATTGATTTAGAAACATAATGAATAATAGTATGTACACATTAGAGAGTGTATAAATTAGTTCAGCAATTTTAGAAGACAATTTAGACTTGCCTAATAAAATTTAATTGTATCTTTTAATTGTATATTTTCACCCAGCAATTATTTTGCATGTAGCTCATTTTTAACCAGTCCCTATCCTCCCAGCCCAGTGACTCAAATGGCCCTATTCCACTTAATTTTCACCTCCTTGGAGAACTTCAGTCCACATTTTCACTGTCCAGCACCTCATATATTCCCTCACTTCCATTCTAACTTCTATGATTTGGTATTTTAATTGTTTATAAATACTGGCAACTCTTTTCGCTCTTATTCTCCATCATGGTCTCTTAGAGAAATTAAATTCATTAAACTTAACTATTTGCTGACTTAACTGTCCTTCTGGGTTTAGCAGGATACAGTTAACTGAATTCACTTAACATTTATGGCCCCTAATCTCAAGTAGGCCATAAACCCAGAAAATGTTCTATCTTTCCCTAGCATATTCACTTTACCACTTTCTAAAAAGATAATTTTGCTCCTATTGCCCCTTCTTAAACCTTCTAAATTTCTCCTCCAATTCAATTCCATTTCTGCTGGTATACTCACTTCATTTTTCACTAATAAAATGGAGAAAATGAGTGAAGAACTACTTAGCTGTCCTGCCCAAATTCACCCACCCACCTGCCTCTGAATTTCCACACTCTGCCGTTTTTTTTTTTTTTTTAAATAATGGAAAAATCAATCTCTGCTTCTATCTAAGACTAACTCCCTCTAAGTGTCCTTTCCTTAGGTTTCAGCTTGCAAATATCTTCACTCTTTCCTGCAACATTATTTTTTCCTTCTCTACTGGAATATTCATACCTATATAAACATGCCTTAAAAACTCAACATTTAAAAAAAAAAATTCTGTGACTTTATGTATCTCTTCAGGTTCATTTCCGTGGTATCCTAAATTGAAACCCTATCTAAATAGCAAGTTAGACTTGATGCCTCTTCTCTCTCACCTCACATTCCCTCAATATAGTCCAGCTTAGCTTTTGTCTCCACCACTCCAAGAAGACAATAGTACTGAGGTCACTAACAATGCTTATGTGTCAAATCAAAATGATTAGTTCTTCAAACTTACCAAAGTTAAGCAGTTCTCATAGCTTGATTTGACACAATCAACCATGTCCTTCTCAAAACACTTTCTTCTCTAGGCTTCCTGAAATTAGATTCTTTTTGTTTTTCTTCTATCTTACTGCACATCTTCAATCACCTTTGCTTGTCTTTCTCTTCTTTACTTTTAAGATCACTGTTTGGCACTCCTCTATTCACACTATGTCCTTGGATAATCTTATCCAGTTTCTTAGCTATAAATATTACCTATGTGCTAACGACTCACAAATTTATTCTACAATCCTTTCACATGAGTTTCAAACTCATAAAACATTATCCATCTCAAAATTATTCCTTCCCAAAATAATTCCTTCCTTCATTCAACAAATATTGATTGAATGATGATTAATGTGCCAAATACTGTTAAAGGCTCAAATAATACAATAGTAAACAAAATCGCATATTCCCGCTTGGATATCTAATAGCCAATTCAAATATAATGCATCAAAAGGGTATCCTTGATTTTTTTCATCCCATATTATGAAAGAAATGTAACCTATCAGTGTGCTGGGTTACTTATTTATTTCCCTCAGAAGCACCTTCTTGTTTCCATCTCAAGAAGTTTACACTTGTTCCTTCTGCCTAGGATGCTCTTCTGATCAATATTTGTATGGCTACCTATTGCTTACCCTTTAGGACTTATTCCACACATATTTTTCTCCCATAACCCTAGCTAAAGGGCCCTCCCCACTCCTAAATCACTCTCTATCTTCTTATCCTAATTCATTTTCTTTCATTGTTTATATCGTCCATGTACCACACAGAAGGTGAACTCTATCTCAGTCACCACTATAGCTCTATTCCGAGAACAGTGCTTGAGACATAGCAAATTTTAAATAAATGTTAAATTAACTTAAGAAAACATTAAGCAAGCTGTGTATACCATAAGATCCTACTTTTAATGAAATATGTACAAGGGCACAGAAAAATTTATTATAAATAATTTCCAAAGTAATCAAAGCTAACATTGGACCAGTTAATTTAAACAGTTAAGGCATATATACTTCAAAATTTCTATGTTAATGTACATCTAACTGTAAATGTATTCTTAAATGTGTTAATGTAGAACCAAGATCCTTTTCTTGGGTCTGCTGATTGGAATTCCTCTTCTGCTTTGCATAATCTCCAAACATAATGGATTATCCATGATTTTCAGCTTGTTTCTTTTAAGTGAAACAAGAATAAAGAGATACTTGCAAAGTACCTTTATCAATTTTTTTTTACGCAGTCATTTGAGTTTTCATAGAAACAATTATGCTTGCACTTTTATTTAACTATTTTATGTAATGTTTAACTGAATTGTGAATTAGTAGGTACAACAAGCATAAACTGGTTATAGAAAAAATACTACAGACCTTTTTTAAGAATAGCAAACCATGGACTCAAAATACAGAAATATGATAGCAGCCTACTGATGGTGAGTTTTCTGGCTTCTGTGAATATCAATCAGTATATTTCAACTAGTGGATACAGAGCTTTGGTTACTCTTACAAATTAGTTAGGGGAAGGTAGGTTAAGAGAACTTCTACTAGTCCTTAAAATGATAATTGTCATTTTCTTTGCTTGATATGTTAATAAATGGAAAATTTTAATTTTCTTCCACATTTTTTTATAGCTTACAAATTTTCTACAGTATATAATATCTATGTAATAGTAAATATTCAAATTAGGATGTTTTTAAAAGTGAATAAGCAATATCCATATTTACCTTATTGAGATTTTGATTGTTTCAAATTTTAGTTAAAATAACATTTAAGTAAGACTTTCAAATCAAGAAAACTATGCATAATTTTTGACAGTTAAATTTATGTACATCTGCCTTAGGGGCTAGAGAAGTTCATATTTTAAAGATATCTCACAGTCTTTAATTTATCACTTATTCATTTCCCTTTTCCTTTTGATTTAGTAAAAAAATTGGAAATAGGAATAAATATTTGAAGGCTGCGAATGAAATCTGAGAAGTTTATTTGATAGACAACATTAGCAAGAGTAATATTTTGCTTGAAAGCCAGAACCAGAATTCAAATTAACATCTCTTCTCCCAAGGCATTATTCCTAAGACCCCTGGCACATGTACTATGGAGCCACAGGCTGTTCTGGCATGACTACTAAGAAACAAGGGCACTAAATGTCCATCAGTGACAGATTGGATTAAGAAAATGTGGCACATATACACCATGGAATACTATGCAGCCATCAAAAAGGATGAGTTTGTGTCCTTTGTAGGAACATGGATGCAGCTGGAAACCATCATTCTTAGCAAACTATCACAAGAACAGAAAACCAAACACCGCATGTTCTCACTCATAGGTGGGAACTGAACAATGAGATCACTTGGACTCAGGAAGGGGAACATCACACACCGGGGCCTATCATAGGGAGGGGGGCGGGGGGAGGGATTGCATTGGGAGTTATACCTGATGTAAATGACGAGTTGATGGGTGCAGCACACCAACATGGCACAAGTATACATATGTAACAAACCTGCACGTTATGCACATGTACCCTACAACTTAAAGTATAATAATAATAAATAAATAAATAAATAAATAAAAAAAGAAAGAAACAAGGGCACTAAAGTATGTAGTAATTCTTTGACATTCAACACTACTGAAATTCTCTCAGCTTCTGGAGTCACTTAGTCTAGGTGGCCAAATAGATTGACTAAGTCTTTTTTTCTGAAGGATTGTAAACATATGCTCCCAAAAGTCTGAAATGTTTTTCTCTATTTCCGAAACAAACAAATGAACAAACAGAAAACTGAGTCATTATAGAAATGAGAAACAATTTTTCAGCTTCCAGCTTTTTGTTGGCCCTCACTTCCTTTAAGTTATTACCATCATCTCAAATTCTTCCTGTTTGCAATGAATATCATCTCCTTTTCAAGTCACCTGCTTTTCCAATAGTCCCATTTCTGTGAAAAGCAGTTGAGTCCTCCTAGTCACCTAAGCTGCAAAGCTCTAAGGCCTCTTTTGTCTCCATATTATCCTTCCTCATCTCAAAAAAATCTTCCCATTCGATCATTCCTTTGAGTCCCCTGGGCTCTATACCAGTCCTTATTAATTCAGGCTTGAACTGCAGCTTCCTGCTACTTGCTGGAGTGTCTTAGGCATTCGCACAGAGCCACCAGATATGCCTTCCCGGAAGCAGGACAGAGCAGGAAAAGCACAAGTTATCAAGTTAGAAGGGACTGATCTTAAATGCTCAGCCTCAACCTTACTAATCTAACGTCCTTGAGCAACATACCAAATATATTGGCACCTCAGTTACATCATCTGTAAAGTGAGAAATAATGCTCATCTCACAGCGTATTTTTGTGAGACTTAGAGTTAGTGTAAGGCAAACATATGTTTATATAATCACTACAAATTGCATGATATTTAGCAAGGAATGGTAAATGATATTACTTTTATTGCACTCTCCTGTTCTAATGTCTTTTATGGCTTTCCATTATCTTCCTCCTAAATGGCCTTCCTACTCTCATCTATATTTATTAAAATGCTATTTTATGTTTATATTTGAGATTCAGTTTGAGCCCTATCTCCCCCCAACTTCCTTTCCCAATAATATCAAACTGTCAAATTTTTATAACATTTATAGCAGGGTTGTCCTGTACTTGGTGATGCTAAAATAAGAACAGTAAAAATTATTATTAGTAGTATTTCATATTATTAATTTAGCTCTATGTGAAAAGATAGAAATATCATATTCTCTTTGTATAGAGATTTTTGTTTGTTTGTTTTGTGAGACAGAGTCTCTCTCTGTCACTGAGGCTGGAGTGCAGTTCCATGATCACGGCTCACTGCAGCTTCGACCTCTCAGGATCAAGTGATCTTCCCACCTCAGACTGCCAAAGAGCTGGGACTACATGCATGTGCCACAATGCCAGGCTAATTTTTTCCATTTTGTTTGTAGAAATGGAGTCTCAGGATGTTGCCTGTGCTGATCTTGAACTCCTGAGATCAAGCAGTCCTCTCACCTTGGCCTCCCAAAGTGCTGGGATTATAGGCAGGAGCCACCAAGCCCAGCTTTGGTGTAGGTTTTCATATTGTGAATGGATTCATCTAGTGACTTTTTTTTTTTTATAGTAGATTAAAGTCAACTTTGCACCTTCTCTCTGGTAGCCATGTATATTTGGCTTTACTGAGACTACTCTCTGCTCTGTTTCTTACATTGCAACTATATATACGTATTTATAGACACTGCTCTGTCCTTCCCTCCTTAGTAGTACCCAGGGCTTGAAAGTTGCTAGGAAGAAAGTGGATAAATTTACAAAGGGTCAAAGAAACTCTTAGGAGAAAAACAATCAAGACCACAATCCAGGGTACCTTTGAGGGACTGAGGATGCTCAAGCAGAGTTAGGTGAGAGAACACATTCTCAGCTGAAAGTGAGTACAGTGGAGACCAGGCCTGAGAGTCTCAGAGAAGAGCTGGATCTGGAAATAGCTTTTGACTGATATGGGGGTCCTAACTCAGCCACCATGGGCAGACTCAGAGGTGCCTTTTGTTGTGTAAACTAAAGAACCAGATAACTTAAAAAGCTGGAATAGTGGGAGTCCAGGTCAATTTGAGAGTAAATTTGAGCCCTAGTTCTAGTGATGAGTGACCAGACAGGATGTGAGGAGACAATTGGCAAAAACGACCTTCAACACTCAAGGCAATGGAAGAAAGGATGAACAGAGATAACCATTTGACTGCCACATTTTCAGCAGAAATACCAGGACCCCAGGTCTGGCAGTAACTGCAGGACTGTGGTAGCACTTTTTGGAGTACTTCAAACCTGGCAGCAGCTATGAAATTCTCTAACTTGAATTGAGTACATATGTGCTGAGCATCTTACAATGAAACCTGTGGTTCCATCAACCAGCCTGCTCAACCTGATCAAGTTTCTGAGTTTCTTTGACTTATCACAGGAATGCAGAATTTTATCCAAGTCCAGTGAGGTAACTGCAAAGGAAGTGAACTATTCTTCATGTTAATTGGGCACATAACATTCTTAAGTTGTGTCTTTATGTAAAGTTATAGTTACATCCTAAACAAAAAGTAGATACATGCTCATCTAAATGCATTGTTTTCTATATACATTTCTCACTACATGCCAGCATTTTTTTCAATGATTTAAGACTATGTTTCACTTGTCTTATTAAATTGGTAATTCTTCAAGTGCATACATCACGTAATCTATCTATTTACTTATATTTTTCTAATCCTTCACATGATATAATACCATACATTGCACAGAATATATGTTCAGTGAATATTTGGAGAATGAATGAATGAATAGCTATACATAGGAATTTTTTATGAAGGATCGATTTGGTACCATTTCAACATCTATGTCTGTTTAATAACTTTACTTTCCCCTTCTGGTTCAGTTTGGTCACAGGGCATTCTGAAGATTAATGAATAAAATATGTATGAGTTCTTTTAGAAAGGCAAATGAAAGATCAACATAATATTTCCTCTCTGCATAATAAAGCAGGAGAATTCCTAACATCCTTTAGGCAAATTCACCCTAAAACTCTACATTTCATTTTTGTCTGAAACATTCTTCTGATTTATTAATGTGGATTTAAAAAGTATTGGCCAAGCCTATCTTGGAAATTAGTGCATCAGATTAGATTCTTGACCATTTCTTAGGCCTTTATATCACAAAACTGCATAGGCTACACTTTTAAAAATTTGTCTTTCTAATGTAAATATAATTACTCAGATAGCAGTGTCATTAAAAAAAGCATCAACAATTTGATATTAAACTAGCTATAAGTCGTGTTCATTTATTCAGTTAATCTTACCCAGAGCATTAAGAATACCCATAACTGCATTCTTATTCAATTGTCACTTTTGTACAAACAGGAATCAAAAGATCCTTTGAGAATGATGAACTGTACTCAGAACATAGTAGCACTTGCACTAAAGCGCAGAAATGGCATTTATCTTGAAGCAAATGGATATCGCTTATAGAGGATCAACTACTGGGCAGACACTGTCTTCAAGTGGTGTCAGAGTTATGTATTTAATCTTTAGAGTGACACTGTGATGTAGGCTGGTTTCATTGAATAGCTAAGGCAACTGAGGCTCAGAAATATTAAACTGTTAGCAAAAGCTTACAAAGGAAGTAATAAGCAGACTGTTTTCAAGAGTTAGGTGATTCTGATTACAAAACTCTTGCTCTCAGATGGAAATAGAATAGATTTAATAGTCTTCTACAACAGGCACAAAAATCCTAAGCAGAAATCCATCCTTTAATTCTGTGCCCAACAAGTCATCTTCTAAACTTAAAAATGAAATGATCTGACACTGAGAAAAAATAAATGACACATACCATTTTCATAAACTTCTAACTAGACTTAAATATCTGTTAAATAGGGATATGTTATTGCAATAGTGCATTTCAAATCATGGTAATTGGGCTCATTTTAAAAAGAAGACTACTGTATTCAAGTTTTAAGCAGATTCTGTATGAAAACTTATGATTGCATCCAACACACACACACACACACACACACACACACACACACACGCACACACATGTACACCCTAAGTATCTACTGCAGTGATTTTGTATACAACAGATGATAATTAATGCTGAAAAAATGAATCAATTAATTAAGCTACAAGCACTCTGTCAAATTCTATGCTATAAGTCACGGGGCCTTTAAGAGAAGGCAATAATATAATTATAAAAAGCCAGGTAGGTTTTCAACATTTTATAGGTGAATTCATTATCCCTTTTGATCCTTATGATAACCCACTAAAATTTATTATTTCTATTTGACAAGTGAGGCTCAAAGAGGTTAGGTAACTTGCCTAAAATAACAGCATTAGAGAGGTTTGGGAATGAGATTCAGATGTGGCTTCTGACATCTATGTATGAGTTTAGTCTGTAAGGAAAAGAAATAAGAGGGTTTAGTAGACCAACTAGCTACCATCTTACCCAAAACTGGTGTGAAAATCTCTAAGGTTAAAAATGAAGCACAAAATCTGACAGCACATCTAAAGTGATTTTTTTTCCTGGTTTCTAATTCATCATGCTCAACTTTTTCCTTCAGATGCTTAAGGATCGTTTTATATTTACTTCTGACAAAAGTTTAGGGATCTTTCTTTATATGTATAGCCTGCCTATTCTATGTTTCTGCATCTATAAAATGAGGATGATAACTGCCCCATGATGTCATGAGTTAATAAGGCAGAAACAGCAGTGAAATGTAGTAAACATTAAATACAATTCACAATTAGGTTATTTATATTAGATGCCAAATACAAATAGTAACATTAGCTGGTAGCTAGACTCAGAATTTGTATAAAATCATTGTTTGGGTCACTATTCCTAGGGCCACTGTGCACATCCTAACATCCTTAAAATTCATATTCTTTACATATGCATATACTCTTATTTATAATAACAGAGTTGAGTACTTTTTTGGGTCAATTAGGCAGGAGAAATTCTACATTGGTGGGATCCAGAGGTAGGTAATTTAAAACAAAAGAAATGGAAATATCTACTGAGGTATATATTTATATTAAAACATCAGAAGTTGGATTATTGTGCACTATATATAAATTTGATTGTATGCCAAGTTCTTTATTTATTTATGACAGTTTTAGCATCTCTATTTTTAAATAAAATTCTTCTAAAATTGAGCATGACTAAAAAAAGTCACAACGTGTTCATTATAAATCACAGCATGGAAAATTGCTAAATTTCTTACAGACATATTGATTCTAAATTTGATGCAATCTACAGTTAAGTGTGTCATATGTTTTTTAATAAGCATTTTTATAGTTTGTAGCTAATATTTAATAATAAAAATATGCCAAAATCAGATACACACAATCGATCCCCTACTTAATGATGGTAAAACTTGTGATTTTTTAAAATTTTATGATGTTGCAAACTTGTGATTTTTTTATTTTATGATGTTGCAAAAGCCATATGCAAAAAGTAGAAATTGTACTTCAAGTACAACTATTCTGTGTTTCACTTTCAGTACAACATTCAATAAATTCCATTAAACATTCAACAATTTGTTTTAAAATAGGCTTTGTGTTAAAGGATTTTGTCCAAATGTAGGTATGTAAGTAATACTTAATGTAAGTACTCCGAACATGTTTAAGGTAGGTGAGGCTAAGCTATGATGTTAGGATGTGAGGTGTATTAAGTGCATTTCTGACTTATGATATTTTCAATTTATGATGGTTTTATAAACATGCAATCCTGTCATAAGTCAAAGAGCATTTGCATATATTGAGTGTACTAAGGCCATGTATTATAAATGCTTATCCTATTAATACTGTGACCAGTGACACTGTCTTTCTAGTAAATGGATAAATATGAGTATAGATATGTATAGATAGTATAGTTTAGTACATAAATATAGGTATGAATATGATTAAATAGATAAATATGAATATTGCTTACTATTCACAAAGTGCCTACTATGGTTTGAGTGTACCCCCTTCCAAAATTCATGTTGAAACTTGATCCCCAATAAAACAGAATTAAAAGGTGTGGCTTTTCAGAGGTGATTAAGTTGTCATCACTGCACTAAACACTCACGAAAGAGATTAGCAATCTTATCAAAGAGCTCCAGGCTGAAAGGACCACTCTCTTGCCCTTTGGTTTCTCCCACCATGTGAGGACACAGTGTTCCTCCCCTCCTGAGAATATAACAGGGGGCCGTCTTAGAAGCAGACGGTTGCTTTCACCAGACACCAATCCTGCTAATACCTTGATCTGGGCTTCTTGGCAACCAGAAGTGTGAGTTAAATTTCTGTTTCTTATTAATTATCTAGTCTCAGGTATTCTGTTATAGCAGCACAAACATACTAAGATATTACCTAAGATAATATGAATTTAGATATAAATGAGGGTTATATATTTTTATATATTTATCTCCCTCTTATTTTATATTATTTATACTTACATAAAACCATATATAAATATAAGTATTCAACTAGATGCAAATTTTAAAGACTGAGGTGAAGCCAAAGTATTTTTTATATGGCTTTTTTTTTTTTTTTTTTTTTTTTTTTTTTTTGAGACGGAGTCTCGCTCTGTCGCCCAGGCTGGAGTGCAGTGGCGCTATCTCGGCTCACTGCAAGCTCCGCCTCCCGGGTTTACGCCATTCTCCTGCCTCAGCCTCCCGAGTAGCTGGGACTACAGGCGCCCGCCACCTCGCCCGGCTAATTTTTTTTTTTGTATTTTTAGTAGAGACGGGGTTTCATTGTGTTAGCCAGGATGGTCTCGATCTCCTGACCTCGTGATCCGCCCGTCTCGGCCTCCCAAAGTGCTGGGATTACAGGCTTGAGCCACCGCGCCCGGCCTTTTATATGGCATTTATTTTAAATTGTTGGGGGGAGGAGCCATAAACAAATTCCAAAAATTATTCATAAAATTGAATATGGGAAAATCTATAGCATTGATAATTACTACCAGTCTACTCCATCTCAGTTCATCCCAAATACAACATATAGCTTAGTTTGTTGTATTTTACCCTGAATGCAAAGTAGTAGCCAGAAAACATATTTTATACATTTTAAAAATAGATCCACCCATCCTTCTATGATGAGAGTGTACTATAGTTATAGTAATAAACTTCCTTAGCCAGAACTTTGCTGTAGTATATTATGAATGTTTGAATAAGATTTCTTATTTGTAGGCCTCAATTCCATCTCTTACTCTCTCTTCTTTAATAATTTCAACCAATATTTGATGATTTTTATTTTGATTTTCTATGTTAAACATAGAATATTTATAATTATCTATTAATTAGCATGAAAAAAGTTATCCCAGATTTATATCCCACTATTTCCCAATCCACTCCTTTAACTTACAACATTGAATATTATGTCAAACTTGCTGTTAACTTCATTCTCAGGTTAGAACCTGAGTGCCTACCCCAGTGAAATAATCCATTCCCTATTATCTTGACCATGTTGTATTTCCTTTACTTTGTGCCCTGTACTTGCTTTCTTAAGTTCAATGCCTTGTTTACCTCAATAACTGGCTTGGTATTTTTGTTTTTCAAGGTCACATTCATTGCTTGTATTAAGTCTACCATGATGCCATAGTCCAGATACAGATGTGGAGTCTTAAATCTTGGAATGCTGTCAGTTCTCAGACTCTGCAAAGTTGGACTTCATACTCTTGTCAGGGCATTGGGCATCACCTCTTCTGAGTGTCTTTGACATTGACTGTCCCTTGAGGGGCCCTCCTTCTTGAACATCACAAATTTCTGTCTAGTTAGACTTCCTCATACCATTGGTGATTCGTCACATCCACATAAAACTATATAGCTATTGAAAGAGTTCAGGACATGCCACCCCAAAATATGCCACTTGTAGGTCAAAATATGCCACTTGTAGGATCATATATATATACACATATGATATATCACATGATATATGTATATGATCATATACATATATATGATATATGATATAGTCACATATATATGTATGTGATCCTACAAGTGGCATATTAGATTTATATAATTTTATATTTTTATATAATGTTATATGTACATATCTATCTGCTCACAGTTTGCCACCCCTAAAAGCCTAAATCACTTTTCCTTTGTCTTGTCACTTATCTAAAAATATATCTTTCTTTGTTAAGAGGCTACATAAGCCCACGTTCTAACCACCCTTTGAGCTATTCCCATCTGAGTTCTTCAGTGTGAGTGGGTGCTGCATACAACTATAAACTTCGGTTATTTTTTCATGTTAGTCTTCTGTCAGAGGTCCCAGACAATGAATAAACCTAAGACAGGTAGAGGAAAGGTTTTTTGTTTTTGTTTTTTTCTCCCCTACACTTTTAAATATAAAATAAGAGACTGAAGAAAATTGTGTATAGAAATGTATTTATCCTTTACAAGTTGGTATTGCATAATATTATATCAATGCCTTGAAGATAAATCTTGCTCTTCAGGGTGAAGGGGAAAAGAGTCTCTCTTGATTTACTCTTACTTTTCCCAAATGAAAAGTTCGAAAATTGACTGATAAAAATAACATGACCATTAAGATAATGCTTTACTGCAACTGCCATTTTTCACGTAAAAAACAATTACTTAAAATAGAAATTCCATCTCTATCAATTTTAGGTGCTTAAATGTTGCTTATTTAATCCGTAAATGAGAAAAGGCAATTAGATGAAACATTCTATGTTAATAAAACAATGTAGGTTTTTAGGTCATCTCAATTATTTGTATTTAGATTTAATTTGTAGCTTTAGCGCATCTTAAAAGATTAATAGGCACATAAAATAAAGAAATATAGTGCCATTCTGTTATTCATACTCCATGTCCTTTTACCATTCCATAAATCAAGCACATATAAATGTAAGAAATGTTGTACTTATGACTTCATTACGTACTCTGAGGTATACAAATATTTCTGCCATATTTTATTATATTATGAACCCAAAATGTTTCTTCTGTGGTAACAAAAAGAATAAGGCTAGTAGTTATAATATTTATGTTAATAAATTTTCTGAAATGTTACACATTTTTTGACAAAATACTAAGAAGTTATGTACAATTCCTGGTAAATATATGTGTGTCTCTTTCTATCAAAAATTATCACAGAAAACAATACATTTTAACAAGAATTTTCAGAAAGACAGGAAAGAAGATCCAAAAATACGAAATTAAGAAGCAATCAACATCACATTTTGAACATAACTTTTGTACTAACAAAGATTGTGATGTGATCAGAAAAACAGTTACTATATTCCGATTTTATCAATTCCCTTAGTTCTTTGATGAAATAGAGTTATTGTCTTCATTACCAAATCCTGAGTGCCTGGTATCAAATCCTGTGTGCTGCATACAATACACACAGTATTAAAATTGATTTTTTAAACAGTAGTTAATTCATTAATTCATTATATTGCTACTCTTTATTCTTTTATTTTGGTGATTTAGTGCAATATAAGATGAAGCCAACTTTTTCAAAATGCTTCACCAATTTAAAAAATGTTGAGTTGGTTTGATCCAGTACTTGCCAAAACCTTATATTTATATTCATTTCAAATGAATTAAAGAAAAACAGCTACAATTAATTAAGACAAGCAAATAGCAGCAAAGGTGGGCTTGTAGTTCTAGCAGTAAATGAAAAAACCTGTCTGTTCTGTTCATACATTATTTCTCTATGGTTCTATTTCCATTGTTTTTTGTTTGTTTGTTTTGTTTTGTTTTGTTTTGTTTTTTGAGACGGGGTTTACGCTGTAGTTTAGCTGGGTGAACACTATTCACTGCAGCCTCGACTTCCCAGGTTCAAGTGATTCTCCCACCTCAGCCTCCCAAATAGTTGACTACAGGCCTACCCCACCACACCCAGCTATAAAAGTAAATCTTTATACAGTAACAAATGATTACTTGTGTCACCTTAGTGGATGAGCTGAATTCCTGCTGTAAGATGTATGTACAAGATGCTCATTTTTTATTTTAAGATACGCAAATAAAAAAGGAAATTGTAAAGTCTGGAGTCCGTGGTCTGTTGTTATAAAGAAATAACTGTTAGGAGGGCTTTAGAATTAAAATATGTAAAGACTCACCTCTCATAAACATTATCTCTTCCTTTGTAAAAATAATGGAAACTATTCTTCTAACTTACTATACTTTCACTATTTAATCAAAAGTATTTCTAATGGCCAAGTGTAGTGGCTCATACCTGTAATCCCAGCACTTTGGGAAGCCGAGGTGGGCAAATCACTTGAGGTCAGGAGTTGGAGACCAGCCTGGCCAACATGGTGAAAACCCATCTTAACCAAAAATACAAAAATTAGCCAGGTGTGGTGGTGTGCGCCTGTGATCCCTGCTACTCGGAGGCTGAGGCACAAGAATCACTGCAATCAAGGGAGGCAGAGGTTGCAGTGAGCAGAGATCGTGTCACTGCACTCCAACCTGGATGGCAGAGTGAGACTCTGTCTCAAAAAAAAAAAAAAAAAAAAAAAAAAAAAAAAATTCTAAGCTTTTGCCATTGAGACTAGCCTAACTGCATCTTCTAAATGATTAGATATCGTGATAATAAAGTACCAGAGGGTAAATAAAATGCTCTCCAACATATATTTGGGGAAATGAAAGGAACTAGTGATTAGAACATAGATGTAACATGATTAAAATCAATTAACAAATGCATTTATTCAATCAGGCAGTCACTCCCTCATTATGAGCTCTTGTTTTACACCAGACATTAAACTAGGTATAGGGACTTCAGAGATTACAATATCCAAGTTCTTGCTTCAAAAGAGCTAACAGTCTATTGAAAAGGTGTTGTAAAAACAAACTAAAGCACTAGAGTTAACTTT
This sequence comes from Macaca mulatta, assembly GCF_049350105.2. Lineage (NCBI taxonomy): Eukaryota > Metazoa > Chordata > Mammalia > Primates > Cercopithecidae > Macaca > Macaca mulatta. Next base: position 84,153,504 of record NC_133409.1, read on the forward strand.
TGACATGGAGTTACACATAAAGTGCATAAATAAAGGACCACACATATAAAATATCTGGAGGACTCAATACAAAAGGTAACAGAAGACCTGAAAATTAGAGTATGAGTAGGAATATGCCAATCATTCAAAAAAAGGAAGGTGGTTTAAACAATGAAAGTATCCTCTGCTAGAACAGGTGATACATGATGAGTAATGACACATCAAAGGTGAGATGAGAGGGTGGCTTGGTGGAACAGGGAGTAAGCAAATATGAGGCTAGAGGAGTTGGAAAGAGTCAGATCATAAAAGACTTTTTAGGCTTGGCAAATGAGCTCAAATTACACCTAGTAAATGATGAGAAGCCATGAGCAAAGTTCTGAAAAAAATCATATTAGAAACAAGGTGAATGTAAGAGAGAGATGTTAAGAGTAGGGCTTCAGTGAGGGGGCTATCATGAAAGCCAGGGGAAAGATCATAACTAAGATAAAGCTCTGGGTTGAAAAGGTGAACGTAGTTAAGAAAAATATTGATACAGTAAAATTGACAGTGCTTAATGATTTTTGAGGTGAAAGGAAATGGAGATAGCAGTTGGTGTCCAGGGTTAAACTTCTAAAACAGTAATATGCCTATAGAAACCCAAATGATATAGTCAACAAATATGGTTATTATTGATTTGTGTAATACATTTATATTATCAAGGAAATATGTGGTATTATCTATCAGCACAAGAAAAAAAGTATTAATAATTATTACAGGTACATTGGTATGAATATGCATATGCATATTGGAACCACTGGGAAGTATTTCTGGGATATAGCTAGATTGTTTAAAATGTACCCCTAGGTGTTTGTATCTGATTTGATTGTCTTGACCTGAAATTGCTGTAAACTCAATAAATCAATAGTAAGTATCACTATCATCAGTCTCTGATTGACAGTGGTTCAAAAGTGAATTCTCATCCTATAGTAGATGTGCTATATAAAGGCAGACGATGTCAAGTCAGAGGACTGGGGAAGATGTTATCTGATTTTGTAGTAAAGAACGGTAGTAACGCTCATTGAAAGGTATCTGCACACCTCCAGGAGCATGAAAAGATGGGAACACAATACAGAATGCATAGTATGGAAAGAGCTTTATAATAAGGGGTTTATGTCTGGGAAGTTCAGAGCACTAACTGGATGGTATTGTGTGGGAATGGAGAAAAGTGAGATATCATGTGTTCAAAGAAACCCTCATGTGTAAAGGAAGAGTGTTGTGCTTTATTTCTTCCTCCTTAACTAGATCAGGCTTGGAAGTACCATGTGAGTTGGTTTCTTGGTTGGGTTTATACCAAGTGAAACTAAAAATTTTACTGAGTTACTAACATTAATATCTTTAATATGATGACCCCAGACTGTAGAGGAAGAAACTACAATGGCAAGAGAAGTGGTTTTGTATTCAGTAGTAATTTAACTGATAAACAGTTATCTCAAAGGCCAATTAAAATCCTAACTCAACTAGAAAAACTCTTATGAATCCAATTTACTGTTTCCTTTTATAGCTCAAACATCAAGAAAGGATGTCAAAGTCTGAGCACTATGATCTTACACAATGGCAAATGATTATGATACTGATAATAACAGGTCTTGTTCCAAGTACTAGAGACTTTGCTGATAATCCCATTTCTTTATGGAACCACAGGGAAAAAAAGAACAAGAGATACATAAACACTGAGATCTCATGAATTGACTGAAGGGAATGTTGCCAATGCCACAATGCCAGGCTATAATTCTTTTTTCTTTTTTTTCTAACTAGAATCCTCTTAATTTACTGACTATATTCATGGTGGAAACAGCCTATTAATTTCTTTTCCTAAACATTTAATGACTTGTGAAAATGCTTACAATTTTAAATGGAAAAGAAAAAGAATACTTACGTAAGACATAAATATGCCTACATTTTAATACAGAACTCAATTGGTTTTATTTTAATAATCATGTGCTATTTTACAATTAAGAACGTTATATAATGAAAATATTTTATGTATATATATATTTTATCTTGGTATAATGTTATATGATGAAAAAATTTTTAAATATATTAAATTTTCAAAAGGGAAATTGTGAAAACAAAATAGTTTGCATCTATTTTGAAAGAAACCTTTATTTTAATGACAAACTTCGTATCTACTTTATATTTAAGAACTATACCAAAGGGAAGAGTATTGCATGGAAAATTCTTCTAAATAACTCAGAAACCATGGTTTATATACAATGCCCAGGATTTTTAATAGACACATTTTTTCATCAGTCCATTTTTATTTTAACATTTTTCCCCTTCCAAGGAATCATCTGCCAGTTAAACAGGGAAAAACAGAAGAGGAATAGACTCATGCCTAGAAAGAGAGAACCCAAATCTGTAATTCTCCTAATATCCTGTCTCTCTTTCCATATCATAGAGGTTAATTCTCTCCAAGATCTTCTGCCTTGGAAATTAATACATCATTCCTTGTACTTATCTGTCTTTCAATAGTTTACATAAGTCACCACAAATTAGGGATTCATTTCAGGATCTCTTCATTTCAGGAGATGACATGTAAAGTCACAGAGGGACTCACATAGCTATACAGAGAGTACCAAAGTAAAATTGAAAAATTTTTATGATTCTGATACATAAAGGGGCACACTAGTCCTTGAACTCATTTATCTGTGGAAGTCAATATATAAAAGTGTAAAATTGTCCTAATATCTACTGATTTACTTTTCCTAAAACCATTTAATAATGGTATTGAAAATAAATAATAAGATATTCATCCTGAAATCAAAGAAATGTAAAGAAAGCTATTATAGAAAAAGCATATAAAAATTTTCACATGATCATAACAACAATTTAAAGGATAGTATACATTATAATATTAAAAAATCACATTGTCTAAAGTTTCAAAAGTTTGATGCACCATTTTTAAACTGGTAATAAAATATAACATTTATAATTTTTTCTAGTTTGCTTTTTATTTTAAATCTGGCTCCACTTTGAAGGAAAGTATTTTCATTTTTAGTTATTTAGGTATTTTCCTCTCAATAAAAATTCTCAAATATATTATAAGTTAAAACTACTAGAACTGGTCAACTATCTCTATATGCAATAAAGCAAAATTTCCCTATATTGTTTCTTTTAAAAAAATTCATATGGATATATTTTCAAATTCTAGTAGGTGATTTTTCTCACAAACAGAAAACAAATGTATTTTTTGTTCCATCAGAAAGTTGATGCCTTTAGGCTAACCATTTCTTCTTCACAGTCTCTATGAAGGCTCTCAATTTGTATTACAAAACCTTCTAAGGATAAAAAAATCAAAGTTTCCTTTTATCCCTACAATATCAAAAACATGCTTTGAAGCCCATTGAAGTAATTAGTGGAAAAATTATAACCATAATATAAAAAGCTTTTCTACATGTAAGGATAGAGGACGTTTTTGTTTATAAATTCTCCATTTAGACTAATACTCATTAAAAGCAGATGGTAATTACCTATGAAATGTAAATATCATCCCACTGCTAAGCTATTTCCTTAATTATTGTGATACTTTGGTCTGTAGAAAAATGATTTAATAAGAAAACATCAGGTATTTATGGTTTTTAAAAATAACATGATACATACCTACCTGGTCTGATAAAGCAGCCACTAGCCACATTTGGCTACTACAGAGCAAATATGACTGAAATGTGACTACTCTGAATTAATATGCATGATGTCAAATACATACCATCTTTCAAGGACTTAGTATAAAAAAGAATATCAAATGTCTCAGTCATAATTTTTATATTGATTACTTATTTAAAAATAATATTTTTACATAGTGGCTTAAACAAACTAATAACATTGATTTTTACCTGTCTTTTGGAGGACACGGTATAAGAAAACTTAAAATTATGTATGCCTTGCTATTAGATTTTTATTGTAAGCACTGGTATAAACAATAGCATAAACAGCTAAAGTTGTTTAGCATAAACAATGAAGTTATGGAAGAATATACCCTTCTTTTATAGTTTATGCAATAGTGCATCTTCTAGAGGTTTAAACTGGGACTTGTAAATTACAAATGTGATTATTGATTAGTCTTCAGCCTTAAAGAGTGAGTAAGCTCATGGGAGAATTTTGTGTGTTCTGTGTGACATAAGTCATTTATATAACACCAGATATCAGAAATCATCATGTTGAAGAGTATTCATATATTGATAGGTGAGATCAGAAGGATAACTATCAGATTAATGTCTTCTTTTCAGTCTCTCATTTCTTCCATGTAGGGAACTAACTTTATAGAAATTCCTATGTTGTAGTACCCTGGTGATAATTGTAACGGCTTTTGAGACACTTGGATGGAAGCGTAAGTTTTTCATACAAAATTGATTTTTAAAATTGTTAATAAAATTATTTGCGTTGTAGCTCTGAGATTGTGCTTTTAATATCAAACAATTAAACTGAAGTTTGGACCCAGAAGTTAATATGTATGCAATACTATTTAGAAACACACAAACTGATCTTTAAGTGGGTATTCATACCGTCATAAATCCATCCAGCAAACCTGAATCGGGTTTCGGAGGTGCCTGCAATCGTTCCATTGACCACTTTTCAATGATGGAGGAAACTTGGGTATTTTCTGTATTTAATATTCTGAACCCTGTCATATTAACACCACTGTATCGGTACGGCTCAACGTCAAGAGCAAAGAGGTCCTGAAAGACAAATGTTATTGTGTTGTTATTATCGACAGAGTATCTTCACAGGCATGTATTATTGAAATAGTCACTTACTTTTGGTTCCCTTAGGTCACTTAACACCATCGTGTCAAGTGATGTTACACATCAGAAATCACCAAGATTCAAATAGACTGTCCTGATGCTTTGGCATTGCAGAGATATATGCTCTGGATGTAAAAATCTATGTATATATTTTATTCTAAATCTACCAGTGAAACAATGGGCTCTTAATAACTTACATCTAAGATTTGCAATAGTTTTCTGTGTTTAGGATAGCTTGCCCTTATTTTATGTATTAATATTTTACTTTAATTTTTTCTGTGCCCTGCTTCCTCACCTGGTTATTTCTGTTTTTAAAATTTTGTTTTGTCAGTGTTTCTTTGTTTGATTGCTGTTTTTAGAAAGCAAGTCACAAAATACGGCTTCTAACTAATGAAAACTATATGAAAGGTGTGGAAAAAAAGTTTAGAAGGCTAGCCTTTTTGGTCACAGAAACAATGCAGTTCCTTCATTTCATGTCTCACACCTAGGAACTTCACCATAAGTTCCCAATAAACACTTTATGTCTGTTGCCCTTTCTAGTCTGTATATAGGGAATGCTCTGCTCTGCCCTTTAGTTTTCCCAGGAGATATGAGGCCAAAGCTATCATGGGAATGGATGCCATCATGAAAACATGCAGCATGTGGAGTTTTGCCCTCTTTCTAGTTGGCATAGCTAACCCTCAGAACTTACAGACAATATTGAGAATCAAGGCAAGATTAATGCCATTGGTTCTGGGAACAGCCTGCCTCAGACTCATACAGCTACACAGGCTAGATAACAGGAATACAATTCAATGGAGAGCAGCTGGCATTGGCCTGAACTGTGGTCTGTGCTATGAAAAACATAGGAATCTTTAGGTTTTTATTTTTTAATGTTTACAATCTAGCCAAGGAGATAGGATATATTCAAGAGGTGAATAAATAAAGCACGGCAATATATGCTAAGTGGTAGAAGAGTAGAAATCATAAGTGTAAAAGAAGTCAGAAGCAACACAGGTCATTTTCAATTTTTATGGTCAAGAAAAACTTCACAGAGCAGATACGATCTTAGCTGTGATGAGGCTCAGAACATGCTACCCCCAAATATTGTACTTGGCTATAGGAAATTGAGAAGAAACAGAAGCAGGAAGGTCACTCTGGGACTTTATCCCACCTTTCTCCCCTGAAGTGGACCATAAAAGAATTCTCTGACCTACCTCCACAGAAAGGAGGTTATAAGACTCTCATTCTGGAGGGATCCAACTCTATACCTGTAGGTCATGAAGAATCTGAACAAATTGGCCTTGCTAAGTTTTCTGGATTTATTGCCATTAGATCACAGCCTCCCTTTGTCCAATAATTTTCCTACATAGCTGACTACTCTTTATTAAACCAAAGCAAAAAAAAAAAAAAAAAAAAAAAAAAAAAGCTAGATTTTCCAATTTCTTTGAGTCTTCATTTCTGATGGCTTTTGTGTCACATAAAATTTATATTAAATAAATGTTTATGTGTTTCTCTTGTTAACCTGTCTTTTGTTTAGAGATCTCAGCCCTGAACCTCAGGATGTGTAAGGAAAAGAAATCTTTTCTACCCTACAGTTGCCATTAAAGAAAGACTGGGCTATTGATTGGCAAAAAGAGAATTCAAAGTATGAGTGGAGACACAAAAATTAGAAGACATAAAACCTATTCAGTTCAGCTCATCAGAACATCAGTTCAGCTATAAATGAGAATTCCTAAAGGAGAATAGTAGCAAAAGGAAATGGGAAAGTTTGATTAGGATCACAGTATAAAAGGCTTTCAAATGTAGGCCTATGAGTTCTATGTATCCTAAACTAGTTGTTTCGTTTATTTTCCTTATTGAGAGGTACTTTTGATTTCCCCAAAATCTTATGCTTATGCTGAGGCTGAGTTGTAACAGCACTGAAATATCATTTGCTGATGAGGGAATGCTCTCACTTCCTCTCCACCCCCAACACTAAGCTTCTTACAAGCTGCAAAAAGTTGTCTGCTAGGAAGTAAGATAGAGACATGCCAGAGCCAGCTTTGCTATTTAAAAGTAAAATACATCCTACTGCATGAATAATCTCCTTTGGAAGTAAGAGTTGTCATCACAGGAAGCTGTTGCAATCAATTAAATTTTAATAATCTGATCTGGCAGCTTCAAGACTCCTGGAAGCAAGGAGACTAACTGGAAGAATTTCAAGTTAATGGAGAAAACATTGGTTAGACTGGTTATTATGGGAATGGAGAAGATAGATGCTAGAGACAGTACAAAGGAAAAATCAGTAAAATATTGTTAGTGACACAAGAGTCAATAAAAGTGGAAATTTTTAAGATAATCAAAAGAGGGGTCAATTCAGAGGACACTGAAGTTTAAATATTTTGAAATTATCTAATGGCACAACAATTAAAATTGTTTTACAGTATACAGTAATTCATGAATATTACATAGAACATTTAGAGCTCATTCAAACAAAGATGATAACTGAGGCTCTAAATACAAACCAGTTCTGAAGAAAATAATTGAAGAGAAAATAAGATTGGATGAAGCCCAAACTTGGAGATACTCTCATATTTGGGACATGTGGAAGAAAGAATTAGTAGAGACAGCTGTTTTATAGAGAAAGAAAGGTCAGGATATTGTATTGATAAAGAAATGGAGCTAACAGTAAGTTTGATATAGGCTAAAGTCAGATTTTCACACAAAATAAGGGGAAATTGTGTGGTGGGTATGTGAAAACAAAATATAAAGGTAACATTCAATTTGCTGATGGCAAATTAAAGCATACTGACTTTTAAGGAAGTCTAACAAAACATAGGCAAAAGCAGATTAGAAAAGTTAATCTACTGAAAGGACAGCTTCAGTACATCTGATTTTCAAAAAGTGAATAGAGCTGAGATAACATAAGAATTTGTGCTTTTCTTTTCTCTGTCTTTTTTTTTTTTTTTTTTTGATGGAGTCTAGCTCTGTCGCCCAGGCTAGAGTGCAGTGGCACAACTTTGGCTCACTGCAACCTCCGCCTCCCAGGTCAATCAATTCTCCTGTCTTAGCTTCCTGAGTAGCTGTGACTACAGGCATCCATCACCAAGCCTGGCTAATTTTTGTATTTTTAGTAGAGATGGGGTTTCACCATATTGGTCAGGCTGGTCTCGAACTCCTGACTTCAGGGGAATCTCCTGCCTCGGCCTACCAAAGTGCTGGGATTATAGGTGTGAGCCACTGCGCCCGGCTGAATTTGTGCTTTTCTAAAGCACTGATTTCTCAGGAAACTAATTTCAAGATCCATTATGTTCTGAAAGTTCTCTAAAGCAACATAAAAATAAGACATGCAATATTTTGAATTGATATCTGAAATGATATTATTTCAAAATCATCAACTTCTATTAAGAGCTATCCTCTCTGATAATTTTGGTGGGGTCTTATCAAATTAAAATATAACTACAAAGCACTAAGTCATAATACTTCTTACTTAAAAACCTATTTTTCATCTGAAAAAGTCGTAATAATAAAATTCAGAACATTTTGTTTTAATAAAGTACTTACCAGAGTGGTAAAGATGTAATGATAGTATTCTGTCATCATTCCCATAGCTAATGCCTAAGAAATTAAAAAAATATATATATTATTGAAGGTATATATTATAGGAAAGACAATATCTCAATAATTCAAGTGAGAACAAAATATGGATGTGATAAAGAATCAACCCACAATATTCATGTTACATACAATTAGGTTAAACTAAATCTTTTCCCAGTAGTTAAAGATTAGTGGTTACTGAAGGAATTTCTGAAGCAATCCTCTAGACAGAAAAGCTATTAGTTGAATGTTTGCAATTGTAAAGCTATGGCTTAACACATTAAAGGAGGCATTAAATTTGACACAAAACCTGAAATTAGCACATCTTAATTTGTTACATTCGTAATGTCTTCACTACAAATACCCTAATGAGGAACTTATTTTATTTTAATGAACAATATTACTGAATTAGGAAAAAAGTGGCGCAAAACACCGTGCCAACAGCCATTTATTTTAGCTCTTTAGAGACATTTCCATAGCATTAATGAAGGAAATGTAAATTACCACTCTTATTTAAAAAGTACATATAATTAAAGAAATGTTTTTGTTGTTATTAATAAACTAGTCACAAATTACTGTGTTTTATTTCACTCTTCTACAGTCCTCATCAATTTTAGACTGTCAATCTTAAAAACAAGGACTTTTGGGTTAGAACTTTCAGTTATAACAAGTGTCCATGTCATTTTCTCTCTGAAAATAAGAGAATGCTTTTGAAATAACTGCTTATCAATGAACAGCAGTTGGCAAGAATAATTAAAAAACAATGCATTTTTAGTTGAATGAAGAGTTCTTAGTAGGAAACAATTATTCTCAGGTACATCTAACAGCCTTCCACAAGCCACTAACTACAAAAACTCATTTACAAAGTAGCTGCCTCAGCTACATTCTGGGTATAGAAATTAATGGGCTAAAAAAAAAAAAGAAGGAATAAGATCTAGTATTTGATAGCACAACAGGTTGACGATAGTCAATAATAATTTAACTGTATATTTTAAAATAGCTAAATGAGTATAAATGGATTGTTTGTAACATAAAGGATAAATGCTGGCTGGGTGCAGTGTCTCACACCTGTAATCCCTGGACTTCGGGAAACCAAGGCAGGAGGACTGATTGAGCCCAAGATCAGCCTCAGTAACATAACAAGACTCCATCTCTACAAAAAAAAAAAAAAAAAGAGAGAGAGAGAAAAAAAAAACAGCCAGGCATGGTGGCACATGCCTTTAGTCCCAGCTACTCAAGAGGCTGAGGTTGGGAGGGCCACTTGAGCTCCCAAAGTTGAGGCTGCACTGACAGAGCAACACTCCATTTCAAAACAAACAAACAAACAAACAAAAAACAGTGATAAATACTTGAGATGATGGATATCCCATTTACCCTGACATAATTATTACACATTGTATATCTGTATCAAAATATCCCACATACCTCATAAATACGTACACCTACTATGTACCCACAACAATTAAAAATAAAAATAAGAAAAGCATTGTGCTCGTAAGTCGGCATTAACCAGTTAGGTAGGATAGAATTTGTAGTTCTGCAATATGAGTTCTTTTAAGAACAAACAAATATTTGTGAAAAATGTGGAATGTATAAAATATGTTTAAAAAAGGAGAAACATTGGTTAATGAAAGGTGGCATCAAAGAATTGAGCACAGGAAATATAGGTATCAAATTACCAAATAATATTTCTTGAATAAGTAATAATTATATAAACCAATATTTGGATTAAATGTTCATCTCAAGCAAAATAAGACAGAATTTTCCTTATTAAACACAAATCTACAATATCATATTTGTAGAAGGCATTCATTGCTCCTGATGCATATGTTCAGATAGCTCCCTATCTCCAATACCATTCAATGACAGCTCAATATTATGCTTGGCATTTTTTTTTTTAATCCATAGGTATAGAACTAGAGATAAAGGTAAATGAAAGAAATAATGATTCAGATGTACAACTAAAAATAATACTTATATAAAGCTTAAAATGTGTCAGATACTATTCTGAGCACATTACATATTTAAGCCTCATAAAAACTCTAGAAGTCAGTCCTACTATTATGTTCATTTTACAGGTAAGGAAACTGGGACATGAAAAGAATGAATAAACTGTCCAACAAAGTGAGACGGTGAGTAAACTTGGACTCCCAGTCTCTAATGTGGAGTTTGGAATCTATGGCATTTTCTAAAGTGGTATATTTCATATTCCCATAGATGTAGAACACTCCATGCATTCTAAAATTTTTGCCTATTCCTTCCTTGAAAATTTGAAAACATGGACGTCTCAGCCAAGGGCCTCAAATTCTGCTTTGGTATAGGGGAAGGAGTTGAGGAGATGGTGGGGAAGAAGATGATTTGTTCTGACATATATATTTCCAATGGCTACAGGTTTTTTTCTTCATCACCTTGAGAAGAAATCTATAAAGGTAATTGAAGTCTGTTTCTGGCTTTCATTGACCTTCTCTCAGCTTTTGATTTTGAAAACAAAGATCAGTTATGTGCTGTGATATATGATGTAGAAAACGCTGGAAGGCCAGGCACGGTGGCTCATGCCTGTAAGCCCAGCACTTTGGGAGGCCAACGCAGGTGGATCACGAGGTCAAGAGTTCAAGACCAGTCTGGCCAAGAAGGTGAAAGCCCGTCTCTACTAAAATTACAAAAAATCAGCCGGGCATGGAGGCAGCTTCCTGTAATCCCAGCTACTCAGGAGGTTGAGGCAGAGAATTGCTTGAACCCAGAAGGTGGAGATTGCAGTGAGCCAAGATCTCACCATTGCACTCTAGCCTGGGTGACAGAGTCAGACTCCATCAAAAAAAAAAAAAAAAAAGTTGGAGGTAGAAATAATAGTTATTTTTGATTAAGTGCCTACATTGTAACCTTACTCAAAAAAAAAAAAAAATGAACAACAGGAATACTCTCTTAAAAGATTAGTTAATAATTTCCAGTAGGAATTTTTTTTTAATAACTTGCTCTGGACCTGCTTTTAATTATAGCATGTCTTACTGCTACTTTTAAATGAATTGTATGCACACTTCAAACACATTAGAGAGAATAAAATCAGCATCTTTTTATGCACAAATAATATAACAATTGCCTCAACATAAAAGTGGTTGTGATATCATCTCTTTTAAAAGAAATACTACAGATTAAATTAAAATCAAAATATTATTAGAAATCTCAGCATTAAGCTGGTGTAGTGTTAACAATGCTACATGACAAATTAACACATGCAGTTATTTAGGCACATAATTTGCAACCAGTTTATTTTTCAAGTAAGATCCAGAAATTATATTGCTCAAGGTCAACAATAGGAGGGGGGCCTATACGCATTTCTTCAATTTTTATTTTATTTTACTTCTTGCTGCTATAGGATTTTATTAGCATTTTCTTTTACATTTTTTCCAGGCTAAAAGTTTTTATTTCACACTCTCCGATCTAAACTTTGAAGTTCCTGATTACTATTTTTTCCTTGTGATAGAATGTCCTTGTGAGGTTTTACTTCAGAGCATCTTGGCTCTGCCCGAGGGTATTTTCTTTGATAAATCTGGATGGAGGTAGAATCATCTGCTATGGAGGTGTGCATGCCAATTAGCGTACTCAACTTGCGTCAAAGGAAATCTGGTCAACCCCAAGCTCCACTCACTTTTAAAGCTTTCTAGCAGGAAAACTTCAAATTCTCTGTTGTTCAATAATTATTAAAAGCTGAATCAGTTTAAATTAAAAAGTTAAATAAATTACACAAAAAAACACACAAGAATAAACTGATTATGGCCATTTCTTTTCCTGGATAGTCCTAATATTCATTTTTGGATGAAGCCAGACTAGCTGAAAGCTCATCTTTTTTTTTCTCTTCAACTCCTATACCATGTCTTAGGAGTTCCAACATCAGTGAATGTTCAGGAATCTCAGAAAAATTTCCCAAGTCACAAAATAGGACCCTATTAAATGCACTACTGAATTTCCTAGAAGCTATTTGCTTTCTTCTTGGTTACTAGAATAACTGGAAAATTCAAATGTGAGACAAAGTTAAAAATAATACCACCATAGTTGTGGTCTTCCAGTGCAGGACCTCAGAGGATGCATTCTCTATAATAATGTCACTCTGGCTTCATCTTAATTTTCATATTCTCATTTTACCTATATTCTAATTTTTCATCTACTGACATTGTTAAAATTACATTTTTCTGTTATATGTATTTAAATATTCTATTATTTCTATTTTCATTTTGTAAGCAAAGCATGTTTGCAAAGAAAACAAGTTTAAAATAATAAATATATCTAATAGAAGGCAGGAAGCAAATTTGATTTTTAAAGCTGACAGGCTTCTCACCTTCCAGATAGCAAAATAGTCAGAGTTAGTTCTTTAGAGATAAGACAACAGATCATTTATATACTTACTAGAAGTCTGAAGAAAGCATACCAAAGCTCTGTCACTGAAATAGCTCAGTGCCACTCACTCCAGGAGTGAAGGAAAGGTCTCCTTTCCAAGCCTGTGTATTCTAACCATGATCAAGAATTGTTTGGGAATTATGTGAAACTAAATCTTGACTCTAGAGTTCAGTGGTTCAGTGCATTGTTTTATTCATTGCCAAAAAAAAAAAAAAAAAAAAAAAACCCAAAACCCTCACGTTTTATTATCCAAAGATAAAACTATAGCAATTTTTCAAATCTAATTAAATATTTTACTGTGAAAATCAGCATTTATATTGGAATATGGAATAAACATCTGCTTAATAAATTAACCATGTTAATTTACTATTGGCAGTTATATTTAATGGGATATAATTTGACATCTGAATCTGCGTAGCTCTCCAGTAGAAGTATTTTATCCTATACATGAGAGATTTCTAAACAGCTGACTAGTTCCAAGCTACCAAGGTGTCAGCTCAGTGTGCATAAAAGAGTTTAAGAAACAAAATCCAAAAATTTGTGTTCAAATCCAAGCTCTACTACATAGTAAGTGTATGGTCTTGTTCTGGCCATTTAACTCCCAACTTCAGTTCCTTCATCTGTAAGATATGGACTGATAATGATTTCTGTTTTCCAGTTTGCTGTTAGGTCTGAATAATGCTGACATAATACTAAAAGATTTCACAGCTACAAATTGTTTTGTCTGATTGATTTAGAAGATTTTGTTTGTTTGTTTTTTTGGTTGGTTTTTGTCAGGCAATGCTTTATTCTGGAATGAATACGTGTTAACATCATTAGGTTGGATATCAATCCCTCTGCTATATTCTTGTTACTTGACATTGGTCAAGTTACTTATTCATTTTGGGACTCAGTTTGTCTGTAAATTAGAGACAGTCCCACCTTTTTTTTTTCTTTTTTTGTAGTGATGATGAAATAAGATCAAATATGTAAAGTCTCTTATAGTAGATACCAAGTAAATGGTAAATCTATTACATCTTTTTCCTACTGGTTGATTGTAATGAGAGAGCTGCTCAATGGTTGACTCTTAGTTCCTTCCCTCATTTCGAAACAGAAAGAAATAACTATCTCGTTAATCAACTATCTCATTAACCAACAGCATTGCAGTCATTTGAAAATAACTTCCAAACTTCAAACAACCTGTTTTGAAGATCATCACTGTTTACATTACTTTTCTTTTAAGACAATTAATTAAAAGCAATTGTCAGACTTTCTATTACAAAATTACATCAAGGTTGTTATATAATTGATTGTATAACAATAACATTTTGATTTCAAAGAAGATCATATTGTAAGTACAAGTTTATGAAGAAAGCAAGAATTGAAATAATTTAAAGGTTACCTGTTTTAAAATGCCTGCTGCCATTTCATGGCTACAATCAAAGATTACGTGAAACTCCTTGCCTCTTTTCATTTCTTTTAGTAAGGGTTTTGCATCCTTTGTATCAGCAGGTAGCTGACGAATTTTGAGTCGAAGATTGTACCTTGATGGAGCTTTGATGAGCTCTTGCAAACGAATGAGACCTTCAATTAAAATGGAAAAAAAAAAAAAAAGAATATTAGGGATAAAAAATAGAGTAGGACAAAGAATCAGAAAATACTCATTAGAATGCATGATTTTCTTCTTATTTGTTTAATTTTAATTTTTGTGGTTACATAGTAGGTTTGTATATTATAAATGACATGAGATAGTTTGATACGGCCAAGAATGCATAATTTTCTTGACCATGTATAAGTGTATTCAATGATGCAACTGTTGAAATTCCTCTTTCAAAGGAACCCCATATCCTCTGTTATTTTTGTTAAACATTTCTGAAATTCTTTAAGGCATTTTTCAAGTTATGAAAGAAACACATGACTAAAAGTTAATATAAATAACTTAAATGTATAAAAGTACATAGGGTGAAATAGTGTCCCTTTATATCCCAGTTTTACTCCCTTGCAGGTTGTCACTATTAATGTCTTGAAATACTGTTTTTCCATAACACTTTCTGTGCATTTACACATGTACACATATAGCTTTGTTTGTATTGTATTTTACATTAATAATTGTTTTGTGATAATGCCTTAGAGGGCCTTGTAAGTCAGTGATTATTATTCTAGTTTGCCTTTAATGAACACTGTGTTTTATCACGCACCTAATTTATGTAACTATTCTCTATTACTAGAAACTTTGGTCACTTCATTTTCATCGTCAGTAACAAGTAATGCTCTGGTGAATAATCTGAAAATACAAGTTGTTTATATGTAACAATGAAATAACTTTCCTTAATAAAATAGATTTTAAATAGCCTGAACCACAATTATTTTAAAATATAAAGCTAACAATTTTTGTATTGTTTTCTAGTTAATAGCATTAAATTAAAAAGTAAATATGCCGGGCGCGGTGGCTCATGCCTGTAATCCCAGCTCTCAGGGAGGCAGAGGCGGGAAGATAGCTTGAGCCCAGGAGTTCGAGACCTGCCTGGGTAATATAGCGAGACCCCGTTCTCCACAAAAAGGAAAAAAAAAAAAAAAAAAGTAAATATACCTGCATACATTTATAAAGTAAGCATTCTCCTAGAGAAGTACCTGATAATTAAGTTAAAAATATATCACATTAATGGATAAATTTCTAATAAGTCATATAACTGTCATGCATTTTAAAATAAGAGACAAATTATTGAATGTATTCCTTTACACAATCTTCAAGTAATGAAACACATTAAAGAACTGACACAAAGGATCCACTATATAAAAGAGTGTGAAAAGAAAAAAAGATCATCCAATTCAACTGCAGCTTGGATCAAATGAAGCAATTTTCTTTTCTCCTTCTACTCTCTTCTTATCTCTTAAAAATCTCATCTCTATGTTATTATCTCTCTATTTCTATTTTCTCTGAAAAACTACCTTCATCAATACAGTATGACAAACAACAATAAAGCAAAATATTTATAAAAAATCAGAAACTGTCTCTTTCTCCTTTCTTTTTCTTGAGTGTGTGTATGTGTGTGCACGGGCGCACATGTTGTCTGTATGCATGTATACATACCTGCTACTTAACTTTTTTGAAAACAAGAATAAATATAAATAAAAATAAGCAGGAGGGTAGAGGAAAGAGAGGGATGGAGAGGGGATGGTCAGTGGGTACAAAGTTACAATTAGAAAGGAAGAATAAATGCTGGTGTCCTATTGCTTAGAAGGATTACTACAGTTAACAATAAGGTTTTATTTACCTCAAAATAGCTAGAAGAGAAGATTTTGTTCTCATCACAAATAAATGATAAATGTTCAACTTAATGGATATGCTAATTACTCTAATTTCATCAGTACATATATACATGTTTCAAAAATTACATTATACCCCATAAATATGCAAAATTATTGCATATCAATTAACAATAAAAATGTGAATTCACAAATATACTTGGTGTATTTTGATTTAAAAACACATGGCCCCATAAACTTGCTTCACTGTAAGTTATTTTAGAATTTTACCATGTCAAATTCTACACGTAACAGCTTCTACACATAACAGCTGCAAAAATTGCATGGTAAAATAGTATTATCACATTTTGTTTTGCAAATTTAAATATTTACTAATGTTATTTAAAGAAATACTACATAAAAAATTGATATTAAATGTATCCATTAAACATACTACAATAAGTTCTAGAGAATTAAGATGTGTTTAATGAGTACACGTGTTAACATTGAACTGTACAGAAACAAAAATAGATACTTGAACTTGTAACATCTGCTAGAGTTTAATGTTCGGCTATGACATCCTTCCAAACATATATGTACAGAAAACTATACATTTCTTTGCACAAGGGAGTGCTCTGCTACTAAATTAGAGTACATTTTACAAGGTAACTCTTTAACTACTGTTTGTAAATAAACCAGTGTATTCTTGCAGCAAGGCAGTGGTTCCTAAACTTTGGAAGGTATGTCAGTAATCTGTGGAGCTGCTTACAATCTCAACAATCAATTCAGAATCTTCAGTGGATAGAACTCATGCATGCATATTTTAACCAATCTTCCCAGATGACGTTCTTGGTCCCAAAAGAATGAGGCCAATTTTCAAATATAGGCCTGGTTTCACCTGGTTTTAGGTAAATGTCATGCGAATGCCAGTCTTTGAACCACTTTGGCACAGCAGTCATACAGGATAGTAACTATATTATACTAACAGGACAATAAAATAATTAATTCAAAGCATGATTCTCAACTTCATAAAGGTGAGTCAGAAAACCATAAATACAACTAAGTGCAGGAAAGAGAGGAAAAAAAACCAATATTCATTTAATCCTGCATCTAACAAATGTGTATGACTTATAATCTTCTTACTATAGGTCCAACATTGTTTTCAATATTGGGTAGAATAATTTCAAGAAGTGTCTTTCATGTTCTTTGCCCATTTTTTAATGGGGTTGTTTATTTTTCCACTGTAGAAAGATAAAATCAGATGAAGTTTCTGTGCACGCAATACTAAAAGTATACAGGGGAAAATGATATTAGGCAAGTAATTACAAATGAAGAGTGGCAAATAATATTTTGGTTGGAAAGGACACATCATCGAGGGATCATATAGCAGGATAATCTAATTCAGAGTGGGAGGACTCAGGGGAAATTACTCCAAAGGAGGTGACACCTAAGTTAATATTTGAATAAAAAGAGAAGGAGTAGAAGGAATGCATAGAAGAATAAACAGTTTTGATATACTGTCATGGAAGTGAGGGAGCAGGGCAGAGAATCTTATGAAGCAAAGAAGAATCAATGACAAGCCCAGCTGTAGATGCGAGCATGGGGCTGCTTCAGAAGTTTTTGTAAAATACTTGAAAGAATTGGGGCTTTAACCTAAGAGCTGTGAAAAGTGCCCACTTGGAATCTGTAATTCAAAAGAACTGCTCAGATATGGAGGACTGATGAGAAGAACCGGGGAAAGAAATAGTTGGCTTTTTAATAAAAGCCATTCTGGCTAGTGTGAGATGGTATCTCATTGTGGTTTTGATTTGCATTTCCCCGATGATTAGTGATATTGATCATCGGTTCATATGCTCGTTGGCCACATGTATGTCTTCTTTTGAGAAGTGTCTTTTCCTGTCCTTTGCCCATTTTTAAATGGGGTTGTTTATTTTTTGCTTGTGGAGTTGAGTTCCTTGTAGATTCTGGAAATGAGAACTTTGTCAGATGCATAGTGTGCAAATATTTTCCATTCCATTCAGAATGACTATTATTAAAAAGTCAAAAAGTAACATGCTGGTGAGGTTGTGGAGAAAAGGTGGGAATGTAAATTAGTTCAGCCATTCTGGAAAGCAGTCTGGAGATTTCTCAAAGAACTTAAAATACCATTCAACTCAGCCATCCCATTAATGGGTATATATCCAAAGGAATAGAAATCATTCTACCATTAAAAAACATTCATGTGTATGTTCATCGCAGCACTATTCATGATAGCAAAGATGTGAAATCAACCTAGATACTCATCAGTGGTGGAATGGATAAAGAAAATGTGGTACATATAAACATGGAATGCTACACAGCCATAAAAATGAGACCATGGCCTTTGCAACAACATAGACAGAGCTGGGGTTCATTATTCTAAGTGAACTAATGACTGAAAAACTGTCTATTGGTATTATGTTGATTACTTGGGTGACAAAATTATGTCTACACCAAACCCCCACAACACAGAATTTACCCATGTAACAAACCTGCACATGCACACCTGGAAACTAAAATAAAATCTGGAAAAAGAAAACATATAAAAATAAGGAATAAGATGAAATAGTTAGAAGATAGTAGTGATAATGCAAGAGAGGTAAGATGCATATTCAGGGCAAAATATCAGGCAGAAAAAAAAAGTGGATGGAATACCAAGATATTTATAAGAAAAGATGATTGAGAGCACTTGGTGATGAAGAGATCAGAGTGTGGGAAGTTTCTGACTTCTGGTTGGGCATCTGGAGAGAGAGGGTGCTTTCACTGAGTGTGAGATCATGAGAGGATCATACAGTTGAGTCAAAATGAAGGGAGTGATCAGCCATGTCAAGGGCTGCTAACAAACAAATCTCAGTAAGCACTTTTTAAAAAATGTTTATTGAATTTAACAAGATCATTGCTGTTCCAGGCAAGGGTAGTTTCAGTAGGGTTGTGGGGATTAGTTGTTGTGCCATCAGTGGGAGGGAGGTAACATACAACCTCCACTCGAAATCATCCTCATATGTTTCCATAATATAGTTTTAGCATCCACCCTAGCCGTATCTAATACCTTTGTAGGAAAGTATCAGCCCCTCTCTAATCGATCATCAGTAGCAGATCCATGAGACATCTTAATTTCCATGTCTTCTAAATGAAACTTTTATCTAGATCAGCAGCTCTCAAAGTGGCTCCACAGACACCTGTACCCTTCAGAAGGGTCCCTAAAGTCCAGCTATTTTTTTAAAAATAATACTAAGTAGTTGGTTTTTGTTTGTTTGTTTGTTTGTTTTTGAGACATATTCTCAGACTCTCAACCAGGCTGGAGTGCAATGGCGCGATCTTGGCTCACTACAACCTCCGCCTCCTGGGTTCAAACAATTGTCCTGACTCAGCCTCACCAGTTGCTGGGATTACAGAAGCCCACCACCACACCTGGCTAATTTTTGTATTTTTAGTAGAGACAGGGTTTCACCCTGTTGGCCAGGCTGGTCTCAAACTCCTGACCTCATGATCCACCTGCCTCAGCCTCCCAAAGTGCTGAGATCACTGTCATAACCCACTGTGCCTGGCACTTGTTTTTTTTTTTTTTTTTTTTTTTTTGTTGTTGTTGTTGTTGTTTTAACTTCCATTCTCTCATACATGTGCAGTGGAATGTTCCAGAAGTTACCGGATATGTGAGGTTACAACAGACTGAATGAGGAAGCAGATACAAAAATCCAGCTGCCTCCCATTAAACTAAATAGTAAAGAGACTTATAAGTATATAAAATAATGCTACCCTTCTCACTGTTTTTTTGTTTTGTTTTGTTTTGGAACATCTAGGTACTTATCATAAAAATATAATATTTGCATGAACGGGTAGTTTACCATTATTATTATTAAACAACTAATAATGAATTTAATGTTCCAATTTTTATTGCTAATATGGTATCAAGGAATATAGCACATATTTCAAATGCTTTTAGAGATATTCAATAATTATTAAGGATGTAAAGTGATACTAAAACTAAAATGTCTAGGAATTGCTAATTTAGATTACCCCTAAATCGTTCCTACTTTAAATTTCTATCATTCTCACCAAATTATTTCCATAAATGCAGAATAATCAAATAGCAATCCTAGGTGAACAAAGAATATAAAATTGCTTTTGCCCTACTTACCTCACAAGATATTGTGAGAGACAAATGTAAATTTGGGGGATTTTGTCTATTATAGCTGGGGTGTTGGGTTTGAATTTCAGTTCAAAACTTTATAATCCATGTGGCTTTGCGCAAGGCACTATATTACTCTCAGTTTTGATGTATTTTTCTCTATAAGAAGGTAAAATGATCTATGGTTTAACATGTAAAACACTGAAAAATAAACTGGCATATATTAGACTCTCAATAAATGGCAATTTGTCATGATTATATTGGCTAACATGGGAAAATATTGTATTAAAAATGCACTAGCCACTATCTCTATTTTTGGATATTTTGACACTGATTTAGATAGAAAACCTAACATTAGAATTAAAAAAAAATTAAGAAATTAACTCAATATCAAAGGAAAGGAGCTATATAGTTACATATTAGCTCACCAGTTTTTAATCGAAAAAGCTCAACTGACCCCAAAATAGAAATTTTCTGAACATAATATCCACAAGTAGTTTTTGTAGAGTTTATCCTAAGGATAAATATTGCCAAGTATTTTCAAGTCTCTTAAAAGCTCATGTGGATAGTCCATTGAGCCATCAGGTACAATAAATATTTACTTATTCTCTTCACACTTATACATTTCTGCTGGCATTAATGTAACAGATTTCAGTTTGCCAGCTTCCCTGGGGAATAATATTGAAGAATGAAAACAAATATAAAAACCTCACTACTAGTAGGACTCGCCATCTCCTACTTGAAAATTTGAGTGAAATGTTGTCTTCATTCATTCATTCCACATAAATTTTTTGTATATCCACTATGTGTAAGACACTGATTCTAGATATTATTTATTCAGTCTTCAACTGCATGAGATACAATTTGAATCCGGCATTTTTTTTAATACAAAAGTAGTTTCTATAATGCTTTTCACATTCGATGTTCAAAAAAATGGCTCACTATTTCAATCAGACAGAAACAGTCTAGAGAACTCTTTAAACACAGAACATAGAATCATTATTTTTAAATTTTCACTTTCCATCAACTCCTGCACCAGGAGTTGCTTAGAATCTTCTCTTAGCTTCTAAGCCTCCCTTGTTCTGCCCCATATTATTTCTCATATTTTCATATTTATTTTCATTCTTAATCCTTTGCTTTCTTTATTCCCCAACATCTAGATACAAGTCTCTGAATTCTATTATTTAGCACACTCTGGAAGAAGGGAAGATGGCTGACAAAAAGAAAGATGCATTCAAGACATGCAAAAAAATAGATGTTTACCCACCCATTTTATGTGAAATACAGGCAGGCATTCCTGTAGTGTAACTTATGTGGATGAAGGTTTTTATCCAAAGAAGTATGGAACTTAAGTAGCAGCAATGTTTTTTAATTACATTATTGGCTATATATGTATTTCTGTGGGTCTCTATCCATCTTTTCACCAGCCATATCTTCTGTTTGCAACTCATCATGTTCTAAAAATGCCAATTTCAGAAAAGATTACCCTAATCAGACACATCATACACAAGCAAATATGCATACTTTGGAAAATGAGATGTTTTTCTTTCTCTTTTAGGATAAAATAAGACTCTTAAAATAATTGAGATGGTTTATATGTCTTCCTATCCTACAGTCCATTGGTCAAAATGAAGAAATCAATGGACACTTTGATTTGATGAAATAAAAAAGTAAAATTCATTTTGCTGAAAATGTGGTTAATATAAATAATTTGCAAACAAACATTTTCAGAATTATTCTTTATTAACAAATTTGGTGCTTAAGTTGTTAAATTATTTAATGACAGAGTAGAATTATAACTCCTTAAAACAGCCTTTTAATTAAAGTGTCCCCTTCTTCCTTAATGTAATTAATTGATGTAATGATAGTAAAAAAGAAACAATCTGCACAGATGGGCTCCACAAAATCTTCTAACAACAACAACAACAAAAGGCACCACATTGCAATTATCCCTATACTTTGGTAGATGAGTAACCTTCTATTACCTTTAATTCCTTCACTAAGAGTACAGTACTGTTATTTTTAACCTTTTTCTACTTTCACTTATTTCAGTAGTAGCTGAAATCAAGGTTTGTCTTTATCTTACAGGGACAGAGGGCTGAGCTGCTCTTTTAAGAGACTGTCATCAATTTAACTTTTAAGGAGAATCCAGGAGTAGCCATTTATGCACATTGCAGCCGGCACTCTCTTCTAGAGATTAATCACACCACCTCTATGGCAGGCCTCTTCTACCCTATCCACAGGAAGGGAGTCCCAGGTTTCCTCCCATACCTAGGTATTCGTTTCAGCAGCTATACAAACTAGTGATTTGCCATCTGGCTTAATCATCAGGCCTATTTATCACTTCAGTCAGTCTTTGTGCAAGCTCAGACTCAACCCAAAATGCATTGTATTATAAGCTACACAAAAATTATTCACCTACATTCCTTGTTTGATCATCATCTTTTTTTTTCAGTTGAGAAAAGATAATAATTTATTGAGAAGTCAAACTATGGCATTTCAAAGAGTTAATTTTATTAGAATGTATGTGGGCTACAGAAATGTTTTAAGGCTAACTAAATAGTGCATATGTACCAGCTATGGATTTTGTAATGTATGGTAATGCTGTAAAAATAGAGAAGAGAGCTAACTATAATGAGAAAATTTAAAATGGTTTGACACGAGTAGTAGATTGGCACTGAAACAAAATCCAATCTCCAAATTTTTATCAGCCATTCTCTCCTTCTGGAGGTGGGTGGTGATGTGGATTTGTTCAGTACAGAGAACATTGAAAACAGAGATAATTGGGGCTTAGAGAAATAAGAGAGAAGAGAAAGGGAAATGAAAGGAAATCTTCAAAGAGTTGTTCACCTTCTCAGAGGAGGAAAAGAAAGCTATGCAAAATAGAATTGGAGGGCTAGTCTCCTTGTGACAGACTCAAGTCTGAATGCTAATTTTTACAGAGATATTGCCTTTTTTCTTTGAAATTTTCTTTATTTTAAAATTATGATACAACCTAATAAATCGAAGACCCAGAACATGTTAAAACATTTTAGCTTGATACATTATAAATCAAGTGGCAAATGAGTTTTAATTTGCATGTCAGGGTCAATTGATTATTTGTAGCTAAATGAAACCCTGTGCCAAGAATGTTTCTGAGTCCAGTTCTGTGTCTAGGGCCATGTTTCAATATGGGATCTGACCCCAGGTGGTGGGATAGGCACGGTGGTATTATATAATGGCTATCCCCATATTAAAATCTCTTGCTTATTTTTTAATGATATTAAATCACATCCATTATATTGTTTTATTAATGGCAACGCCCTTCCACGCTTTGTAACAAAAATCATAATAGTAATACAGTATAGACGATACATTCTAGACACTATGTTCTCTTTGAAGCCAGGACACACATGATAACTTTGAACCATGATACATTCAAATAAATAGAATCCCAACAGGAATTCAGACCTTTACAATTCCATGAAAACATTTTAAAAGTGTACAAATCTACAGTCAGTTGCAACTAAAATCTTGTACTTTTTTCTCTTCTCAAACACACCCAAATCCTGAAACCACACTTTGATACTTAATACATGTACGTGTGTATGTGTGTACACTCTTAGAAACATACACACACATACTTCCTTTGCTTCTGTTTTCCTGGAAGTTTAATTTATCTCTGCCCTAACTTCCTTCCACAGGAGAATTTGGCCATTACGTGTTTTTTTTTTTTTTTTTTTTTTCCTACTCCACTCCCATTTGTAAACTTTCATACCAGAAATGCTCACAACCCTGATCTAGCAAAGCAGAAGCCTCCCAGGAAAGCCTAAGTGGGAGAGTTACTAAGTAGACTCCCTTTTGTAGGTAAGTCATGGAGAGGGGCTGAAATCCATGGGATGATCTTATATGTGGCATAGCAATGTCAAATTTTGGAATCATGTAAGTGCCATGGCAGCCTGTGGCAGGTAGATTCAGGCTGAATCCCAGTTCATTAACTCTCTCCTGAACAAATATAGACAAAGGTATTTTAATGTTTTAAACTTTAGTTTTCTCCCTTATAAGCGTTTGATCATAATAATTATTACCATATAGGAAAAACCAAATGAGCTAATGCACACAAATCACTTAGTACTGTGCTTGGCACACGTTAACCCTTTCCATTGGTTCTGTTAACTGCTTTTCCTTTGGATCCCAGGGTGTGCTGGTATATACGTGCCTCAACAGGCCCTATTTGATCTCCAAATCTTGCCTGGAGTCCTGTAAGGGGTATCTTTATCAAAATGTTTTCATTAAAACCATCCAAGTGAATTTTACTTTCTGCTAGGACTCTAACTAATACACTGGCATATCTCTTACCAGTACACTTTCTTGAACTCTAGACTCTTAAATTCACTTTTCTATTTGACATCTGTGTAATAAAGAATTAATTTTACTTAAAGAGAGATCTGGCCTTTGCCATTAGCTCCTGGGAGATACTCTCTAAGCCCTTGACATGTCCTATCTGACAAGAGTGCTTTTGCTTACTTGAGCACCTTGGGCTAACAATGTGATTAGTCTAAAAGTGTGATTCATTGTAGGGGCTTTGAGCTATGTGGCATCAGCTCAAGTTCTGGAGGGGCTGGAGACTACAGGTCAGCCAAGTGGGTGACCAGTCATGTCTCCATATTCAAACCCTAATAAACACTTTGGACACTCAAGCTCTAGTGAGCTTCCCTGGTTGGCAATACTACATGCACATTGTTACAGGTCATTGCCTGGAAAAGTGAGTACTATCCACAAATCCATTGGGAAAGAACAGATGAAAGGTCTGGGCACGGACCTCTCCTGGACTCTGCCCTATGCAATCCATCCATTGGCCAATTTTAACCTATATTGTTTTGCTGTTATAAATTGTATCCATGAGTATAACAGCTTTCAGTCCACTCTGTGACTCATTCTAGCAAATTATCAAACTTGAGAGTGATCTTTGGGACCCCTGAAATTGCAGCTGGTGTCAGAAGTGAAGGTGGCCTTGGAGGCCCTTGAACTTTTCAGTTGGTGTTAAAGTGAGGGTGGTCTTCAGGGTGCCTAAATAATGCTACATCTCTATTTTGATGGTTAGTAGATACTACAAACAGTATTCCCAAACTAGTTCTCCATCTCTGTACCCTCCAAAGCTGCTCCTCCCATAGTCATCTCTAAGTAGGATAATAGCAACTCACCTTTCCAGTTACTCGAGTAAAAAACATAGGTGTCACCTTTGATGGCATTCTTTCTGGCACAACCCATATCCGACATTTTAGAAAACCCTATCATATCTACCTTCAAAAATACCTAGAAAATGACCAACTCTTGCCTCTTCTAACATACTGGACTAAGCTACCACAATCTCTCAAATGGATTCTAACAAAAGCCTCCTAACTACTATTGTTCCTATATATTTGTATATCCAACAGCAATTCATAACCTTTAAGGTTTATTTTTAAAATATGGTGAATTTAGTGACAGAAAGGTGGGAATAAAGAAGGCAAAACTTGCCAAGGAGGTTTGGTGCAGTACTAAATACATGAAATCAGCTAGGTGAAACCATATTCAGTGTCTATCGGAATATAAAATTTTAGATTTGACTCAATACATAATGAACTCCAAAGTAGAGATACACTATGAAAGTGGCCGTGCGTCCCTTGGCCAAGTGGAGGGAGTTACTGTGATTCCAAACAACCAGTCTTTTAATAGAAAATTGTACAGAAAACAGCATGGAGAACAGA
This sequence comes from Macaca mulatta, assembly GCF_049350105.2. NCBI lineage: Eukaryota > Metazoa > Chordata > Mammalia > Primates > Cercopithecidae > Macaca > Macaca mulatta. The sequence goes on from NC_133409.1 coordinate 84,179,315, forward strand.
ATGCAGTCCTACTAGGTGGTGTCTTAGATATAACCAGAAGTCTCAGGTTCTGGATGGGGGAGGAAGTAGGGTTAAGGAAAATGAAGTGAACAGAGAGTACCAGAACTCCCATCACATGCTTGAGGCTGGGTCCAATATGCAAGACTAGCCCTACACCAATACCAAAGAGCACCTACCTGGTCACAGCCAGGGCTAAACTGAGGTGTTATATGAAGTGTATTTGTGATTCCAGCATGAAAATGTTAAGGAAGGCAAGAGTTAAGATATTTAGCTGTGTCCCCACGCAAATCTCATCCAGAATTGTAGCTTTCACGATCACCACATGTCATGGGAGGAGCCCAGTGGGAAGTAATTGAATCATGGGGGTGGGTTTTTCTATACTGTTCTCATGTTGGTGAGTAAGTCTCACAAGAACTGTTTTTTGTTTTTAATAAAACGCTGTTCCTTTGCACATGCTCTCTTGCCTGCCATCACGTAAGATGTGCCTTTGCTCCTCCTTAACCTTCTACCATGATTGTGAGGCCTCCCCAGTCATCTGTGAGTCCATTAAACCTCTTTCTCTTTATAAATGGCCCAGTCTCGGGCATCTTTATTAGCAGCATGGGAAAAGACTAATACAGGCCGACAGCCTGATTATTACTTATAAAGTCAATATGCTGTTCCTGTTTCTGCTTTCACTGATATGAAAAAGAGCAATTATGCCATTATCAAAAAGTAAACAGTGCTTTTGGCCATGCCAAGGCTAAAACCCTTTGACTTCTAAAACTTTAAGGTCTAAGCTCAGTATATGCTAAGGTCAATTCAGAATATTTCAGTTTGTGAGAAGCCAGTAAAATTAATGTTGCATTTTAATTCTATCTCTTTGCTTATTGCTATTAAAATGTGCTTGCATCTCAATCATGAGAGAAATAAGCACATAAGTGACTCATTTAAGAGCTGTGCTTACTAGAGCACCAGTCATAGACAGTGGCTTAGTTCTTTGCTGACCAAAGCCTAGACCCATCCTATTATCTATTTCTTTTTTGTCCTGTTTGTACAGCTGCTACATGTGGGCTTATATTTGGTATAATGAGATGGGGCAGGTAAAAAGTTGGACAGTGTAGTGAAAAAGCAGTTGTATTTGTCAGGACTCTCTTGGTAATATGTGCAGGCCCAATTCACACTACATTGAGCAAAGAGGTAACTCATTGTCTCCCATAATTGAGAATAAACTCCAGGCATGGTTGAAACAAGGAATTCTTTGTTTCTCTGTTCTCTTTTCCTCTGTTACCTTAGTTACTCCTTCCCTTTTTCCCATTTGATAGCACAGATGACAATCAGAATTTCACACTCATAAAAAATATATTTTCCTCAAAAGTTCTGTTAGTATCCTAGGAAGGCCTCTGTCCCAGACTGGCATGATTTGGTGGGAGTAGAGAGCTGCAGTTAGGTTAGATGCCTACTAAATGGCATCAGTGGGTGACTGAAGAAGAAAATCAGCCTCCCCTGAACTACGTGGACTGAGAAGACTCCCTCGAAGGGATTCTGGGCACACAGACACCTACACAAACACAACCCAGAAATGCATTGCAACAATGTTTAGAAACTCTTTAAACAGGATTATTGTAACTTTGGTCTGTGTCCAGAATTTGGTAATATTTTGATTCAATGGTTGTTTATAGTCGGTCACTCTTATTTTACATCAAACTGGCATCTTTTTAAGAGCAGAAGACATAGAGGCAGTTGCTTCATAATTAGACGAAGACAACAAGCATAATCCAGGAATATCCTGGGCAAACTGGGAGTTCTGTATATTTCTTCTCCTACCTCACTATACTTCATCATACATACTTCCATCATCTGCTATCCTGGAGGTGTGACTGACTCACCCTCAGTGGGACCAATACACCTCATTGTTCAATTCTGATGGCACCTTTGCCACTTTGCAGGCATCTTTGTCTCCTGACAACCTGTTCAGATATACACCTGTCTTTCTATTGCTCTCACTGCCCTCTCAGCTTGTGATAACTCAACTTCAGCTCTCCAGACAGTGGCTGATTAGGTAGCCTGCTGTTCTTTAATCCCCACTTGTGCTCAAGTCAATGCGGTTATGAACAGCAAATGATCCTTCACAGCTCTTATTCTGGCTCTGTCCCAGGATGCTGCTGTTATTGGTTTTATACTGGCACTTAATACATCAAATATGATTTAAAGTTGACATTGATGAAACAGCTTATGATGTTTTATGTTGCTGGGCTCATGACTAACAATTATCAGAACTTCTATGTCCTGGTGGGAATGCCAAGTAGAATGTAACTCTTTAGAATCTCAAGTTTTATTTTATCTTCTTGTCCCAGAAATAATATCATCAACCCCAAAGTCTTCAGTAATTGTGCTTATTGAACATACATCTTATCTTATGAATGATTAAAAGATGTAAATATATCAGGAATACATGACAGAACATATTATGTATTTTGAATTGAGAATATAGAAGTGAAATTAAAAAATATAAGCAGTATATGTTCACCACCTGTGAGATTATAGGGTGGTGGTGGTGGTGAGACAGATATGCAAATCGTTTTTCTTCAATGACTTATGTACAATAATGTGAGAATCTCCAAAGCATGACAGAAGTGTTCAGAATGTGTAACTATTTAGCAAGGGGACAAAGATGGGTGATTATTGTAGAAACAGCAAGTAGTATATACAAAGCACCATGGTATGAGAATATAAAAAGTTAAAATGTCTTGTATGGTGTTTGGTGGAGAGATGGAGAATCAAGCAGAAGCTGTGACATAGTATAAGGTGAGGCTGACCAGTAGTTGATAAAAAACACTTATGAAGGGTATCATGTTAGATTGTACTTTCCAAGAGAAGTTTCATAGTTGCAATCAGTTAAAACATAATTCAGGATTAAGCTAAAAAGTAATTTTGGCTTAAGCAGAAAAATCTAGGCAGTTTCTTGAAACACAAATGTGGGAATTCAGTAAGTCATTAGAATCAGAAACAAGGAGAAGCGAGCCTATGAAGATGCCACCTTCTTTCACTTCTGTTCTTAGTGTTTCTATTTCATTATTTTCTTTCTAACTAGAACAGCCTTGTCTGCTTCACAGTTCACACAGAAGAATGGCCATCATTCAACTACTGAATCCAGCAGCTGGAAGAGACTAATCTTTCTTCATCACAATTCCAAATTTCTAGAAGAAAGAATATAATTGGCCCAGCTGTTTTAACTCTTGGTATAATCAACTGTAGCCAGGGGCATAGATTTACTTTAATGTGTGAACATTACTACCTGGGCCCTACCTCTGAGGGTGAGGAAGCTGGAGTATTCTGTGAGTTAGGTAAATACTTCCCCTGCCCACTGTGGAGTCATTGAAGAAATTAAGAATGATATAGACAAATTTTCTTGTTACAAGATCACTTTGGTGATTGGGAAGATGGCTGAATCGGAATAGCTCTGGTCTGCAGCTCACAGCGAGATCAATGCAGAAGGCACTGCATTTCCAACTGAGGTACCCAGCTCACCTCACTGGGACTAGTTAGACAGTGGGTGCAGACCACGGAGGGCAAGCCAAATCATGGTCGGACATCGCCTTACCCGGGAAGTGCAAGGGGTTGGGGAACTCCCTGCCCTAGCCAAGGGAAGCCGGGAAGCCGGGAGAGACTGTGCTGTGAGGAACAGTGCATTCCAGGCAAGATACTATGCTTTTCCCATGGTCTTCACAACCACCAGACCAGGAGATTCCTCGGGTGCCTACACCTCCAGGGCCCTGGGTTTCAAGCACAAAACTGGACAGCCATTTGAGCAGACTTCGAGCCAGATGCAGGAGTGTTTTTTCATACCACAGTGACACCTACAATGCCAGCGAGACAGAACCATTCACTCCCTCGGAAAGGGGGCTGAAGTCAGGGAGCCAAGTGGTCTAGCTCAGTGTATCTCACCCGCACCGAGCCCAGCAAACTAAGATCCACTTGCTTGAAATTCTTGCTGCCGGCACAGCAGTCTGAGGTCAACCTGGGCTGCTCGAGCTTGGGGGCAGGAGGAGCGTCTGCTATTACTGAGGCTTGAGTAGGCGGTTTTCCCCTCACAGTTTAAACAAAGCCGCTGGGAAATTCGAAAATAGGTGGAGCCCACTGCAGCTCGGTAGAGCCACTGTAGCCAGACTGCCTCTCTAGATTCCTCCTCTCTGGGCAGGTCATCTCTGAAAGAAAGGCAGCAGCCCCAGTCAGGGGCTTATAGATAAAACTCCCATCTCCCTGAACAGAGCACCTGAGGGAAGGGACGGCTGTGGGCACAGATTCAGCAGACTGAAACATTCCTGCCTGCTGGCTCTGAAGAGAGCAGTGGATCTCCCAGCACAGCACCTGAGCTCTGCTAAGGGACAGACTGCCTCCTCAAGTGGGTCCCTGACCCCCGTGCCTCCTGACTGGGAGACACCTCCCAGCAGGAGTCAACAGACACCTCCAGCTCCAGCTGGCATCTGGCAGGTGCCCCTCTGGGATGAAGCTTCCAGAGGAAAGAACAGGCAGCAATCTTTACTGTTCTGCAGCCTCCGCTGGTGATACCCAGGCAAAAAGGGTCTGGACTGGACCTCCAGCAAACTCCAGCAGACCTGTAGCAGAGAGGCCTGACTGTTAGAAGGAAAACTAACAAACAGAAAGGAATGGCATCAACATTGACAAAAAAGGAAGTCCACACAGAAACTCCATCAGAAGGTCACCAACATCAAACACCAAAGGTAGACAAATCCACTAAGATGAGGAAAAACCAGCACAAAAATGCTGAAAATTCCAAATACCAGGATGCCTATTCTCCTCCAAAGGATCACAAGTCCTCGCCAGCAAGGGAATACAACTGGACAGAGAATGAGTTTGACGAATTGACAGAAGTAGGCTTTAGAAGGTGGGTAATAACAAACTCCTTTGATCTAAAGGAGCATGTTCTCACCCAATGCAAAGAAGCTAAGAACCTTGAAAAAAGGTTAGAGGAATTGCTAATTAGAATAACCAGTTTAGAAAAGAACATAACTGACCTGATGGAGCTGAAAAACACAGCAATAGAACTTCACAAAGCATACGCAAGTATCAATAGCTGAATCAATCAAGAGGAAGAAAGGATATGAGAGATTGAAGATCAACTTAATAAAATGAAGCGTGAAGACAAGATTAGAGAAAAAAGAATCAAAGGAATGAACAAAGCCTCCAAGAAATATGGAACAATGTGAAAAGACCAAACCTACGTTTGATTAGTGTATCTGAAAGTGATGGGGAGAATGGAACCAAATTGGAAGACACTCTTCAGGATACTATCGAGGAGAACTTCCACAATCTAGCAAGACAGGCCAACATTCAAATTCAGGAAATACAGAGAACATCACAAAGATACTCTTCGAGAAGAGCAACCCCAAAGACACATAATTTTCACATTCACCAAGGCTAAAATGAAGGAAAAAATGTTAAGGACAGTCAGAGGGAAAGATCTGGTTACCCACAAAGGGAAGCCCATCAGGCTAACAAAGGATCTCTCTGCAGAAGCCCTACAAGTCAGAAGAGAGTGGGGGCCAATATCTAACATTCTTAAAGAAAGGAATTTTCAACCCAGAATTTCATATCCAGCCAAACTAAGCTTCACAAGCGAAAGAGAAATAAAATCCTTTACAGACAAGCAAATGCTGAGAGATTTTGTAACAGCCAGGCCTGCCTTACAAGAGCTCCTGAAGGAAGCACTAAATATGGAAAGGAAAAACTGGTACCAGCTACTGCAAAAACATAACAAATTATAAAGACCATAGACACTATGAAGAAAGTGCATCAACTAATGGGCAGAATAACCAGCTAACATCATAATGACGACATGAAATTCACACATAACAATATTAACCTTAACTGTAAGCAAAAAGAACAAAGCTGAAGGCATACTGCTAACTGACTTAAAACCATACTAAAAGGCTATAGTAACCAAAACAGCATGGTACTGGTACCAAAACAGATATACAGACCAATGGAACAGAACAGCGTTCTCTGAAATAACATCACACATCTGCAACCATCTGGACAAACCTGACAGAAAGGATTCCCTATTTAATAAATGGTATTTGGAAAACTGGCTAACCATATGCAGAAAACTGAATCTGGACCCCTTACTTACTCCTTATACAAAATTAACTCAAGATGGATTAAAGACTTAAATTTAAGATTTAAACCATAAAAACCTTAGAAGAAAACCTAGGCAATACAATTCAGAGCAAAGACTTCATGTCTAAAACAAAAAACGCAATGGCAACAAAAGCCAAAATTGACAAATGGGATATAATTAAACTATACAGATTCTGCACAAGAAAAGACACTATCATCAGAGTGAACAGGCCACCTACAGAATGGGAGAAAATTTTTGCAATCTATCTATCTGACAAAAGATATCCAGAATCTACAAGGAAGTTAAACAAATTTACAAGATAAACAAACAACTCCATCAAAAAGTAGGCAAAGGATATGAACAGACACTTCTCAAAAGAAGACATTTTTGCAGCCAACAAATACATGAAAAAAAAAGCTCATCATCACTGTTCATTAGAGAAAAGCAAATCAAAACCACGGTGAGATACCATCTCATGCCAGTTAGAATGGTGACCATTAAAAAGTCAGGAAACAACAGATGCTGGAGAGGATGTGTAGAAATAGCAATGCTTTTACACTGTTGGGAGGGAGTGTAAATTAGTTCAACCATTGTAGAAGACAGAGTGGTGATTCCTCAAGGATCAAGAAAAAGAAATACCATTTGACCCAGCAATTCCACTACTGGGTACATACCCAAAGGATTATAAATCATTCTACTATAAAGACACATGCACGCATATGTTTGTTGCAGCACTATTCATAATAGCAAAGACTTGGAACCAACCCAAATGCCCATCAATGATAGACTGGATAAAGATAATGTGGCACACATACACCATGGAATACTATGCAGTCATAAAAAAGGATAAGTTCACATTCTTTGCAGGGACATGGATGAAGCTGGAAACCATCATTCTCAGCAAACAAACACAAGAACAGAATACCAAACACCACATGGTCTCAGCCATAAGTGAGAGCTAAACAATGAGAACACATGAACACGGAGGGGGAACATCACCCTGTTGTGGGTGGGGGACTAGGGGAGGGATAGCATTAAGAGAAGTACCTAATGTAAACAATGGGTTGATGGATGCAGCAAACCAACATGGCTTGTGTATACCTATTTAACAAACCTACACATTCTGCACATGTATCCCAGAACTTAGAGTATAAAAAAATAAATAAATTAATAAATTTTAAAAAAGAGATCACTTTGGTTGCATATCTAAGGATGGGTTGGTAAACTAGGATATACTGAAATAGTCCAAGTTACTAATAGAAAGCAGGTCATCTTGCGTTTTGGTCTCTATCAGCACAAGTGAGAGAAGAGCAGGGAGAATTCTGTCTGTACTCCCCCTCATCCTAGATTTGACTGATGCCCTACCATGTATCTATATGCATTCTCTATTATTTATTTCCCTGGAAATAAAATTTCTTATGAAAAAAAAAATTTAAGGCCGGGCGCGGTGGCTCACGCCTGTAATCCCAGCACTTTGGGAGGCCGAGGCGGGCGGATCACAAGGTCAGGAGATCGAGACCACGGTGAAACCCCGTCTCTACTAAAAATACAAAAAATTAGCCGGGCGCGGTGGCGGGCGCCTGTAGTCCCAGCTACTCAGGAGGCTGAGGCAGGAGAATGGCGTAAACCCAGGAGGCGGAGCTTGCAGTGAGCCGAGATCGCGCCACTGCACTCCAGCCTGGGCGACAGAGCGAGACTCCGTCTCAAAAAAAAAAAACAAAAAAAACAAAAAAAACAAAAAAAAAAGAAAAAAAAATTTACACCCTTAACTGGGGCAACCTGTGTTGAATTTTTGAATCTTGACATTAGCTCCAAAGACCTTTGGGTTGCTATCAAACATATGCCACATTGCGAACATAATAGACTCGCAATAATCAAGATCATAAGACTGGCATATAACAGTAGAAATCCAATCCATTAATTTATAATAAAAATACAAAACCTCTTCCAGGCATGCCGATACTCAAATTGGCCATTGCTTTCTTGAGTTATACAAGAAACCATATAATAATCTGAAGGTTGCTTAATGTTAATTTGAAATCAGGGCAAAGGGAATTGTCTCAGTGTATCAGTCTGCTCTCACACTGCTATAAAGATACTACCCAAGACTGTGTAATTTATAAAGGAAAGGAACTTTAATTGACTTGAAGTTCCCCATGACTGGGGAGGCCTCAGGAAACTTACAATCAGGTTGGAAGGCAAAGAGGCATATCTTACATGGTGGCAGGAGAGAGAAGTGTGAGGAGCAAAGGGGGAAGAGCCCCTTGTGAAAACATCAGCTCTTTTGAGAACTCACTCACTATCATAAGAACACCATGAGGCAAACTGCCCCTTCCACCAGGTCTTTGCCCAGACACGTGAGAATTAAGGAGATTATAATTCAAGATGAGATTTGGGTGGGGACACAAAGCCTATCAATATCACTCAATAAATGTAATAATCATGGATAACATTTATTGATAGTGTGTATTTTATCCACATGAACTCTACGAAGAAGCAATATTTTCAGCCCCACCTGCAGACGATGTGAAAACACTCATGTGTGGGATGTTATTTTGAAAGGCCCATGGCTATTAAATGGCAAAGCCAGATTTAAACCCTGGAAGTCTTTCTCCAAATACGGTACTCAGTCTTTGCATCCAGAGTACAATATAACTGGTCTTATTGGTAGAAAATGCTAAGGATCTATTTCCCATTAACATTTTTTGGAGAAGTGTTGTGTTTGGTTTTCTCTGCAAGCCTCTGCTTTTAAGAAACTTAAATGTCCGACTTAAGTCCTCTTTCTGATGGACATTTTCTTTCTTCTTTCTTTGGTTATATTGGTACCTTCAGTAAAGATGTAATACAGTCTTGCTTAACTGGGAAGCTTTCTGTGTTTTTTAGGTAGCTTTGCAACTTTTCATAGATATTCATTATGTGTCAATTTCACAGTTTAACTATCAAAGGGCAGTTTAAGTTCCAAATGTTTCCAAAATACTTTACTCTTGCCCTTAACAATGACAATGGCTACTAAATTTGTGCTAAAGGTTGAATTTTATCTACCTATTTAGTTGGACAGTATAAATATCCTATTTGCTGAAATGAAAAGTCTAGTCTTGTATTTAAATATAAATCCTTTTTTATTTTTAAACACCTATACCAAAATATTTTTAGAACTTTTAAATATTTTCTTCACTGCTATTGTCTTGAATATCTTTCTCTTATGCCTTTCCTATTGTCATTTATCATTTATCATTTTTCTTTTCTTTTTTTTTAGATGGAGTCTCTCTCTTGTTACTCAGGCTGGAGTACAATGGTGCAATCTCAGCTCACTGCAACCTCCGCCTCCCAGGTTCAAGTGATTCTTCTGCCTCAGCCCCCCAAGTAGCTGGGATTATGAGCACGTGCTACCATGCCCTGCTAATTTTTGTATTTTTAGTAGAGATGGGGTTTCCCCATGTTGGCCAAGCTGGTCTCAAACTCCTGACCTCAAGTGATAAATTGCTGGGATTATAGGCATGAGCCACCATGCCTGACCTATCATTTATCATTTCTATCACTTTTAAAATCTTTACCACTTTCCCATGAATCAACTAACTTAATTTTTAGTCCTAATAAGATGAGAGAAGGGTCCATCTCATACTAAATTCTTCCCAAACAATAAGCTGCTGCATTGCATAGCCTCTGTCATAATTGATATTAAGCAGTGGTCCTTCTATTTCTGTAGGGAACTCGTGAAAACTGGGGCTAGTTAACACCCCTTCCCATGCACATTTAGACAGTTATACATTGTTCCTTATTCCTATTGCCTATCAACATTATGTTATCTTGTCATGTCCACTGGTTGGTACCCTAAGTACATGTCTATGGTCCATTGTGTTCTATTCTGCATTTTAAAAAGAAAATAAAATATACCATTCATTATTTATTTTTGCTTTAATGCAACTCAGGATTTTTGAGAATGGTATTTGATAATATTTATGACGACTTACTACAAGGAAGTGGTTTTTTCTCTTCGTACAGGAAAATGAGGCACAGAGACTTAAGCAAATTGAAAATTACTTTAATAAGTGGCAGGTGTGGATTTTACTCTTTGGTACAGCTGTATTTTTCTTGTGAGCAATTGTTCTTAAGAATAGGTGATAAGATTAATTGAATTAGGTTGGGCTGTCCTGTTTCTTTTTGCCAAATCTGTCAAAATATCTAGGTAGTGATCTGCCTTAAGAAGAATTTAGCCATTTACAACATGATAGGTGGAATACATTTTCTACAAAAAATTCTTACTGCACCAGAAATTCATGTAAGGTTTCTGGGCATTATGCAAATTCTGCAATCCATGTGCTCAAACCTAAAATACTCTTATCACATTTATTCTGTAAAAATGTGATTTAATATTCCTAGACAGTTGGGAGAAACCTATGAACTTGAGTTTTAGGGATAGGAATGAGCATTAAATGAGTACCTTAAAATCAGAGAAATGTGGAAAATTGTTAACTTTTTATTAGTCATTTGGGAAGAAGAACTAGAGGATCACTGAGTTGTCATACAAAGTTCCATAGCTAAAGTTTTATAGTATTCAAAGATCAAAGTTAGTTGTACCAGGACTCTCAGTCCCCATACGTATGTCATCTGCATTTCCAACTTCCTGATAAAATTTATAATTTCAGTAAAAGACACTAAGTTGTTAACACAAGGAAGAGCTGAGAGTAGTGCATGCAAGACAAAGAGTGGGAATTGGGAAAGATTTCAGAGCAGAGGTGTATAAGAGAGTGGGTTGGGCATGCAAAATGATTCAGCAGGTAGATATTTGGCATAGAGGTTAAAGTGGAACAATAATTCAGGTCTCAGTTGTGAGATGTACTTGACATCTTGGGCGGGGGTGGGACAGGGGTGAAGTGTAAATTGGAAGTAGCCTAGTTGAGATAGAAAACCAATGCAATAGTACAGTAATACCTCTTCCCAAATGGGATCCTAAATCCAGTATTAAAATTTGCCTTATTACAGGCTGGTGTTGGTATTGAACATGTTACAGAGTGGGGAGAGGAGTAGGGAGAGAAGAGTCAAATAGCAGCAGATGCTGTGCAATCTCAGTCTCCTAGCCATGCAGACTCTAGAGAACGTAGGGCAACTACTTAACCTTGGGAAAGGCTCTACTGGCTGGAAATACAGAAGCAGATATCAGAAGAATTATCTGAAGGATAGGACTCCAGTCAAATTTGTTGTGATTCAGAACCAATCTGTTTCTAGTTCTAATAGAGGACTGGGGGGAAAAAAGTGAAATAAAATAGAAACAAACATCAGGATCCCAGTTGTATCTTTGTATAGTTGTGAGTACCAGGGGGTCACTACTGTACACAATGACCTTGATTTTAGAGCAGCAGATGAACTCTAAGCCCCATTCAGATGGGGTCAGGGCTTACGTTAAGTTACCTGGTACTCACAACTTTTGACATTAGATGTTTATTCAGTTTTCAACAAATATTTATTAGGCAGCTACTACGAAGTAGACACTATCCTAGGTAGAAAGAATACCAGGATGATAGAGACCACACAGTTTAAACAAGGAGATAGAAAATAAACCACCAGTTGTGGTGCAGTATGAAAAGTATCACCATAAGAGAAGTGCAGAAGCTGGTATATTTTTCCATTAGAAAGATGTTTGAGGTGCTAGGTGCAGTGGCTCATACCTGTAATGCTAGCACTTTGAAAGGCCAAGGCAGGCGGTTCACCTGAGATCAGGTGATTGAGACCAGCCTGGCCAACATGGTGAAATGCCGTCTCTAATAAAAATACAAACATTCAGCCAGGCATGGTGGTTGGCACCTGTAATCCCAACTATTCAGGAGGCTGAGGCAGGAGAATTGCTTGAACCTGGGAAGCAGAGGTTTCAGTGAGCTGAGTTAGTGCCACTGCACTCCAGCCTGGGCAACCAGTGAGGAAAGAAAAAAAGAAAGATGTTTTAGGCAAAATTTTAAAGGACTCCGAATTAAATCAGCAAAGAGGAGGGCTTGACCTTATAGGAGTAGAAAAATACTCAGGCAGAGGGAACTTAATGCACAAAGACCTTAGTAATGAGACAGCATGATGAGTTTGGGGAACTGCAAATAGTCCACTTTGCCTGGCATTGATCAAAGGAGGAAACACGGTAGTGAGAGATCAGGTGGTGGGGATGGGGAGTAAGCAGAGGCTGTGCCATTATATAGGCATAGGATGACCGCTCCGAAGGTCAAGACCAGATAGCTAAGTAAGTTAGGAGTCTAGAGTGTGAGTTGCCAGGGAAGACTTTGTAAATGAAACAGGTATGATGTTCTGAGGGGATAATTTGATACAAAATAAGTGAGAGCTGCCTGGGGCAAGCAATGATAACACAAGTCTGTCAGAGAGAATCCACTCTGTAACCTCCATGTCTTGTCCTTCCAGGGGCAGGCTCTACTTTCACTCTTTAAAACTGTTTATAACCTTGAGGCAACTTTCAGCACATCTTGACATTTTCCATGAGCAAAACTACAAGTGTAGATTTTGGTGAAAAGTTAGAGAGACAGAGGAGAAGGTTTATATCACAAGTCACAATGCACTCCCCAAATCCCCACATCTGTCTTCTTGGTTATGTGATATGTAGTCTTCTTCCCTTCACACCTTGTCCAATTCTCTTCCTCTTTCCCATGGCAAACATAAACGCATCTTAACTCTTCAAGCTTAAGCACCAGCTGACAAAGAAGTCCTGGAGGCCTATCCACCAACTAGGCTTATGAAAGAAATCACAAATAGGGTCTCTCCTTTGAGGAAACTGCTTTGCTACCTGCTGTAAAAAAATAACATTTCTTTCGTATTATTACAGTTGGTCACAATTCTCTCAATACTGCATTAGTAAGTCTTCTTTCTCTCCTGATTTATTCCCAGTAGAATATAAACATACTGTTATTAATTTTAATTAAGTTTTATCTTGACACTAATTCCCCTGCCATCTACCACTTCATTTCTCTGATTTTCTTTGTAGAAAATATTCTAAAAATTGTTGTCTATATATGTATATAATCAAATCCTTGCCCCGCCTTAATTAGTTCAGGCTGGTATAACGAAGTGCCATAGATTGGATGGCTTATACACAACAGATATTTATTTCCTACAGTTCTAGAGGCTGAAAGTTAGAAGTCAGGATGCCCGTATCATCAGGTTCTAGTGAGAACCTTCTTCTAAGTTGTAGAGGGCCACCTTTTTGTATCCTCACAAGATAGAAGGAGAGTGAGCTAGCTCTCTTGCCTCTTATGGTAAGGATACTAATTCCATTCATGAGGGCTCCACCTTCATCACCTAATTACTTCCCAAAGGCCCCATCTCTCAGTGAAATAACATTGAGATGAGAGTTTCAATATGAATTTGGGGGGAACACAAACATTTGGTCAATTGTACCTTGCATTCTCATTTAAGCTCACTCTAATCAAGTTTTTACCTCCATCACTCCACAGAAACTGTTCTTGTCAAGATTACCAGTGACCTCCAGATTGCTAAATTCCACAGCCAAGTTTCAGCCTTCATTTACTTGACATATCAGCAGTATTATTCCCTGCTTCTTTGTCACAATTTCTTCACTTGACTTTCAGGATACCCCACAATGTTAGTTTTCTTCTTATCTTAAAGATCATTTTCTGTCATCTCTGAGTCTTCTATGTTTATACTCACTTCTGTGATGATCTCATTCAATTTCATGATTTTAAAACTACTCTCAAATGAATATTTTGTCCCAGTCCCTACTGGATCTTCAGACTCCTATATCCAACTGCCTACTCCATCAGATCTCCAGTGAGATGTTAGCAGGCACCCAAAACTTGACATATCCAAACACAGCCTTCCCTGTCAGCTAATGGCAACTCCATTTTTTAAGTTCTCACTTTAATGTATATCCTTTGCCTGGAATGCTCTTCTATTTATCCACATGGCTTACTCTGTCATCCCCCATGACCACCCTATTTAAAATTGTAGGCCTCCCTTAAGTTTCAGATTCCTCTTGCATTGCTCTATTTTATTCTGTTACACTTATCACCTTCTAACATACTCTATAATTTACATATTTATGACACTGATTTCTTATTCTCTGTCTCCCTTCACTAGAATATAAACTCCAGGGAGGCAGGGATTTTTGTCTGATTAGTTCTTGGCTGTATTACAAGTGATTAGCACATGTCTAACACATGGTAGCAGCTCAAATACATTTGTTGAATGAATGAATGAATGAATGAAATGGTCTTTAATCTTTAGAAGCTTGTAGTCCATTCAGAAAAATAAATTATATGTTACAAAAAGAATATCTGCCAGTACCAGACAAAATGTGCCAAGTGATAAGTGAGTAGAATAGACCCAAAACGCCAAGGCATTGTTTTTTCTAAGGATTCAGAAGACTGGGCTCAATTTGAATTATTCATTCTGGGGAAAATTGATCATAATCTAGGAAAGTGAAGATGAGAGTGAAACATTTTAGATGAGAGCAATTTAGGGCCTCAATGCTGTTTCGTTTCTGAATTTAAAAGAAAGTTATTTGTTGCCAAAAAAAAAAAAAAAGAAAAAAGAAAAAGAAATACAAAAAGAGTTCATTTGTCTGCAGAAGTGCAAAACAATGCTCCACTAATGGGTCTTTTGGTTAATGCATATGCGATGGCTGTTACTAGGTGCTAGGAGGTGGGGAATGGGTGGTGGGATGTACTGAAGGAAAGAAGAAATTGGTCTGTAAGCCCCACTTCGAATCAGATATTTTTCAAGTCAGTTAACTGCAAAATAAAGGGGAGAGGGAATTAAAATAATCCCTTAGAAACAAAAGAAAAAGGGAAAAGCTTTTAGCAAATGTGAAAAAATCATGCTGGCACTGATAATGGGCCACTTAGGAGTGATTATTTCTAATGGAGCAAAGAGGGAGGGCAGATAATGGGAGGTTCAGGCTGGAGTCTCCTCAAAGAGACCCTGGACTCACCAACCATCACTTTTGCTTGGGGCTTGACCTGACTTTCTGCTAATGCACCTCACCCCCTGCATCAGCTGTTTCTGGGCACAGCTGATTATGAGATGAAATAGTTTTTGGTACAGCTTCCCTTTGTGGACTGAGTATTCTTTGACAGGGGAATTTGGGGACTGAAACTGAAAAGGAGGTGGATAAAGTTAATCTTTGTTCGAAGATTCCCCTGTCTTATCCTTTCCCTCACATTGGTGACCCCTCTGGTTCTTCAGAAACCAAGTGATCAGCATGCCTTTTTCCTCTCCTTCTAGCCAAACAGTGGAAAATAGCTTTCTGGTCATTTAGATGGATATCCTTACTAATTGGTTTCTAATATGTTTCCTTCCTTGGGATTATTAGTATTTTAAACCTTTGCTCATTAGCTATTGTCAGAAAAATCCTATTTGCTCTGGAAGGGAAGGGAGAATTTAAGTACCTAAGTTCATTCCAATAAAGAGGTCTAACCTGCTTTCAGGCTGCTTTGGTCAAAGGAAACAGTAATTTGTCTGGACTCCCAGGAAGCCCTGTTTCGAAGATCTTGTCTAGGAGCACTGAATGAGCCTTAACTGTGTGCAACTTATTTCTAGGAGATCTGGATATGGCAAAAGGGATCATCTGGCTTTTACTGATCTCCTCTGCAGTCCTAATGTGTAGTTTCTGCTCAGACTTGGTACTAAACTCCACCCCCTTTCACCCTTCTGTACCTCTCCCTTCCTCAGCCCACAGCATCAGCTGTCAGTGATCCAGAATTATACTCTGGGCTTTCTCCTTTTACTCTTAGCTGGCACCCGGTCTAATTTCCCTGACTCTACCCTGAAGCACAGTAAACTCCTTGGCCTGTTTGCTATAATCTTAAATCTCCAAGATTATTATAAGGAGGGTATCCAGAGTTTAGAAAGGAGACTTAGTTCTACTAATTTGTGAGAATACAGTTAGGAAATTAAATGTGGCTTGTACTTGTATGTAGCCTGGGACTTCTAGAAGGGTGAAAGCTGATTATCAGCTAGTAAGCATCTCTATGATGTACTAGCTTTTGGTTGCTGTCTGCAAGATCAGTTGTTAAACATTTTTAATATTACTCCAACCCACTGTGATCCAGAGGCAAAGCAGTGGCATGACAAAAGCATGGACTTAAGATGGAGTCAATCATGGGTACCAAGTACTGTGTGATCTTGGGCATGCTGCATAACTTCTTTACTTCTTTATTGCTCTCTGTGAGCTTTCTGTGCTTCCTGAGGGGATTTGAGGTGATGCAAATAAAATATGTTATCACAGTTTCTGGAGCTAGTATTATGTCACTTGTTCGTCTTTATGTTTTTATCCCAGGACCTAAACTACCTTCTTGAAAGGGTGAGAGAAGAGAGCAGTTAGAAGGAAGCTTCCGGAGAGAATGATTCTGGTAAGTACTCAGAACATTTAGTGATATAGTTTGGCTGTGTCCTCACCCAAGTCTCGCCTTGAATTGTAACAATCTCCACGTGTCAAGGGTGGAGCCAGGTGAAGATAATTGAGTCATGGGGAAGTTTCCCCCATACTGTTCTTGTGGTAGTGAATAAGTCTCACAATAACTGATGGTTTTAAAAATTGGAATTCCCTTGTACAAGCTTTCTTGCCTGCCACCATGTAAGACGTGTCTTTCCTTTGTCTTCCACCATGTTTGTGAGGCTCCCAGTCAAGTGGAACTGTGAGTCCATTAAACCTCTTTCCTTTATAAATTACCCAGTCTCAGGTATGTCTTTATTAGCAGTGTGAGAAAAGACTAATACATATAGTTTCTTCTCTAATTCTCTAACAATATAAATAATTTTAAAAATAAAATTGTATCTCAAATGGTAAATAAATAAAATCATGGGTTGATAAACAATCTTTATAGCTTTGAATTCAATCTTTAGTTTATCATGTAAATCTTTCTTTGCATTGAAGACAGTGTGCATGGTATCTTGGCTCATCACTTTTAAAAAAAACTAAAAAATATTTCAAAGGAAATTTTTATATTCATTTCCCTGAGAAACCATGATAAGTTAGGAAAAATATTTCTACAGAGATGTAAGGTAATACGACCTAACAATTCATGGTTTCTGATGATGAAATTAATAGAATACAAAAGTAGATCTTGGAGAATCTGGATTAATAAACAGTTTATATGACTTTTGGTGTAACGCAGATCTCAAATGTGTCCTTTATTTTTGTATTCCTAGAAGGGCATTTAGTGGGTATTTAACAAATGGTTATGTGAATGAACATAATCATCGGTAGTCCAATTCCAATTGTACTGAGTCTATTTATAGTAGTTTCTAAAGTATAAACTTCTAAACCATATCTAAAGTTATAGCCTACCTTTATTGCAAGTCTGAAATACACTTATTTAACAAAAAACAATTATTAGAAATATACTCAAATGAAGCCAGTGATTCTGTCTTCAACATCATCCATCAGGGGTGATGTTGCCTCTAAGGGACATTTGGCAAAAAGTCTGGAGGTATTTTTAATTGTCACAACTGGGGATGAGAACTACTACTAACATATACTGGGTAAATTTTAGGGATGCTGGTAAACATTTTACAAAAAATATCCCCCCATGACTTCAAGTAAACAACACCAAGGTTGATAAACTCTTGCCTAAGCCATGAATATTTGAGACTAGCACTTAGCACATCACAGTGATATGTAATGTTGCCTTCTGCTTCCTATACTGAATGATTGATGTACTAGTTCATCAGATGTGTATTCCAGTCATTTAGGTACATTTTCTAAGATTGAACTTTATATTGCCTGCCCTTTTTAAAATATGGCAGAGGCTATTCATCTTTAGTTAAAAACAAATAAATAAAAAACACAAACGACTGAGTCGTATGAAGTACATTTTTATGACATTATGCATCCTTCCTGTAGTGACATTATGCTGGTTCAGATATAATCTGCATCCTTTCTAAAACTGGAGATACTACATACCATTTACTGTTCTCTGCTTGTGCCTTATTTATATGGCTGTAATTTCTTATATCTCATAAAACAAAATATTGGCTTAAAGTGCACTTCTATAGCCTGGGAGAAGGTTTTGGATTGTCAAAAATGCATACAGTGCAAAAGTGGCAAAGATTACAGCAAACGATTGTTTCTATTTAATGTTTTCCACATGTCTTAACTTCTGTCTACCTGGAGTTAACTGTCTACAATAGAGTTCTGTCTTGAGGAGATGTGCAGATAACTGTGGACCCTGGCCTCTTGTTTAGCATCAGCTGCAAAGTCTCTCCTCATCTACCATTACACATAGAAGCTTGTTTCTTTTTGTTTTACCTCTTTGTTTTTTACATTTTGTGTCTGTTATGAAGAGGTATAAAGTTCAGTGAAGAACCTGACTGTTAGATTCAATATTTTGGGTTTAAATCTTTATTCTGACACTTGTACTTTCCCTCAGAAAAGTTTCCTAACATCTTTAAGACTCAGATTTTACATTTTTTTTTTTGTATAGGGACACTAAACAGAGTTGTCATGTAAACAGAAAAATGAGGAATGCATGCTACATGTTTAGACTGTTACTGGCATGCAGCGAGATTTCGATAGCTGTTGTCATCATGATGATTATTATTAATGTTTACCTCTCATGTTTTACATCTCTTTCTTGTCTCTCTTCTCTGTGCTCATAGTAATGGGATAATTTCCTCTCCAAATGTCTCTGTTCATCTCTCCTTTCCATCTATTCCTGTTTGAGGGATGAACATTTCAAGATGATGCTAGCAGAGACAGAAATGTGGCAGTTTTAATTTATCTATCAGGCAGGAGATTTAATGTATTCCACTGACAAAGAATCTCAAAAGTAATCCTCAATTGTCTGTGGTGATATCTTTTGCAAATTTTGAACTGTAGAGGAAGAATATTTACAGAAATGTTGCTGTTGTAATATAAAGCAATTTGATATATTATTCTTACTTTTTTGGCTTTTGTTTTCAATTTTATTCTAATTGAAGTAAACTAAAATATATGTACTTCAAGTGTAAAATTTGATTAGCTTTGACATCACGATATAATTACCATAGTTAAGATAATACATATTTTCAGAACTAAGGGTTTTTCCTGCCCTTTGTAATTATGCTTACTTTTTACCTTATCTGAAGTCCAGGAAGTAAGAATTTACTAGATTTAGATAGACATAAGTAAATCTTGTCCTGGCTAAACTAGATGCAGCATTATAATTAGATCATCAAGAAGATACAAAAACTTTTTCCTTTAAAATCCAAGTGGGGGATGTAGTTGTGTCAGAATATGGGTTATTGGACTCATAACTGTATAGTATTTATCCATTAGTTTACTCCCCAAATGTGCATTAAGCATCTGTTACAAGCCATGTCCTGATCCAGGAGGTGAGGACACAGTTCTAAAGAAGATAAATTATCTGCCCTTGTGAAACGGCTTACTGAGGAGAGAAGCAATAAACTAAAAGTCTTATGAGAAGAATGGGCAGTCACAGTTTGTACATCTTAATGTAATGCAAAAAGAAATGGCAAAAATATAAAATGTTGTCCAAAGCACTAGGTGGTGATAGAATTTATCACCAAAAATGTATAAATATCATATATGCATAAGGCTTCAAAAATAAAGCTAAATTTTTATTATTAACTGTAGCGTTAGTGAAGAGCAGAAAGGATACTAACCTTCAACATAAATGTGCCTTGATGCATCTTAAAATATTCTAATATCATTAAAATTCTTAGAAGGATAAGGACTAATCAAGAGCAATAAAGTTCAAGCTTTTTTACATAATACTGCAATAAAAACCAATCAATTTGTAAAATCAGGTCTATAAAAGAAAATTTTCAACTAATTGAACAAGTTCATTTATTTTTAAAGAACAAAAAGACAAACAGCATTCACTTGCTTAAGGGAGATGGAGAATTATTACATTATGCTCTAGTTTTACTGAACAAAAATGGTTTATATTTTAAAGATATCAAGTATTTTAAAATTTCAATAAGCAAACCTTTAGAAAGACAGACAGCCTCTCCCATCTCCCATGTTTAACATACTATGTGCCACTTATGTTATATAACTTGTCTCATATGAGATTCAAAACAACCTTGTTATATATCGTAGTTTCCCATTTCAGAGAAAAATTGATGATGGCCATTTATAACACAATAGCTACTGACAGGGAAGCTAATCTCCTGAGAAAGATAGCAACAGCATATACCTTTATCAGAGTAAACATCTGTCACAATTAAGTAAATAATTGACATGATGAATTAAGCTTCTATGTAACTGTAGTTTAAGACGTAAACATAAAAATAGTTACAATGGCTTGTTTGGGTAAGATTATGGTTGATTTTAGTTTTTTTCTTCTTATTCTCTGTTATCAAGACTTTCTATAGCCATTATTATGTCTTACTTGTTGTACAGTCAGGATAGGGTAAGTTATGTTTCCATGTCTCAGGGGCCAAACAACAGGCAAGTTTATGGCCTTTCCTATTGTTTGTCTAGCGTAGATTGGTAGGGTGGCTTTGCACCTTGTAGTTACTCCAGTACCTCCATCTACAGTCATGTTCTCATCATTACTATAGCATGGAGAAGAAAATGTGACAAACTGATCACTGACTTTTAAAACATTCACCAAGAAGTATTTCAGTACTTTTGCTCACATTTCACTGGCAAAAGAAAATCACATGGCTTTGCCTAACTTCAAAGAGGGTGAGAAAATGCAAATTCTGTTCTATGCCTGAGACCAGAGCCAGATATATTTGGTAAATAGCACCAAGAACTACAAAACCTTATAACCTTTTAATGTTCTAAATACATTATATGAATTAAAAATTCCATACTTAAAAATTGATTATATCACTTTTTCCTAAAACGTTAATTGATTCGTGGTAAGCAGCATTATGAAGCCTAAACCAAGACTGTTCTTTGGAATCTACGTATGCCTCCAACCTGTCCAGTGATATTTAATAATTTCAAATTCCAGCCACAGCCTCTTCTACAAGCTTGCTGGTGACTAACCTACTTTAGTCTTACATGGTTATATGCTCTGATTTTCAGTCTTGCCAGTCTCTTCATGATCTCTTTTGATCCACTTGTCTTTATTCTTGGGCATCTCTAGATGATGTTTGGTGTATCAACCACAGTAGATATTTCATCATGCTACCATACCATTTCACAGCTCTGTACATTTGCATTTTCTGTCTTACCTACTCTTAACATTATTTGAGACCCAATTTAAATGTCATCTCTGTTTACTTTCTCCAACCAGCTGGATCTCCTTGATTTCAACTTCCAGTTTGCCATAACACTTTTATATAACTCTCTTTTAGCATTTATCCTACTGTACTGTAATTTATTTGTAACACTAGTGTTTAAGTATTTGGAGAATCAAAACATCTTATTCACATTTGGTTCTTCTTTGGCCAAGAAAGTGCTTGATACAATATTACTTTATATAGTTGTACATGTCATCAGTATATAAAGTTTATAAAGAAAAAATAATTTTCAAACTAATAAGGAAGTGGTCTCAAATTAAAGAATGTGGTGGATCGTAACTGAAGCAGCAAATGTGCTGCTATAGAAAGTATCTACGTCAGTTGATTGGCTACTAAATAGGCTTATAAATTGACAAATGTTGTTTTACTTACAAAGTATATTTTAATATAACTCAAATTTGCCTAGGTTTAAAAAATCTGAGTACATTACTCAAAATGATCTATAGATTTAATGTACTCTCTATAAAAATCCCAATTTTTTTTTCAGAAACAGAAAAACTCATCTAAAAATTCATATAGAATCTCAAGAAATTCTGACTAGCCAAAACAATCTTGAAAAAGAACAAAGTTGGAGATCTCATCGTTTTTTATTTCAAACTTACTACAAAGCTAGCTAAAACAGTATGGTACTGGCACAAAGACAGACATATAAACCAATAGAATAAAATAGAGAGCTCAGAAATAAACTCTCACATATGTGGTAAAATAATTTTCATTTTCAACAAATAATTTTCAACAATAAACTCTAACTTGTGTGGTCAATAAATGACAAAAGAATAGTCTTTCAATAAACAGAGTTAGGGAAACTGTATATCCACATACAAAAGAATAAAGTTGGACTCTTACTCTTCAAGATAGAAAAAAAATTAATTCAAAAAAACATAAAAAAGCTAAACGTACGATCTAAAACTATATAACCCTTAGGAAAAAAACATTGGAGAAAATCTTCATGACATTGGATTTGACAATGATTCCTTAAATATGACAGCAAAAGCATCGGTTAAAAAAAGTAAAAATAAACTGGATTATGAATTTAAAAATTTGCATCAAAGGACACAACCAACAAAGTGAAAAGGCAACACACGGAATGGAAGAAGATATTTGCAAATAATATATCTGATAGTAGGTTAATATCCAGAATATAGAAAGAATTACTGAAACTCCACAACAAATGAATCAAACAGCTAAAATTAAAAAATCAGCATACAACTTAAACATTTCCCCAAAGAAAATGTTCAAATGATCAATAAGAATATAGAAATGCATTTAACATCATTAATCATGAGGGAAATGCAAACCAAAACCACAGTTAGATATCACTTTACACCCATCAACATGAATACTATCTATCTATCTATCTATCTATCTATCTATCTATCTATCTATCTATCTATGTTAGTGAGGATATGGATAAATTAGAACTCTTGTGCACTCTTGGTAGGAATTATGTTATATCCATTATGGAAAACAGTATGATGGTTCTGCAGAAAGTTAAACATAGAATTAATATATGATCCAGCAATTCCACATCTGGGTATATAATGAAAAGAATTGAGAACAGGGCCTCAGAGAGATATTTGTTTACCCGTGTTCATAGCAGCATTATTTATAATAGCTAAAAGGTGGAAGCAACCCAAGTATTTGATGAATGAATGGATAAAGAATATGTGACACTTATATACAATGGAATATTATTCAGCCTTAAAAAGGCAGAAAATTTTAACACGTTACAACATAGCAACATCGATGAACCTTGAAAATGCTATTTTAAGTGAAATAAACCAGTACATAAAGACAAACACTGTATAATTCGATTTATATGAGGTATCTAGAGTAGTTAATTTCATAGAAACACAAAGCAGAATGGTGGTTTCTGGAGACCATTGAAAGAGAAATGGAGAATGGTTGTTAAATGCATACAGAAGTTTAGTTTTGCAAGATGAAAATGCTCTGGAGATTGCTTGCACTACAATGAATTTTTTAACACTACTGAATTGTATATTTAAAAATGGTTAAGACGTCAAATTGTATGTGTATTTTACCACAATTACAAATTTTAAAAATCTGAATACAAGATTATGGTATTGTTATAAATGTTCTAAGAAAACTACAAATGTTTAAGTGTCTTTACTCTGAGACAGAATTTTGTTTTATTTTGCAAAATTCTTTAAAAGTTAATTTAAAAAGTAAAACCATTTATATATGTATATTAAATGAGTATTATAGTATTATAGAACTGTTTTACAAAGTCTTTGGTAACCAATTCTATTCTCCTAAATAGTGAAGCAGCTACAACAAAAAATTAAACTGTACCAAGAAAAATGCATATATAAATATGTAAACAATACCACAATAGATCACTCACTGTGCATATAAATTTTGTCCTGCATAATTTGGATTTACTCTACTCCACATAAAAGAAAAAAGGCATTTGAAAGAATTATTGTTTAATGGCAGAGAAAACCATTCTATTTATCTCTGGTTTTCCAGTAGGCTCTGTGAATGCTCTTTGATCTTTGCTGGAGGCTATAAGCACATGGAATCCTTTTTCAATAGTGTAAAAGCTCAGACCTGGACAATGTTTGGAAACCCTTTAGATTTGTCTTCTTAACACACAAATACAAATATCTTTGCTAGGTTATTTCCTAATATATAGTAGTTGTTTTCTTTAATAATAGGAAAAATTATGTTTAAAATTATATTTAAAATATTGATCTAGTCTCTTTGCTGAATTTCTAATGGCATCTGATGATATTTAAAAGAAAAAAAAAGCTCATCATTTGTAATTTTTGGTCTCTCAATATGCCAGCCAGACAGCTCTCTGACCTTCAGCCATATTTTTGGAAAAGGAATTATAGCTTGTCATTTTTCATTGTGTTATTAATAGGGTAATTAACAAGTGAGTGTTAAGATTTTAAGGGCTGACTTAATTTTCTTTCTTTAATGTCAACTCAATTATTTCAATTGGATAAAAAGTTCATTGTGAAAGTGGAATGGGGGATTTAAAAAATATACTTAAATGACAAGTCAGAATCATTACACATGTAATTAATTAGTACTTTTTGTACATTTTTTAAAAGTTAAATTGAAAAGTAAAACTATAAATTTATATGAAAAGGATATTATAAAACATTCTAGCATATCAGATTGTTTTAAATCTCAATGTATACTTCACAATTTATACTGTATTTACAGGGGAATGTTCTTCCTTCATATTAAAGCTAATTTAAAGCCATTTTGAATACTCTTAAGGACAAGAATATTTAGCAGAATAATTGCTACTCAATGTTGAAGTTCAGACAAGTGTTTTTAAGAAGTGATTGATAATTTTGTAAGAGTTAAATTACTAAAAAATTATGCTTGTTTAAACATTTTAAATTTGTTTTACATACAAAATGAGGCCGTTGTTTATCATATGGATCAGTTCCACTGAATGTCAATTTGTTTCAAAATATGAAAATTTGTATATTAGTCAAGATTGGCTAGATCAGTGGTTCTCAAGTGGGGTTGCTAAACTAACGGCATCATGATTCCCCAGAAACTTATTAGAAAAAGAAATTATTAGGCCACAACTATACCTATGAAATCAGAAACTGGGAGTCAGTCTAGCAAGCAGTGCTTTATCAAGCCTTCCTAACGTTTTTAATACACATTGAAATTCAACAACCACTTGACTAGGTTATACTATAGTAAAAATCATCCCCCCACCCAAATCACAGTGATTTAACAGAACAAGATTTCATGTGTCATAAAAGCGAGGTCTGCTGTAGGTCCAGATAATTCTCTAGGGTAGCAATCTTTGATATTTTGGCAGTATTTTAGAATGCTTTGAACTTGAGCACAATTGCTATGTTGGGGAAAGAATGAGTTGGAGAGGCAGAGCAAGGCAATTAAATGAGTCCACCTGGAAGTGAACAACACCGCTTATCACATTTCATCAGCTAAAGCAATCCACTTGGCCACACCAAGGATTTGGAAACTGCAACTCTTTGAGGTTTAGAAGTGAAGATAACCAGAGATATTGGTAAATGTGAGGAATGCCTACTACAATTAGCTATGTTGCCAAATGCAATCACCTGAATATAACTCTAGAGTCACTGAATCATAGAGATTTGCCTAGGAATCTTTAGTTTTAACAGTAGCCCAGATATTTTATTCCCTGTTATGAATTACATTTAAAAACCAGTGCTTTGAGTTATAACTGTAATATATGTTACACAGTAAGTTTTGTTTTCTCAAAAGAAAGATTACTGGGCTTACAAAAATATAAGTATTTACGAATAGTAAAATAATTCCTTTGGGGATAAGAAGAGGTGCATGTTAGGCTTTGTATTTTCATTACGGTTGGTTAGAATTCTGTTTGTAACAAGATATTATTAGTATGCATTTAATGCATTCATGCAAAAGTTATTTCTTTGGTTCCTTTTTGAGTCACTGAAATATTATCCTAGTGGACACTGTTCCACCTCTAACTTGGAAGAACTTGGATTGGACAATTAGCCTGTCTAGAATTTGAGTTTTAATTATTTTCTTGCATTCTGAAAAAGTTAGATTCTTAGATAATGTTATCTCTGAATATACCATATGTACCATATATTTAAAACAAGGTAAAAGTTTATAGAAAGCTGAGTAGCAAATATTAGGTCCCAGAAAACAAAACTATATATATGTATGTAGGTAGGTAGGTATGTGAGTATTTATTTACTGAGATGGAGTCTCGCTCTCTCGCCCAGACTGGTGTGCAGTGGCACAATCTACACTCACTGAAACCTCTGCCTCCTGGGTTCAAGTGATTATCATGCCTCAGCCTCCTGAGTGGCTGGGATTACAGGCACGCACCACCATGCCCGGCTAATTTTAGTATTTTTTAGTAGAGACAGGGTTTCACCATGTTGGCTGGGTCTCCAACTTCTGACGTCAAGTGATCTGCCCTCCTCGGCCTCCCAAAGTGCTGGGATTACAGGCGTGAGCCACCATGCCCAGCCAGAAAACTGATTTTAAAAGACAGTTATGTTGACCTAGTGAATCACATGTATCAAACATAGGTTTAAATTTAATCCAGATAGGATCTAGAATTTTTTAGAGGTATTTCTGATACAGAATCACTTATTTTTAATTAACTATTAAATAAATGACCATGTTAGAATTATTTCTCCTCTTTATCTGAAATCTTGTTGCAATTAAAAATCAATACTGTCAATTATTAGGGGCCAGTGTTATGGACTACAATCATTACTATGCAACTAATATATAAAAATGAACTTCTGGCCGGATGCGGTGGCTCACGCCTGTAACCCCAGCACTTTGGGAGGTTGAAGTGGGTGGATCACGAGGTCAGGAGATCGAGACCATCCTGGCCAGCATGGTGAAATCCCATCTCCACTAAAAATGCAAAAATTAGCCGGGTATGGTGGCACACGCCTGTAGTCTCAGCCACTCAGGAGGCTGAGGCAGGAGAATAGCCTGAATCTGGAAGGTGGGTGGTTGCAGTGAGCCAAGGTAGCACCACTGCACTCCAGCCTGGTGACAGAGCAAGACTCCCTCTCAACAACAACAACAAAAGTGAACTTTTATGTGGACAAGTCCTTATGCTGAACTATTTTTTGTTTGTGTATTTGAGACAGAATCTCACTTTGTTGCTCAGGCTGGAGTAGGGTGGTGCAATCATAGTTCACTGTAGCCTCAACTTCCTGGGATCAAGCAATCTTCTCACCTCAGCCTCCTGAGTATCTGGGGTTACAGGTGAGTGCAACCACACTTAGCTAATTATTATTATTTTTTTTCTCTAGAGACCAGGTTTCACTATGTTGCCCAGGCTTACACAAAGCTATTTTAAAAGAAATGACATTATTATTACTAAAATAGTAACGAAACATATACATATGTAATCGTATATCTACAGAGCTACATACACACACACGCGCACACACACACACATACACACATAAAACAAATGACAGATGTCATAATAGTCTCCTTTGGTTTTTAGATTTTCCCAAAACTCATCATCAAAACTAAAACATGGTTCCTTTGGCTCAAAATTCTTAATCTGTTTTCCCCCTTGGTTATATTTTTCCTCCTTGCTTTTTCTGAAACACTTTTCTTTTTGATATGGCATAATAACTTAGTTTATTCAAGTCTTAGTTCAAATGTCATTTTCTAAGTAAGGTATTTTCTGACAACTCTACTTAATACTGCAATATTTCTTCCAATATACTCCTTACACATCTCTCCTGCTTTATTTCTCTTCATAACACCTATCACATTTGATACTATAGCATAAACATATTTATTATTGTTTATCACCTTACATTAGAATGTAAGCTCCATAAGGCAAATAATTTTTGTCTGTTTTGTTTCCTTATATATCTCCAGTACCTAGAACAGTGCTGACACATACTAGATACTTGATAATTATTTGTGGAGTAAATAAAGTAATAAAAAAAAACAAATGAGTAAATTAATAAATAGATAAATAAATTGTAAGAGATTTAGAGCTTCCATGACCAGGACAGCATCACCCCTGCTAAATTACTTATGTGAGGATGCTAAAAATAAGACTTACTACAGAAATGAAGATGAACTATTTTATCTACTAAGGTCACTCTTGAATCAAGAAATAATATTCTAAATATGCTAGACTATTTCTAAGTATTAGCAATACTTAGAAATTCTAATATTTAGAAGTATTCTAGCATTAGAAATACTTAGAAATTCTAATACTTAGAAGTATTCTAGCATATTTAGAATATTAAGAAATAATTTATAAATATTTAGAAATAATATTCTAAATATTAGAATATTTCTAAATATTTAGAAATAATATTCTTGCATGATGCAAGAGTTACTTTAGTAGATAAAATAGTTACACAAAGGAATAGAGTTATCCATTCACACATGGACAGGAGTCAGAGAAGGTTACTTAACAAGACTATTTTAAGGTACATCTTAAAGGTGATGAATAGGCCACCAAATGGGAAAGACACATCAGGCAGAGAGGACAACTTGTGCACAGCAAAGAGACTGAGACAGCATACCATGCTTGGTAAGAGAGAGCTATAATTATTCAAGGAAATCTGTAGCACAATATTAAGAGGAGGAATACCAGAAATTTAAAATCAGAGAGGTATGAGAGTGTCAGTGATGGACACTGTATGTGTCATGCTGAGGAACAATTCATTTTTCTCCTAATTGGGGAGACAATGAACAGCTTTAAGCTTGGGAATGACCTCATGAGACTATCATTTCAAAAAAAGACCCTTTTCTCTATGTCAGACAGATGCATTTAAATAGAGCAGCAGGCAGGACATGGTTCAGGCACTAAATGATATTAACTAAGACAGGGATAGAAACGAGGAGTAAATTTGAGAAATGTGAGATAAAAATGAGAAGTCTAAGTGATCAATTGAAAATAGAGGGTGAGAGAGAGGAAAGAATCTAGAATGATCCCTAGGGATCTGATGTGGACAACCCAATAAAGAGGGAAATTCAGGAGAATAAAGCAAATTTGGTGCAAAGATACTGAGTTTGGGTCTTATTATGTTGCGTTATATGTACCTATGAGGCATTCAGATAAAGATGATCAGTGATGGCTGGAACTGTGAGTATGGGAGGTCAGTACAAACAACTGAAGATGTAGATTGGTGAGTCTACAGCATACAGGTGCAGGAACACATGAGTCAGGTGAAAGGTTTTAGGGGGAACGAGGTAAACAATGAGAAGACAAGAAGACTGGGAATAAAATGTTGAACAACATCTTGAGTTAAGAAATAGGAAAAGAAAAAGGAGTTTAAGAGTATGAGAATGGGAATAAATGGCCAAAAAGAAGGAGGTAACACAGATAGAATGACAATGAAGAAGCCAAAGCAAAAGAATTTTATTTTTGCCCTGAAAAAACGGGTAGTCAACATTTTCAAGTGTTTCAGAGAGATGATACAAGAACTATCCTTCCCACTTCACCACACAGAAAGGAAGATAGCCAAGAACAAGGTAAGGCTGTAGTGGGCAGGAGGGCAGTACCTACCAAAAATGCGCATGCCAATATGCTTAAATTTAGAAAAATGTAAATTAAAAAATGGCAGTGTTTGACTATCACCAGAATTATTCTTCCTTCTTATTTTTCCCCCACAAAATGCAAATATTATTGAGGTTTGATACAAGACCTGCTCCTTCTACATCTTTAGATCTGGTATGTATTTACTTCACTATCTACAGAAACATGAATTGTGTTATTGCCATGGATTCAAACTTTTATTTTTGTCTTTCAGTGCTGGCATATATTTTAAAGGTTTTAAAACTTAGAGAATTAGTCCTATGAACATATTTGTAAATATTCACTATCATTTAATCAGAACCCAAGAAATAATTTTATTTTATTTTATTTTTTATTTTTTCATTATACTTTAAGTTCTGGGATACGGGTGCAGATCATGCAGGTATGTTACATAGGTATACACGTGCCACGGTAGTTTGCTGCACCCATCAACCCATCATCTACTTTAGGTATTTCTCCAATGCTATCCCTCTAATAATCCCCTACCCCCTGACAGGCCCCAGTGTGTGATGTGCCCCCTCTGTGTCCATGTGTTCTCATTGTTCATCTCCCACTTATGAGTGAGAACATCCTGTGCTTGGTTTTCTGTTCCTATGTTAGTTTGTTGAGAATGATGGTTTCAAGCTTCATCTATGACACTGCAAAGAATGTGAACTCATCGTTTTTTATGGCTGCATAGCATTCCATGGTGTATATGTGCCACATTTTCTTTATCCAGTCTATCATTGATGGGCATTTGGGTTGGTTCCAAGTCTTTGCTATTGTGAACAGTGCTGCAATAAACATATGTGTGCATGTGCCTTTATAGTAGAATGATTTATAATCCTTGGGGTATATACCCAGTAATGGGATTACTGGGTCAAATGGTATTTCTGGTTCTAGATCCTTGAGGAATCACCACACTGTCTTCCACAATGGTTGAACTAATTTACACTCCCACCAACAGTGTAAAAGCATTGCTATTTCTACACATTCTCTCCAACATCTGTTGTTTCCTGACTTTTTAGTGATTGCTATTCTAATTGGTATGACATGGTATCTCATTGTGGTTTTGATTTGCATTTCTCTAATGACCAGCAATGATGAGCTTTCTTTCATATGTTTGTTGGCCACAAAAATGTCTTTTGAGAAGTATCTGTTCATATCCTTCACCCACTTTTTGATGGAGTTGTTTTTTCTTGTAAATTTGGTTAAGTTCCTTGTAGATTCTGGATATTAGCCCTTTGTCAGATGGATAGATTGCAAAAATTTTCTCCCATTCTGTAGGTGGCCTGTTCACTCTGATGATAGTTTCTTTTGCAGTGCAGAAGCTGTTTAGTTTAATTAGACCCCATTAGTCAATCTTGGCTTTTGTTGCCATCGTTTTAGTCATGAAATCTTTGCCAATGCCTATGTCCCAAATGGTATTGCCTAGGTTTTCTTCTAGGGTTTTTAGGGTTTTTGGTCTTATGTTTAAGTCTTTAATCCATCTTGAATTAATTTTTTTCTAAAATATTTTTTTATGATTGCTTAAATAGGAATAAAAAATAAGTTCAAGCATAACCAGCTGTGTGGAAATACTACTACACCAAGCTATGTAATCAACTATATCCAAATAATTAAGTTTAACTCATAATTGCTAATTGTATTTGCACTTGGAATTAGAGAACACAGCACTTGAAGCTTGTATTTAAAATGTGCAACATATAATCACCTGAGATCCAAATTACCCCACTCCTTAAAATAAAATTGGAATTATTTGATTGTATGCTTGATAATATAAAAATTATCTTATTCAAAAATTAGTGTCTTCCAGGAATATGTATTTTTATATTAACTTTAATTTTATTTTATCCTATTTAAATATATGTGCAAGATAAAATAAAATGAGTTTTCACTATTAATTGACTTTCCATTATACTATGCTAACTCCAAAAGCACACAAAAATGTATCTAAAGCAGTCTATAAATATACTTCATCCAAATGAATAAAGTTAGTGTTTTAAGAAAGTGTTTTTGTTTTTGCTTAAGATAAAAGCTTTGGCTTTTTTTTTTTTTTCTTGTGATCATATCATAGAAATTAGTGAAGGCTCAAGTTGGTAAATATTACAATTTCTAAAAATATTTCTGCTTTTCCTTCACTAATTAAAAGAATGTACATTCTGTCCATAAGCTCTTCTCATGTCTATATTTATCTCCATGGCTGCCCACCAACTAACCCCTTTCTTTTGTACTATCACCCTATTTTTGTTTCATTGTTTTTTGCTGATTTTCTTCATTTCCTAATACTACAAAGAAGTTCAAATGAAGGGCAAAGCAAAATGCCAATGGAAGCATTATACGTCTGCCAAGACCGAGTTCCTATTTTTAAGATGTATTTATGATACATCCAATACCACTGAATGATAGCAAGTGAATATTTCATAGATGTTTCAAACTTCATATGTTAAAAAGCAGACACCATCTTCTCTCTCGAAGCTCTTTTTCTTGTTTTCCCCTTCTAGGTAAATGTGCCACTGATCAGTATCCCCAACTAGAAACATAGAGTAATGCTTATCTCCTGTCTTCATCACTCTTTCCCGGCATCCACTTACTAAATTCTACAATCTGTATCTCCTAAGTCCTCTTAGAATTCTTCACATCAACATTATTCCATCAAAACCTTCTTAATTGAAACTGTCATCTCTTTTCAAATTGGCTAATTCACGAATTCTCCTGCTTCCAGTGTTGCCCTATTGTTCTCCATATCTCATATCCCCAACACATCCCCCACAGTGCAGTCAGAAAGCCATTACCAAAAATAGTTCTAATCATGCCATTATCTTGCTTAAAATAATGATTTTTAAAAAGAGCCAAGAAAAAAAAAAACCCACAAAATGAAACAACTAACATCATGTCACAGTATTTAACAGAGTGGATTCTAAAGTTGACTGCCTAGTTTCGAAACCCAGATCTATAACTTATGTGTTGTGTAATCTTGGGCAAATTACTTCAACTCACTGCATCTGAATTTTCTCATATTAAAACAGTGGGATTACAAGCTACATGCTGCTTCTGTTTTTTTTCGCAGAACTCTAAATGATATGCTCTTCGTGTGTATGTGTGTGTGTTTGTAGAGAAATAGAATGGAAAGAAATCTAAAATGATTAACTTGATGGTAAAAATTTTGATTGTTGTATCTTTTTATTAAACTTTATTGTGGTTCCTGAATTTCCTATAATAATCACGTATCAATTTCAAAAATTGTAAGATTAATAATATTTTCTTTATCATAGAGTTTAGTGAAGAAAAAGTGGCACATGGCCCATAGCATTTATATTGTTGAAAGTTTTAAATTCCTGGTATGTTTCCTCTATGAGTCACTTTACATGACAACAATCCTGTGAAGTATGATACATATTATCCTCACCTCATACATGCATCAATTCTCAGAGTTTTAATGGTCAAATCCCTTGCTAAAAACTACACAATGAGGTCAGGATTTCAATCTAGAATGTTCTGACACCAAAGACCATAGTAACCACAATAGCCCAGAGTGACAGATGGCCCTCTATGTCCTTTTCTGAGTTTCCAAGAAAATGATGAATGGATATATGCCAATTTTTGAGGCATTCCATGGTGGTTTGAAAGCAGGCTTACATCACACAAACATCACTGATATTGCTATAACCAGGCAGATTCCAGGGCAGGATGGACAAGAAAAGGTGGACTTGGTAGTAAAAAACTATTTGTGATATTACCTATGCTAGCTTTTTATAAAATCCATTGATCATTCCTCATCTTCCTTGTTTCTGTTAGTCATAATGAAGTGCTTACAATTTCCTGACAAACTGTCTCCCTCAGGCATCCTCACATTTACACATGTTGTACCCTGTAGACTCTTCTCCAGTGGCAGCATTTTTACTTACCCTTCATGATAATTTTATAATAATGTCACTTTCTCTAAAACTCTTCTCCATCCTTTCCAGGCAGCTTCTTCTCCTGAGATTCCATGATATTGTTTTCTTGCCTCTCTATGCACCTGCACCTGTTACACTAGAATATAGTGTTATTCTCTCCCAACTTACTCTACTCTGAGCCTATGGAGAAGGTCAAAGTTTTATCTATAATTCTTGTCCCCTCTGCCTAAGATAGCAACTGGTATACAGAAATTTAATAAATAATTGCTCAAATAAATATACATACATACATACACACACACACATTTATATATGTTTAATTGCAGTTGAAATGAAACAAACACAATCCACTCTAACTTTCTTATAAAATTTTTGAAATCATAAAAATGTCATGTCCATATATCTGAAAATTATGGTTGAATCTATTTATTCCATGGCAAGTAGTTAAAGGCTACTTAACCCAATTTGACTTTGGGCAGAATACTTAACTCATTGGAATTATCTTGCTTAAAAATGGATATAACACATTGTCCTATTATTAAGAAGTATTAAGGTACTTTCACAACCCAGGCAACATTCTAGATGCTGGTGATAAAAACAGTGAGCAGCCTTAGGGTTCACCCTGCTCAGATGTGTGGTTGATCCAGTAGAAGATCCATCCAACAAAAGCCATTCAGAGTGTGATGAGAGTTCTCATGCGGGTGGGGATGGTCATGGGAGTTTCCATGGTCCTTTGGGATGTGTTTGGAGAGACCTATTCCAGACTTGAAAGCAGGGGTCAGGGCAGCCTTTCTTTGTGACACCCAAGCCAGATGGTATGCATGAGTGTGTTTGTGCAAATGTGCACATGCATGTGTGTGCACTTGGTGGCTATGAGGAACAGGATCAGAAAGAGAGCTTTCCAGATGAATAGAATATTATTTTCAACAACTAAAAGGTGTCTACCGGATCAATTTGAAATAAATTGGTGGGGGATTTGGACACAAATATCACTGGACAAGTACAGGGGCTAGATCACATCAAGCATTATAAGTCTTCTTAAAAATGCCTTGGAGGAATGAGAAGCTATTAAGAGGGAAATGACTCAGATTTGCATTTTAAAAAAATTACACTAACTGCAATGGAGAAACTAGAAAACGGGAGACCAGTTGGAAGGCTGTTAATAATCCAGCTGAGAGAGGGAGATGATTTCAACCTAAGAAGTGGTAGGGGGTAGGAAAAAAATAAAAGATTTGAGAGATAATACAAGTATAGAATTGACAACCAATTGTTGTGGAGTCAAAAAAAGAAAAGAATCAAGGAAGACGTTCATATTTCTGGTTTAGGCTCTGGTGGGCAGGAGAGCCAGTCACTGGAGATAACAGGTATGATGTCATGATCACCTGTTTCTCTTGGGACACATAAAATTGTTTTGAAGATTAAGTGAAATAGTTTATGTGACAGCAACTACCACAATGTCAATTCATAGTGCATTACAACTCATTTCTGCAGTCATTTCCATTCCCTTCTTGTCTTTTCTGAAGTTGTACCAGTAATTTAGTAGTAAAACTGGGAATAGAATCCCAAGCTTCTGTTTACCAGTCCAGAGTTTTTTTGTTAATGGACTGCTGATCTATAAACAAAGATGAAACACAGGGATTTTAAAGCAAATATGAACAACTTATTCTGGAATTGCTTACAAGCTGTCATCTAGCCAACTTATTTTTAGTTTATATTTAAAATGAATCATATGTTCCAAAATGACTGACAGAAACACAGCTTTGTTTCTGAAGCCAATTCTTTTCCATCATTTTTGGACATCATTCAGAGCTATAACAGACTTTCAGGGTGTTTAAAAGCATTCATCCATGACAACAACAAATGCTAATTATCATAAAAAATAAATGGCTCCTGTTAACATCATTTTAAGAATTTCTCCTATTCCAGCACTATATTTCATTTATCATCCCATCTGTTTTGGGGGTGGGAACAAAGACTGGATGAAAGTATAATTATCATGTATCAAACTGGACAACACAACAAAACAGAAATGAATACAAATGGGAGGAATAGCATACATAATAAATACATATGGAAAGGAAAAAGGAAACATGTTAATAAAATGGCACCTGTGTGTCCTGCAGTAAAAGCAGATACATAAGTCCATCATAAAGACAGTAATGTTTATCTTATTGTGTATGAGGTGGAGTTTTTCCCATTTCAGTTCACAGTCCAAGCGATAATCAGATTTC
The DNA here is from genome assembly GCF_049350105.2 of Macaca mulatta. Classification (NCBI taxonomy): domain Eukaryota; kingdom Metazoa; phylum Chordata; class Mammalia; order Primates; family Cercopithecidae; genus Macaca; species Macaca mulatta. Next base: position 84,214,808 of record NC_133409.1, read on the forward strand.
CTATCGCATCATCCAATAGTCATCTTGCTCTTTTGAGAAATTTACAAATTCTCTTTGCTGAATTCTATCATTAAAACTATACCTTGCAAATATTCACAAACTATGCATCAAGCAAAGGTCTAATACCCAGAATCTATATGAAACTGAAATAAATAAACAAGCAACAAACAAATAACCCCACTAAAAAGTGAGCAAAGGACATGAACAGACACTTCTCAAAAGATGTACATGTAGCCAACAAACACATGAAAGAAATGTTCCCGAGGCAGGCAGATCACGAGGTCAGGATATCGAGACCATCCTGGCTAACACGGTGAAACCCCGTCTGTACTAAAAATACAAAAAATCAGGCGGGCATGGTGGCGGGCGCCTGTAGTCCCAGCTACTCGGGAGGCTGAGGCAGGAGAATAGCGTGAACCCAGGAGGCGGAGCTTGCAGTGAGCCGAGATCACGCCACTGCACTGCAGCCTGGGCGACAGAGCGAGACTCCGTCTCAAAAAAAAAAAAAAAAAAAAAAAAAAAAAAAAAAAAAAAAAAAAAAAAGAAATGTTCAACATCACTAATCATCAGAGAAATGCAAAACAAAACCTCAGTGAGATACCATTTCACACTAGTCTGAATGGCTATTATTAAGAAGTCAAAAAACTAAATGTTGGCAAGGTTGCAGAGAAAAAGAAATGCTTGTACAGTTTGGTGGTAATGTAAATTAGTTCAGCCATTGTAGAAAGAAGTTTGGAGATTTTTAAAAGAGCTAAAAATAGAACTACATTTGACCCACCAATACCATTACTGGGTATACACACAAAGGAAAATAGATGATTCTATCAAATAGACACATGCATGCATATGTTCATCACAGCACTATTCACAACAGCAAAGACATGGAATCAACCAAGATGACCATCAATGGTGGATTGAATAAAGAAAATGTGGTACATATACACCATGGAATACTATGCAGCCATAAAAAGAACAAAATTATGTTCTCTGCAGCAACATGGATGTAGCTGGAGACCATTATCCTAAGTGAATTACAGAGGAACAGAAAACCAAATGCTGCATGTTCTTATTTATACGTGGGAGCTAAACATTTGGTACATATGTACATAAATTTGGGAAAAATAGACACTGGAGACTACAAGAGTGGGGAGGGAGAGAAGAGGGTAAGGCTTGAAAAACTACCTATTGGATACCATGTTCATTGGGTGATGGGTTCAGTTGTACCCAATCCTCAGCATCACACAATATACCCCTGTAACAAACCTGAACATGCACTGATTTTTTTTTTTTTTTTTTTTTGAGACGGAGTCTCGCTCTGTCACCCAGGCTGGAGTGGAGTGGCCGGATCTCAGCTCACTGCAAGCTCCGCCTCCCGGGTTCACTCCATTCTCCTGCCTCAGCCTCCCAAGTAGCTGGGACTACAAGCGCCCGCCACCTCGCCTGGCTAGTTTTTTGTATTGTTTAGTAGAGACGGGGTTTCACCATGTTAGCCAGGATGGTCTCGATCTCCTGACCTTGTGATCCACCCGTCTCGGCCTCCCAAAGTGCTGGAATTACAGGCTTGAGCCACTGAAAGTTGAAAAAAATTCTACCTTGAGACATTGAAACATAAACAAAAAGACAAAAAGTCTACTATATATTTATAAATACATTTCAAAGGAACTCTTCTGCCTATCTTAGAGTCAGTTCTATCATATTAAATAATCAAAAACACTCAAGTTCTCAAAAATGCTGTAAAGTAAGAGGCAACAATTGGTCAGTTACAAGTGCAATTATCCCACTGCAAATAGTATTAAAAGTATGAGTAATTACATGTCCCTCAATAGGGATTAGAAGCTCAACAAGGGCTGGGCCTTTGTTTCCTTTAGTGGCATATAATTCCTTTCATGGCATATAACTCTCCCTGGCATGTATCAGTTGATAATCAAAATTCATTGAATTAAACGTTGCATAAAATATAACAGCAATATGTTTTATTCTTCAGAGGATTTCAATACATATTTATTCTATGAATAATTCTGTAACAACTCTAAGTTAGCATTACCACTTAAATAATCAGGCCTTTCAAATATCCAAGTATCTATGTCACCTTCAAAGCCAAGGGAGTGGCAAAGTTCCCTTTAAATAGTAACTAGTAACTAAATAGTAAGCATTTTAATAAATTTAATTTGAGGTCAGGACTCCATTAAATGTATATAATTAACTAGCTATACATATGTCCCTATTTATATTTGTCTCAATTATATAATTGAGAATATAATTTAAAGCAGGGATAGATCAATTACATGAGGCTGTATTTTACCAAACTATTGTAGGACCTGATTGCAAATCCCATTATCTATTTAGTGAATCACTTAAGAATCATATGTATTAAATAAAAATGCCACACATGTGCATGTGCACACATACACATAGGATAGTGAAGAAAGGTAATATGTCTATAGACGTTTTGAATACTTGTCAATTTTCTTCCTCCTACGAGGAGTTTAAGGATGATAATAAATACAAAATATCACATGTATGATATACATATCTGTGTGCATGGATGTATGTATATAATGTATCCATTATAAGGATATATGATGTTTGGACCACCTATACATGAATTATGTCAGGAAGGAATGGAGAAGTAAACAATCCACAGATTAACAATGCATATGTATCTATATTTATATATTTTTGTAGATGACCATCCCTAAGCATAAGTGGACCAACTTGAAACAGGATCCCTTGGATCATTTTATTACACATACTCACAGAAATCATTCATATAGAACCTGACATTCAAAATTTAGAAAACGGAACTTTACCAGTGACAAAGAAGTAATGATTTAGGAAGAAAGCAATATAATAAATTTAATAGGTTTAATTTGAGCTAAAAGACATATCAAACGTACCTATTTTTAAGGACTCTTAATGATGTATTCCTAATTTTTAATTATTTATAAATATTTCACATTTTTAAATAAGAAAAATTACTCTAATTTGTATCTAGATGCATTTCACTCTTTCTTATCTAAATGAAAATGTTTTTGAAATTATTTTCTGCTTTTTTAATCCTGTAGCTCCCAGTTTCCTATTCCTTTGAAAGAGTTCTCTGTCAATTTGCAGATGATCAATTTTATTGGCAAATGGGCAAATTTCTGCACAGAGTTCTATATACTGCATGCATGAACAAAATGTGCTCCTGGCATCCTTTGAGATAATTTAAATTCAAATGAAATTCAATCTCAATGTAATTATGAAAGTGTAGTCAAGTGTCCTGAAATAAAATGTTTTTATGTTCTAATTTAAAGAGCACTGTTTATATTTTGATAAGCATCTTAAAGTAAAATTAATTATCACTCTATAGTAAGCAAAATAGTATGCAGCTGCTTCACCAATGTAACTTCCAATGAAAATTAAAATTTCATTTTTATTGTTACTTTCTTGTATTTCTCTGAGACTTGTTTTTAACTGATAACTCAAGATAACCATTTGTATGCAAAAATAATAAAATGCATTAACACAAGAAAGCACGCAACCTGTAGTTAGCAAATATTTATTAAAATATTCCTTTAACTCACCGAACTAAATATCATTTAGTAAATTCTATTTTCTAAGTCTCTAAATGACATCTACACAAAAGCAGTTCCACAAACCTGAGTGTTTCAGTGAATATTACATTGTTCCACATATGAGTAAAAACTTTTCAAACCTTATAAAGTTTGTTACATTTTATATGCATTCTCTGCACATAAACAGCCAGATAAAATAGTGAGGCATAATTCTGAATTTCTTGGAAAGTTTCACTGACTCATCACAAGGCCTTGCCTTGAGAAACTACCCTATCAAAAACTTCATTGCAGAAAAATTCTTTGAATAAGCATTTCAGAATGGGCCTGGTGGCTCACACCTGTAATCCCAGAAGTTTGGGAGGCCAAGGCGGGTGGATCATTTGAGGTCAGTAGTTCGAGACCAGCCTGGCCAGCATGGTGAAACCCTGACTCCACTGAAAATACAAAAATTAGCCAGAAGTGGTGGTATATACCTATAATCCCAGCTACTTGGGAAGCTGAGGCAGGAGAATTGCTTGAACCTGGGAGGCAGAGGTTGCAGTAAGCTGAGATCTCACCCTTGCATGCCAGCCTGGGTGACAGAGCGAGACTCACTCTCTCTCTCTCTCTATATATATAGCAACACACACACACACACACACACACACATTATTCAATATGATCTAAATTGTTAGACCATATTGTTTTTGAATACATGGATTCTTACTTTTTACATGATTGGAATTCTAAATATATATAAATGTGTGTATGTGTATGTGTGTGTGTATGTGTGCACGTGTGTCTGTCTGTCTGTCTATCTATCTATCTATCTATCTATCTATCTATCTATCTATAATATTGTTTACTATATCTATCCTTCATTCAACCTACCAAACTAGCTGATCTTTCACAGGAATTAAAAAAATGCTTATTTTACAAATACAGAGAAGTATTCAATATAGGTATTCTTTGTTTAGATATGTGAAATTAGGATTGGTGTTTGATTCTTTCTTTCTACCCGCTAGTTTAATTTTCAAAAATCAAAACAAAACATAAAAGAATACAATAAGAACCTGGAATGCGCTTCAGAAAATTATCTATATTTGAAGCATAACTCCAAGAGCTACTGATTTTTCTTACCAGTGCTGTCATCATACACAACCGTGACGGTTTTCCACTTGAAAAACTGCACCAGGTCTAAAATGGCACGGCTGAGTGAAGAGAAGTCTGGGTAGAGACTGACATAGAAGGAATCTTTGTTGTCTGACACCTGGTGCTTCCAGCGGGTCTGTATGTGGGGAACTCCCAGAGCATTGCAGATGGACTGCACTGCATTTGCTGATGAGCTGTGTGAAGGCCCGAAGATGGCAGCCACCCCAAGAGACAGCTGATCACAGGCTGAAGAGGAGATAAAAGTCTGTCAATACTGAGAGGAGAGATGCCAGTATGCCAGCAGATACATTATTATTTTAAACCCAACGGTATCATCCTCAAGAAATATTTGTGTTTTAGAAAAATATTTATCTACTTTTCACTAATTTAAAATTTTGTCTGACTCTGAACATTTTCCATTTGTTACAAGGGAATTAACTAACCCAGATGCCTGCAGCTCAATGTTCAAATAATTCTATAAATAATGCCAGGGGAGGGAGAGAGA